>NC_143044.1:45995833-46299166 GCF_057628025.1 Oncorhynchus mykiss
CATCCGACTGACCTAGAAGTGACTCGGACATGATGAAAACAAACCCAGAGTCCTATAATATGACATAAGAATTGCGATGTGTCTTTTTCGAGTGAGGTGTGTGTGTTTGTGTTTGTGTGTGAGTAGTACAGACAGCGCAGAGCCCCCCCCCCCCCCCCCCCGATGTTAAGTCACCCGTTTAGAGACCGGGGGAGGGGGTTAAGCTGTGCTGGCCAGGGGTAAATTAGGATAGGCATTGGGGCAGGGAGGATAAAAGGGGGTGTGGGGGTTGACATCTCCAGGGTGCCTCAGGTCACAAGGGTCATCGCCAAGGGCTAAAGCCATCACGTTGAGTCTCATCTTGCTCCAGGCCTCCCCAACAAGCCAAACAAACATGGACACATCTAGAAGGAAGCTGGAAAATAATGTATTCTGAATCAACTATGAGGAAACTGGTGCAGTCAGGCGGAGGGAATGCTGGGTAATTTGGTCATATCGTTCCAGCAGCCTCTGCCAGAGTCCTCTAGTGACGTGTGATGAAGTCCACTAAGCAGCAGACATATTGTGGTATTTAGCAGTGGCTGAATTAGTTAGCATTATGGGCTCGTAATAATTCCTGTCCCTACACCAGATTTTTCTACGATCATCCCAAAATCCAATTTCCCCTAGATGAAGTAAAGGGATTTATGGTTTCAGACTGAGGTGTGGAGAATCAGACTACTTCAGGGATTTCAACCAACCAGGAGTCAACCAGAACAGAGGGGGCACCATGGCAACAGCCAATGATAATGACACAAATAAACTCTGAGGTACTAAGAGAAGGCGTCCAGCTCATTATTCTCTGTGTAACAAACTGAACAGTATCAGAGAGGATGAGTTTTAATGAAGCAAACACTGATTTGGGGAAATGACTGATGGAATAAAAAGATAAGGAGAGCTGTGTTTACTAGCGGTGGCAGAGCGGTAGGTGATTTCACAAGGTTTTTACCACAGGCACGTCGAAGGGCACCTCCTGTCCATTACTCTCCAGGATGTTGGCCGGCATGCACAGGGTCCTCTCTCTGGGGATCACATTCTCCTGCATCTTGATCCAGGTGGCCTCCGCCTTGCGCCAGTTGTTTGTGTTCTCTGAGGGTGAGAAAGTGCATACACACCAGGTCTCTCTTGAAAAAATGATTTTTATCTCAGTGAGACAACCTGGATAAATAAAAGGTAACATAAAAATGAAAAACACCCGTCTACAAACACAGAGTGTATACGCTCGCACGCCACACACTAAAATTAATTGTTACTGCTGCATCATGTTGAGAGAGAGAGCAATCAAGGCAGAAGAGGCTTCATCTTGTCATCATCCTTCGGTCAAACACTTAAAACCGGGCTGGATTAAAGCAGCAGATCCCAGATGTGATCCCAGGCTTTGACTGACTCTGGCTGAATTGGCCAAACAGTTCCAAAAATATCAAACTTCCAATCACGAGCTGCAGTCTAAGCATACACCATCTGTGGTTACTGGGATTCTGACCCCATTCTCTCTCACACACAAACAGCCCTGGGGTGACACCGCTGTTCATGCCACATTACTGCTGCCAGGGATTTGGGGGGCAAAGATCATATGAGAAGAGGAAATGGAGGTAAGTAGTAGGGGCTTTGGGGATAGTTAGGGGGCTTAATCTACCCAGTCAGGGGTAAAGTGAAATTCATCAACTTCCCCTGTTGGAGAATGTGGATCATCAATATTATCTGAGTCTAGATATAGGAAAGACAGAACAATTGGAGGTTGGTTGAGGGAGACTTACTGCAGAGCTGGACCACATAGTGAAACATCTCATCTCAGGCACATTCAAACAGCTTGGCTTTCATCTCCGCCATGTTCTGCAAAGACTCCATCTACACAGGGACACAATACCTTAGATACGTGGTGTGCGTGTGTGTCAGTCACTTGCTGCTGTTAATACATTTCTCAGCGCACCACTGAAGGCATCCTGGTCTAGCCCTAAACCTGGAGTCTGTGGGCACAACAGAAAGGACTAATTTAAATAAATACAGCGTGGTTCATGTTGAATCAACTGCTGGCTGAAACCCTGTACGGTATGCAATACAGATAGATTTATATGATTTAATAAACATTTTGAAGCCATAAATTCATGAGGTTTCTCAGAACTGATGATCTTAACTCTAGATCTATCCCCCCTGTGAGTTGTCCACATATTTAAAATCCAACAGACTCAAAATGACCATCAACAGAAACACAATGAAAAGACGGTGTATATGGATAATATCAGCCACAATGAACACACAGAAGATGAAGAGTGTATATGGATATTATCAGCCACAATGAACACACAGAAGATGAAGGATGTTAATGGATATTATCAGCCACAATGAACACACAGAAGATGAAGAGTGTATATGGATAATATCAGCCACAATGAACATACAGAAGATGAAGAGTGTATATGGATAATATCAGCCACAATGAACACACAGAAGATGAAGAGTGTATATGGATAATATCAGCCACAATGAACACACAGAAGATGAAGGATGTTAATGGATAATATCAGCCACAATAAACAGACAGAAGATGAAGGATGTTACTTCCGGCACCGACAGAGATGGCCGCCTCGCTTCGCGTTCCTAGGAAACTATGCAGTGTTTTGTTTTTTTACGTGTTATTTCTTACATTAGTAACCCAGGTCATCTTAGGTTTCATTACATACAGTCGAGAAGAACTACTGAATATAAGATCAGCGTCAACTCACCATCAGTACGACCAAGAATATGTTTTTCGCGACGCGGATCCTGTGTTCTGCCTTTCACCCAGGACAACGGAATGGATCCCATGCAGCGACCCAAAAAAACGACTCAGAAAAAGAGGGAAACGAGGCGGTCTTCTGGTCAGACTTCGGAGAAGGGCACATCGTGCACCACTCCCTAGCATCCTTCTCGCCAATGTCCAGTCTCTTGACAACAAGGTTGATGAAATCCGAGCAAGGGTAGCATTCCAGAGGGACATCAGAGACTGTAACGTTCTTTGCTTCACGGAAACATGGCTCACTGGAGAGACGCTATCGGGGGCGGTGCAGCCAGCGGGTTTCTCCACGCATCGCGCCGACAGAAACAAACATCTTTCTGGTAAGAAGAGGGGCGGGGGCGTGTGCCTTATGGCTAACGAGACATGGTGTGATGAAAGAAACATACAGGAACTCAAATCCTTCTGTTCACCTGATTTAGAATTCCTCACAATCAAATGTAGACCGCATTATCTACCAAGAGAATTCTCTTCGATTATAATCACAGCCGTATATATCCCCCCCCAAGCAGACACATCGATGGCTCTGAATGAACTTTATTTGACTCTTTGCAAACTGGAATCCATTTATCCGGAGGCTGCATTCATTGTTGCTTGGGGATTTTAACAAGGCTAATCTGAAAACAAGACTCCCTAAATTTTATAAATTTATAAACTCCCCTAAATTTTATCAGCATATCGATTGCGCAACCAGGGGTGGAAAAACCTTGGATCATTGTTACTCTAACTTCCGCGACGCATATAAGGCCCTGCCCCGCCCTCCTTTCGGAAAAGCTGACCACGACTCCATTTTGTTGATCCCTGCCTACAGACAGAAACTAAAACAAGAGGCTCCCACGCTGAGGTCTGTCCAACGCTGGTCCGATCAAGCTGACTCCACACTCCAAGACTGCTTCCATCACGTGGACTGGGACATGTTTCGTATTGCGTCAGATAACAATATTGACGAATACGCTGATTCGGTGTGCGAGTTCATTAGAACGTGCGTTGAAGATGTCGTTCCCATAGCAACGATTAAAACATTCCCTAACCAGAAACCGTGGATTGATGGCAGCATTCGCGTGAAACTGAAAGCGCGACCGACATGACCGAATACAAACAGTGCAGCTTTTCCCTCCGCAAGGCTATCAAACAAGCTAAGCGTCAGTACAGAGACAAAGTGGAATCTCAATTCAACGGCTCAGACACAAGAGGCATGTGGCAGGGTCTACAGTCAATCACGGACTACAAGAAGAAATCCAGCCCAGTCACGGACCAGGATGTCCTGCTCCCAGGCAGACTAAATAACTTTTTTTGCCCGCTTTGAGGACAATACAGTGCCACTGACACGGCCTGCAACGAAAACATGCGGACTCTCCTTCACTGCAGCCGAGGTGAGTAAGACATTTAAACGTGTTAACCCTCGCAAGGCTGCAGGCCCAGACGGCATCCCCAGCCGCACCCTCAGAGCATGCGCAGACCAGCTGGTGTGTTTACGGACATATTCAATCAATCCCAATACCAGTCTGCTGTTCCCACATGCTTCAAGAGGGCCACCATTGTTCCTGTTCCCAAGAAAGCTAAGGTAACTGAGCTAAACGACTACCGCCCCGTAGCACTCACTTCCGTCATCATGAAGTGCTTTGAGAGACTAGTCAAGGACCATATCACCTCCACCCTACCCGACACCCTAGACCCACTCCAATTTTCTTACCGCCCAAATAGGTCCACAGACGATGCAATCTCAACCACACTGCACACTGCCCTAACCAATCTGGACAAGAGGAATACCTATGTGAGAATGCTGTTCATCGACTACAGCTCGGCATTCAACACCATAGTACCCTCCAAGCTCGTCATCAAGCTCGAGACCCTGGGTCTCGACCCCGCCCTGTGCAACTGGGTACTGGACTTCCTGACGGGCCGCCCCCAGGTGGTGAGGGTAGGCAACAACATCTCCACCCTGCTGATCCTCAACACTGGGGCCCCACAAGGGTGCGTTCTGAGCCCTCTCCTGTACTCCCTGTTCACCCATGACTGCGTGGCCACGCACGCCTCCAACTCAATCGTCAAGTTTGCGGACGACACAACAGTGGTAGGCTTGATTACCAACAACGACGAGACGGCCTACAGGGAGGAGGTGAGGGCCCTCGGAGTGTGGTGTCAGGAAAATAACCTCACACTCAACGTCAACAAAACTAAGGAGATGATTGTGGACTTCAGGAAACAGCAGAGGGAACACCCCCCTATCCACATCGATGGAACAGTAGTGGAGAGGGTAGCAAGTTTTAAGTTCCTCGGCATGCACATCACAGACAAACTGAATTGGTCCACTCACACAGACAGCATCGTGAAGAAGGCGCAGCAGCGCCTCTTCAACCTCAGGAGGCTGAAGAAATTTGGTTTGTCACCAAAAGCACTCACAAACAGAATCGAGAGCATCCTGGCGGGCTGTATCACCGCCTGGTACAGCAACTGCTCCGCCCACAACCGTAAGGCTCTCCAGAGGGTAGTGAGGTCTGCACAACGCATCACCGGGGGCAAACTACCTGCCCTCCAGGACACCTACACCACCCGATGTTACAGGAAGGCCATAAAGATCATCAAGGACATCAACCACCCGAGCCACTGCCTGTTCACCCCGCTATCATCCAGAAGGCGAGGTCAGTACAGGTGCATCAAAGCTGGGACCGAGAGACTGAAAAACAGCTTCTATCACAAGGCCATCAGACTGTTAAACAGCCACCACTAACATTGAGCGGCTGCTGCCAACACACTGACACTGACACTGACTCAACTCCAGCCACTTTAGTAATGGGAATTGATGGGAAATGATGTAAATATATCACTAGCCACTTTAAACAGTAACCTTATATAATGTTACTTACCCTACATTATTCATCTCATATGCATACGTATATACTGTACTCTATATCATCGACTGCATCCTTATGTAATACATGTATCACTAGCCACTTTAACTATGCCACTTTGTTTACATACTCACCTCATGTATATACTGTACTCGATACCATCTACTGTATCCTGCCTATGCTGCTCTGTACCATCACTCATTCATATATCCTTATGTACATATTCTTTATCCCCTTACACTGTGTATAAGACAGTAGTTTTGGAATTGTTAGTTAGATTACTTGTTGGTTATTACTGCATTGTCGGAACTAGAAGCACAAGCATTTCGCTACACTCGCATTAACATCTGCTAACCATGTGTATGTGACAAATAAAATTTGATTTGATTTGATTTGATTTGCTGTTAATGGATATTATCAGCCACAATGAACACACAGAAGATGAAGGATGTTAATGGATATTATCAGCCACAATGAACACACAGAAGATGAAGAGTGTATATGGATAATATCAGCCACAATGAACACACAGACGATGAAGAGTGTATATGGATAATATCAGCCACAATGAACACACAGAAGATGAAGGATGTTAATGGATATTATCAGCCACAATGAACACACAGAAGATGAAGAGTGTATATGGATAATATCAGCCACAATGAACACACAGACGATGAAGAGTGTATATGGATAATATCAGCCACAATGAACACACAGAAGATGAAGAGTGTATATGGACATTATCAGCCACAATGAACAGACAGAAGATGAATAGAGTACAGTATACGGATACTGTCAGACATATATTAAATCAGCCATATATTAATGGCTCTGGATAATATTGTAGTATGATGCCCTTAGGACAAGCACACTGGGAGGGTGGCATAAGAACCCTGTATTTCTGGAGTGATATGGGTTCATGTGGGCTAGGTGGGGTGGAGGGGGTAAGTGATGAGATAGCAGTGATCAGGATTTCATTAGTGCTCCACTCAATCAGAGCGAGATCGTCCCTTGGTTCTTCTACTCTGCCCTGACATGTTAATCTGTCTATGACCAAGATCTATCAATCCCCCTGACTGATGGGCCCTGTGCTGCAGGAGCAAATCATACCATGTCTACTGGATAAAAAAAGACTACACATGGTCCTATACAACCTGCCAAAGGACAAATTAAAATGTGTTCTGTTCTCTGCCACGGCGTCTAATCGGCTTAGACAGAGTGCAAGTGGTACATATTTTTTCTACTCTGAACTAACCCCCCCCCCTTCGGCCAGCTAGCTACCCCCCTCCGGCCAGGGATCTAAGCCCCCGAGGGCAAATCTTCTCGGGCATAAATTCACAGTGATAAGCTTCACACATACTCTACTTTTCACTTCCAGCTCATATCCCCAAAAGGACATCTAGGTCAGATTATTAAGTCTATCTCCTGCCTGCTGCTTTGTGATTTATGAAACTCAGCCCTTTTGACTATGCAGTCTGGACCAGAGTGGAACAACAAGCCCACATCTCACTCACACACACACACACACACAAACACACACACACACACAAGTCTCTGTTGCACAACCTCACACAGGCTTCCTATTCCATTACCTATCCTAATGTAAGGTCACACCACCTTCATATATTATGCTCAACAATCATCTAAATTCCTTGTATTTGACTATTTTATTTTATACTCCCCCACTCATACACAACTCACCAGACACACACACAGAAACTCACACCTAATAATGCCCACACCTTAACAAAACCACCTAACCTTAACTATAACCAACGAGTGGAACCCATTTCTATTGCATTTCATTTAATTGCATGCAATGAATCACCTCGCAAATATACAAAACAGTCAGCAGATAGCCTCTCTGATCTGACAGGCTGATAGAATATACAAAACAGTGGATAGACTCTCTGTTGACAGGCTGACAGAATATACGAAACAGTGGATAGCCTCTCTGATCTGACAGGCTGATAGAATATACGAAACAGTGGATAGACTCTCTGATCTGACAGGCTGATAGAATATACAAAACAGTGGATAGACTCTCTGATCTGACAGGCTGATAGAATATACAAAACAGTGGATAGACTCTCTGTTGACAGGCTGATAGAATATACAAAACAGTGGATAGACTCTCTGATCTGACAGGCTGACAGAATATACAAAACAGTGGATAGCCTCTCTGATCTGACAGGCTGATAGAATATACAAAACAGTGGATAGCCTCTCTGATCTGACAGGCTGACAGAATATACAAAACAGTGGATAGACTCTCTGATCTGACAGGCTGATAGAATATACAAAACAGTGGATAGACTCTCTGATCTGACAGGCTGATAGAATATACAAAACAGTGGATAGACTCTCTGTTGACAGACTCCACCCTGGTAGATCCGTCTGACCTCCCAGATATAATTTGAATTAGTGGGCAGAGTTAAGGGGAAGAGTTGACATGGAGAGGATATCTGGCTGGGGGAACGAGAGTGACTTCTGTTTCTGGCAAATACTTCCTCTACAGTTAGCCTCAATATGGAAATATGACTAAAACAGTATACGATACACAACTGCATGAAGAGTCAAGTTTTCAACACACCAGACAGAAAACCATTTACTGGTCCAAATCAAACTGGACACATTTAAAACAGAGAATCACACACTTCCAGAATGTCAGTGGTATTCCAGAAGGACATTTCAGTTCAAACCAAAAACCCAAAGGAGGAATTGAAGTTGAAATGTATAATAATAATACATATGTTGTGTGGGTTGGGTATCGTCTGAAGCTTGTCCAACCTTCCCCTCTATGCTGATATGGGACATGGACTGCATTTCAATTCTCAAAGGGGTATTAATACACAATAATAGCATGTAAATATTTAAGAGGGTTTAGGAATCATAGTTCATGTTTTAAATCCTCCTTATAGAAACTCAGAAAAGACAAGCTGCTTCTGGCTAGCCCTGTCCCTGGGCAGCCATGAGAGATAGATGATCTGGTCAAGTAAAGGGTAGAGGGAGAGAGAGAGTGAGAGAGTGAGAGAGTGAGAGCCAGAGAGATCCAGCAGACAGCATTATTCTCATCCTGAGGAATAAGGATATTAAAAGGTGGTCAGGGACAAATAACTAAATCGCCTGCACCCCTCCGTATGGAGTGACAGTCCTTCTGCTGTTGATCCATCCTCACAGACATCATCTTCATCTTAGCCCACCAGGACCAAAGGCCCCTCATCTGATATGTTTTTAAGGCTTAGGATCTGTGGACCTGTCAGCCCAGAATAACAACCATTACAATAAATATCTGCATTAAGACACACACATATTGTGATAGCATTTGCGTTTCAGCTACCTCCCACATACAACACACAGAACGCAAAAAAAATCCCCATTTCACTTAAAGCAAATATATTCACAGACGCGCACACCTCAAAGCATTAATCCATACCAACTAGTATCCATCCAGTCATGTAAGTGGACAGAGTAGACAGGGGAATCTAGCTGAGAGATTTGTATGGTTGGATAATTAAACATCTGAATGCTTTTGTCTGAATAATGTTCAGTGAGGTTGTGTTTGAAGTGTATGTCGGGGGAGCGGTCTGAAAGGGGGAGCGGTCTGAAAGCAGAGACTGGGGATGGACTGACATGAACAAAAGACACAGAAAACGAATCAAGCATCACAGAAACAGGACTTGTATATGGAGCTCTTCTTCCCTAGGTAACTTCAGCTAATAGAGTGCTCATCTCCACTCCAAGCAAAAAAAAACATCTTCAACCTGCAGCTCTGTTGACCACCCCTGAAATCCCCTTAACCCTAACCTGTAACCACCTTACAGCAGCCCAATCCACCATGCCTCCCTCTCAAGTAGATGTGCTCGCTGGCCATCTCAGAAGATAGCTATATCATATTATGGTTCCAGAGACATTAAACACCTCTCCAGAGTTTTAGGTATTTACCTACCAGATAACACCCCAGCTACAATGTGTTCAGGAACGTGCCAGTGTCCTCTAGCCAGTTAATATGCAAATACAAAGACAATCAAACATCCAAATTGGAACATTAGCTTAAACCCTGACCCATCATGGTTTATCTTGGTACCAATCTATTACTTATAAACATGGGAAATAAGTGACTACCTTTTCATGTAAACCGCTGGCTAGATCCAGCACGGAACGAACACACGCATGCACACACAGGGCGTTATGATAACCATATTACCTCCACACCAGCGGTCACTAGTCATGACAGCAGTCAAATTCCATGTGACCGTTTAGTCACGGTAATTAGGCTTTTCCATCCCTGATGCTGCTGATGGTCATTAGTAGCCTACCAAACTTGCTAACTGCCTGGTACTCAGCACTCTATTGTCCCTCTAATCACTCTAACATCAATGTAAATGTAATTTAAAAAATGTATCAAATACTTAATGAGAGCCCAAGAGCTCATGTTGCGCAACATTTTTATAGGCTATGCAATTGTGTGAAAATACAGAGTGATGGTCTCTATTAAAAAGAGGAGGATCCCATCAGCTTTTATAGGCTAGGCCTACTATATTTATTTATCAACTTTCCTAATATTAATCACATTGCTTCTCTTTACAAAAGGAGTATAGCTTACCTGACTGGAATGCAAATTATCCATGGGAATTAGCGTCCTCCATTCGCTATTTAAATGCATAGATGAAATGTATTTTTTTCCCCTGATCCTATTTTGAGACAGATGTATGATAATGATCCATTCTAAATCAAAACAAATTTCACATATATGATTTAGTATATGTAAAGAAGAGATTAAATCAAGAATAGTGGGATGGGTGATATTATTAGCCTAGCACTTGAGTGCAATAAGGCAAGAAACTCATACCTCTTTTGGCGACTTTTTGAAATCATAGTCGCACACCTCATGTAGCCTAGCTCATAGGCCTATATGTTTTGATACCGTTTGTATCACAACTAAAGTGGCCAAACAACTTCTTAAAAACAAGCACATGAATCCGCTTTACAACGGTGTAGAGCCTAACAGGCACACGTACACAGCGTCTGAGTTTCAAGTTTTGGGAAGATAATTTTCACCATAAAAATGCACAATTTTAATTAAAGCATTACATGCATAATCACATTTGTGGTCACTTTTGAGAATGGTGTTTTCCCTCTAATGGAACATTTGTACTTATAGCCTACTGCCATGTGTGCATTTCTACACTTATAATGAGAAGAAATAGCCTAGTAGTTTATCAACATTTTAAGCCAAAAGTTCTGATCTGTTGCGTGAGGCTAAATGCTTAAAACAAGTTTTTTGATGCTAGTGGTTGTATTATTTTGGAATCTATCACAACCCACAGTTGTCCCAGACTAGGTTTGGAATATTAATTTCTCGCACAGAATAGGTCAACTTTTGTTCTATGGGGGATAGTAGATTGACATAGGCTAGTGCTTTTGCTGTTCATTAGGCCTACTGATCTTGTTGGTTGATGAGAAGTAAATGTGGACTGTTCTTCCAATATCTTCAATATGCGACTATGAATTGGATAAGGACGCATGCAGTTGTGTCCCCGATGCGTCTGTCTTCACTTGTAGCCTGTGAGAAAGACATGATCACGTGACGGTGAGCCATGTCAGTGAAAGGTGGGAGAAAGGTATTATAATTATTATATTCAGCTCAAGGCCGCAAAAAGCTTGGATTTTTTAGGGGGCATTTCGGACACACAAAGGGGATACCACCTGGAAATTTTGGGCAATATCAAGTGCTTGTCAAATTATGAATGAGAGACTGATAAATTGTGTACAGCATGCACAAAAAAACTATTTTCTCAAATCATCATTAGAGCCGCATCATGCAGCCTTGATACTACGAGGAAAAATCCTGGAGAATAGAGGAACGCAACGATATGAAGGAACACGGCTAGCACGGAAGAACGAGAGGCAGCCCAAAGATTTTCTTTGGGGGGCACACGAGGAGACTGGCTGAGTCAGGTAGGAGGCCTGAGCCAACTCCTCGTGCTTACCGTGGGGAGCGTGTAACTGGTCAGGCACCGTATTGTGCCAGCTCTATGTTCTGGATCTCCAATGCGTCTCCACGGTCCAGTGCGCCCTGTTCCTCCTCCCCCACTCGCCCTAAGGTGCGTGTCACCAGCCCGTTACCACCAGTTCCGGCACCACGCACCAGGCCTCCAGTGCGCCTCCATGGTCCAGTACGCCCTGTTCCTCCTCCCAGCACTCTCCCTGAGATGCGTGTCCCCAGCCCGGTACCACCAGTTCAGGCACCACGCACCAGGCCTCCAGTGCGCCCTATGGGGTTTTAGTATGTCTAGGTCTATCGTGGCCTGAATTGGTTCCCAATCAGAGGCAGCTGTTTATCATTATCTCTGATTGGGGATCGTATTTAGGTTGCCATTTTCCATTTTGGTTTTGTGGGTTATTATTCTGTTTAGTTGCCTGTTCGCACTAGTCATATTGCTTCACGGTTCGTTTTGTTATTTTGTATAGTTTTGTTCAGTGTTGCATTCGTTTAATAAATAGAATGTACTCTCATCACTCTGCGCCTTGGTCTCCTCCTCATGATGACTGTGATACACTCCCTCAGATCGTTTGGAGAAAATAACCTTTCTATTTTATTCAGCTATGTTCAATTGAATTATTCATAATATCAAATAATCTAAAAATAATGCCACAGAGTTCTAAGCAAAATTTGTCTGCAAAATGAACCAGTGTAGCCCACAGCCATATGGCATATCCAGATCAGGGCCTAGTATAACGACAACTCAGAATATGCTATTCTGTTCTTCTGAAATAGACTACATTTTCTTCATGTTATGTTTCTTTAGACATGACATGAAGAAAATGTAGTCTATTTCAGAAGAACAGAATAGCATAGAATATAAATAATGTATTCATTGTGATGGTGTAAGCTATATTACATGGATTTATGATACTTTTTAAAACGTAGATGTTCCAAAGGTCTGCATCAGTGGATGGTAAGCTATGGGTGAAAGCCAGGAGATTCTAAATGTGTTTATCTTAATTACGGGCAATTACTGTGAGACCGGCAGTTATTTGCTTGACAATCACAGGCTGATGAAATTTCATGACCACCACAGCCCTACGCATGCATGCACACACACACACTCTCCCTCGGCCTCCCTTCGGCAAATCTGACCATAACTCTATCCTCCTGTTTCAACCAAAAACTAAAAACAGGAGGTAGCAATGTAACGCTCAATACGGGATGTTCCGGGATTCATCTTACAACATTGAGGAAATTACCACATCAGTCACCAGCTTCATCAATAAGTGCATCGATGACGCCGTCCCCACAGTGACTGTACATATCCCAACCAGACACCATGGATTACAGACAATATCAGCACTGAGCTAAAGGCTAGAGTTGCAACTTTCAAGGAGCGGGACACTAATATGGATTCTTATGAGAAATCCCGCTATGACCTCTGACGAACCACCAAATAGGCAAAGCTTCAATAGAGGACTAAGATCGAATCCTACTACGCCGGCTCCGACACTTGTCGGATGTGGCAGGGCTTGCAAATATTCACTGATTACAAAAGAAGGTGCCCAGTGACGCAAATATCTTCTATGCTCTCTTTGAGGCAAGCAACACTGAACCATGCATGCGAGCACTCGATCTCCATAGCTGATCTGAGTAAGACCTTTAAAAAGGTTAACATTCACAAGGCAGCAGGGCCAGATGGATTACCAGGATGCATACTCAGAGCATGCGCTGAGCAGTTGGCAACCTCTCCCTGACCCAATCTGTAATACCTACATGTTTCAAGTAGAGCACCATAGTCCCTGTGCCCAAGAAAGCCAAGAAAACCTGTCTAAATGTCTATCTATGTCTAGATGTAAGGCTTACATCTGTAGCCGTGAAATGCTTTGAAAGGCTGGTCATGGCTCATATCAACCCCATCATCCCAGACACCCTGGACCCAATGCAATTCGCATACAGCCCCAGCAGATCCACAGATGATGCTCTCTCTATTGCACTCCACACTGCTCTCTCCAACCTGTACAAGAGGAACACCTACACGAGAACGCTGTTCATTGACTACAGCTCAGAGCTCAACGCCATAGCCAAGCGCATCACTAAGCTCAGGACCCTGAGACTGAACACTTCCCTCTGCAACTGGATCCTGGACTTCGTGATGGCCACCCAAGGTGGTGAGAGTAGGCAACAACACATCTGCCACGCTGACCCTCATAGGGCTGTCACCGACTAAAACAAATATTGATAGACCGAGAGTCGTCTGTTCTTTTGACCAATCGATTGGTTGAAATTTTAAATGTGTATTTATCCATATAGACACATCCTATGTGTTTAAATAAAATTAACTAAATGCTCCGAGCTTGTCTGACGCTTTATGCACACAATTTGATTGGGCTCCCGAGTGGTGCAGCGGTCTAAGGCACTGCATCTCAGTATAAGAGGCGTCACTACAGTCCCTGGTTCGGATCCAGGCTGTATTACATCCTGCCGTGATTGTGAGTCCCATAGTGTGGTGCACAATTAGCCCAGTGTCATCCAGGTTTGGCTGGGGTAGGCCATCATTGTAAATAAGAATATGCTCCTAACTGACTTGCCTAATTAAATAAAGGTTAAATGCATTTGTTAAAGATTAAATAATTAAGACACACAAATGACTAGAGGGAGTCTGGCTGCAGTGGATTTGATTATGCTCAGATTTGCTGTGTTAAAGAAAAGCAAGTGACTGAATAGAAACCCTCCATGCTGCAGCGACCACTGCAGAACTTCAGTGTTCAGCGCACTGTCCATGTTGCTGAAGCTGCAACATCATTTCAGATTGAAAAGTTTTTACCAAAATCCCTCGTTTGTTTAGAAAAAACATGACTTATTCCCTCAACCCTTTCAACCCTCTCTTTAAGTGACACTTATGCATAGCGTGCACGTGACCAATAGGGTTTGAGCTATAGCATATCATAATCACATGAATAAATTGGATGTGACAGCAAAATGGATGCCGAGGACGTGAGAAAAACTCGAAACGGGGGAATGTTGACTGGTTGCTGAGGGGAAGTCGGTTAAGTGGAACAAATTTGACTGGTTGTAGAAAATACTGGAGATCAAGAAAAAGGTTAGGAACAAGCGCTGCGTGCATATTAGGTGTGCCAAACAGGTGCCGTTAGTTTACAATATATTTTCTGACAATTTGAAACAATGTCAACACTAAATAAATTACAAGTCTAACAGACAGTCTGTTGTAATTTTTTTGTAAAGCCTTTATTACAGCAAAGACTAAAAACAGTCGCATTAATTTGTGAACGTAATTTCTGAAAATGTAAGGTTTAGTCATTGTTTACTCTCATTTTTCAAGGGTTGCTATATTTAAAAAAAAAAAATGCTTAATTCCATTTCAATTTATAAATGACTCCTATGCTATTTTGATGACATAAAAAAATGAATGATTGATTCAGTAGCCTATACAAGTATTGAAATATAGGCCAAATTAAGTTATTGTCAGGTTTCTTCAAAATCGAACCCAGAAGCAGACTAGGACAAGGAGAGTAGGAAGAAGGTGAGTATTTATTTACAAGTGAAAGTGAATGGTTAGATATATCCAGGTGGCGTAGCGGGCAGCGGTGGTGAGTTGATGGGAGTAAATAGGTGGATCCAATGGGGAAGCGGAATCCTCCGACGACCAGGCGGGAATGGGGTAAATGATCCGGGTGAGTAACTGAAGACAAAACAAACAGAGGTAAGTTTAAGGCAAGCAATACGTAACAAACAAAACAAATTCTATCCAACTTGAGGCTGATACTCTGGCACAACATACTGTTCATGGCTAACGATCCGGCAGGGAATGGATGTCAGGTCCGGGCTTATGAAGAGGAGAGATGATGATCAGGACCAGGTGTGCAGATAGCTGATGGGATACAGGTGCGGGTAATCAGAAACCCCAACTGGCTACATTGCCCGGCAACCAGACAGGGTGCGTTCCAGGACGCCGGATAAAAACTCTCCAGGACAGAACATAGGCAAAAAACAGACTCAGGAAACGGGATTCGTGACAGTTCGTGACAGGCCTACAGCTCGATGGTGGTTATACAAGGCTGCTATACTAAGCCTACAAATGACACTTATTGTTATAACGATCATAATAATAATAACAACAATAGGAAGATCAAGAAAAAGCAGGGTTATTATTATAAATATTATTTTTCTGACAATTTGGAAGAGTGTACACATGAAAAAATTAAGTAATACGAGAGAGACTGTTTGAATTTAAAAAAAGTGTAAAGCCTTTATTACAGCATAGCAAAGATTAAAAACAGCCACATTTCTGAAATTGTTTATCCAACATGTTGTGGTTCTATGAGGCTTGGTGCTATTAAACATCTGTCTTGTTTCTGTAGATATACAGTAACGGCAAAAGGTTTGGACACACCTACACTTGGAATTTTACACATTGGCTGACCTTCATGTCTTAAAGTAAAGATGGACTGTAATTTCTCTTTGCTTATTTGAGCTGTTCCTGCCATAATATGGACTTGGTCTTTTACCAAATAGGGCTATCTTCTGTATACCACCCCTGCCTTGTCACAACACAACTGATTGGCTCAAGCGCATTAAGTAGGAAAGACTTTCCACAAATTAACTTTTAAGATGTTAATTTAATTTAAATGCATTTCAGGTGCCTCATGAAGCTGGTTTAGAGAATAGCAAGAGTGTGCAAAGCTGTCATCAAGGGAAAGGGTGGCTGCTTTGAAGAATCTAAAAAATATTTTGATTTGTTTAACACTTTTTTGGTTACTACATGATTCCATATGTGTTATTTCATAGTTTTGAAATCTTCACTATTATTCTACAATGTAGAAAATAGTAAAAATAAAGAAAACCTTAAATGAGTAGTCATGTTCAAAGTTTTTACTGGTACTTTATACTGTATTATGGATGATTTTTAAAGCCAGGAACATTTAACAGTTATTAATCATAGACCTAATTAAGTTGGCGTTTCCTCTCTCCTCACTTTTCTTAGACGTTTAAGGCAAGTGCTGTTTTCTCGTCTCCTAACACCACTGCTGCCTCCGCTGCATGTTGTTCTCAACAACAATATGTTGGTTAACTTTGCTATTATGCACATAGCAACATGGTGTAGGAAATTCAACAGCGCACTGATGTTTCAGAAATGCAGACAGCAGCGGCTATCCAATGCCGGAGAAAGCGCAATGTTATAAAATAATACAATATTTTTTTTAGTGTTGCACCATTGTTCTTACTGTATGTCATACAGTGCATAAGGAAAGTATAAAGACCCCTTGTAATGAGGTCTGTGTGTAGCTGGTGTAGAGGAGTCAGGCGCAGGACAGCAGATATGAGTAAATAAACGTACTTTACTCAACATATTAAAATGCAATAAAAAAAGAGAGCCCACATTATCGGACCGTACTACATACAAACAATTACTCACGAACAGACATGGGGGATCAGAGGGTTAAATAATGAACAAGTAATTGGGGAATTGAAACTAGGTGTGTAAGACAAAGACAAAACAAATGGAAAATGAACGGCGATGGCTAGAAGGCCGGGGACGTCGACTGCCGAACATCGCCCGAACAAGGAGAGGGACCGACTTCGGCGGAAGTCGTGACACCCCCTGACATTTTTTCCCACATTTTGCTACGTGACAGCCTTATTCTAAATTGGATTTATGAGTTTTTTCCCTCATCAATCTACACATAGTAACCCATAATGACAAAGCATTGATTTTTTTTACATAAAAACAACAACTGGAATATTACTTTTACGTTGAGTAAAGTATTCAGACCCTTTACTCAGTAATTTGTTGAAACACTTTTGGCAGCGATTACATCCTTGGGTCTTCTTTGGTATGACGCTACAAGTTTGGCACACCTGTATTTGGGGAGTTTCTCCCATTCTTCTCTGCATATCCTCTTCTCTGCCAGTGCCAGGTTTCCTCCAGACAATAAGCTTGGCATTCAGGCCAAAGAGTTCAATGTTGGTTTTATCAGACCAGAGAAGCTTGTTTCTCATTTTCTGAGAGCTTTTACCTTCCTTTTGGCCTTCATGTGGATTTTACTGAGGGGTGGCTTCCATCTGGCCACTCTACCATAAAGGCCTGATTGGTGGAGTGCTGCAGAGAGGGTTGTCCTTCTGGAAGGTTCTCCCATCTCCACAGAGGAACGCTGGAGCTCTGTCAGAGTGAACATTGGGTTCTTGGTCACCTCTCTGACCAAGGCCCTTCTCCCCTGATTGCTTAATTTGGCAGGGAGGCTAGCTCTGGAAAGAGTCTTGGTGGTTTCAAACTTCTTCCATTTCAGAATGATGCAGGCCGCTGTCTTCTTGGGGACCTTCAATGCTGCAGAAATGTTTTGGTACCCTTCCCCAGATCTGTGCCTCGACACGATCCTGTCTCGGCACACATGGCTTGGTTTTTGCTCTGACGTGCACTGTCAACTGTGGGATCTTATATATACAGGTGTGTGCATTTCCAAATCATGTCCAATCAATTGAATTTACCACAGGTGGACAATCAAGTTGTAGAAACATCTCAAGGATGATGTCATAACTCTCCTATGACCATCTGAAGGATCAGGTTAAAGTGGTTCCGCTCTACAGCATGCTGTCTCTCTCTTGTAGAGGGGTGAGAGCGGGAAGTCTGCTGCTTTATGACGGTCTTAAAATATGCTGCCTCTATGCTCTGTAGTGTTTGAGATTGTAAACTGTGGAACACAGAAAGACCATTGGACATCAAAAGTGTGAACAACTTAACAATATTTATATTTTTGAGAATGTGGGAGTGGTCCTTGTACACTTAAGGGACAGTCATGACGAAGTTGTTTCATTTGGTGACCTCATGAAAGACAGGAGACCCACATTAATGTATCTCTGTTTGTGTACACTTTCCAAATATCAGATTTACATCTAGATGTTGGATAACATGAATGAGTAAATATGAAACTACAGTATTTGTGAAAAGATGTAAAGTGATGCTAGCCTTCTAAATGAGAGTACGGATTTCATACAAAGTTTAGCTAGTCAGTGGCCACACTCCCGTGAGCCAGACAATACATCAGGCATTATGGAACTGCTCTTTTCTACTCCAGAGTAAAAAAACACCTGTGACGAAATGTACATTTCATGCCAAAGAGACCGGATGTCTCGAATGGTTAAGAAGACCAGAAAATAGGATGCTACATTTTGAAATGGTTAAGAACTACAACTCTATAACCCCAGGAGTCTAGAACAAGACTACCGACAACCGCGGAAGCATCTATTCTATGCAATAGAGTAGACGACCATCTGCACGCCTGACTTATCCACTACAACAGACACTATCCAGAGCCGCTGAGAAAGCAACAATTACGAAAGACATTGTGACTTCTGGGCAAGTTAACCAGAGACTCTTTGATGAACTGACTCTCCAGCAGACTGACTGGCGATTCCAACAGAGAAGATAACAAGGACGTACAGGCGCAAATATATAGATTGCAATTATTCTCAAAGGAGCGCCCATTCATGTAAAAGGATTAGCATTTCAATGAATATAATTATCAACTGTCTGTAGTGAATCCATTTTGTTTTTCCCGCTCTTTTATCTGTTCTCACCCCTTTCCATTGTCTACCAAGCCGTCAAACCGGTTTAGCCCACTAGGGACTTGTCATAGCATTGTGTTAGTAATGAATATCTACTGTTTGTTTGTTATCTATCACTGATCGATCGATTTGCGACGTTCAGTAATGAGAACTGATGAGGTAATAATGATAAATTAATAGAAGACTGATCGAAATTAAAACATCTGAAGAGTCGATTTGGGAAATAGAGACTCTATAAACATTTTCCCGCGGTGCCCCGACTTCCTAGTTAATTACAGTTTACATAATTTGTTTAATCATGTCATAATAATTACACAGATAATTGATGAATAGTGAATAGTCACAGACACTACAATGATCAATGGAAACATGATGCACCTGAGCTCAATTTCGAGGCTCATAACAAAGGGTCTGAATAATTATGTAAATCAGTTTTTTTATTTATTTATAGATTTGCAAAAATGTCGAAAAACCTGTTTTCGCTTTGTCATTTATGTCAATGGTTAGCGTACTGGGAGCAAAGTCAGGTGCAGGAGAGCAGAGAGTTGTGAACAGGCGCACACTATTTAGGCAGGAGCAACCAACAGACGGACGCCACTGTGTCGAAACCTCCAGGCAATAAGGAAAAAGTGCAAACGCGCAAACAGTCACAATAATTATGTACAAACAAATAAACATGCCTGGTGAAATAAAACATGGAATAAACGCATACTAGAATAACGCGTCAAAATAGACACATAACACAAAACCATCTCACAAAAAGACATGAGGGGAAACAGAGGTTTAAATACATGTAGCGTGATTGGGGAATGAAAATCAGGTGTGCAGGGAACAAGACAACACGAATGGATGTGTCACTGGCTAGAAAGCAGGTGACGTCGACTGCCGAACGGCGCCCAAACAAGAAGAGGAGCCGACTTTGGCGGAAGTTGTGACAGGATCCCCCCTTGACGCACGGCTCCAGCTGCGCGCCGACACCGGCCTCGGGGACGACCCGGAGGGCAAGGCGCAGGGCGAACCGGCAATGGTGGAACTCCCTTAGCAGTTCAGAGTCCAACACATCCGCCACCGGAACCCAGCACCTCTCCTCCGGACAATACCCCTCCCACTCCACGAGATACTGAAGGCCCCTCGCCCGACGCCTCGAATCCATGATGGAACGGACAGAGTACACCGGGGCCCCCTCGATGTCCAGAGGGGGCGGAGGAACCTCCCGCACCTCAGACTCCTGGAGTGGGCCAGCCACCACCGGCCTGAGGAGAGACACATGGAACAAGGGGTTAATATGGTAATCAGGGGAAGCTGTAACCTGTAACATACCTCGTTCACTCTCTTCAGGACATTAAATGGCCCCACAAAACGCGGACCCAGCTTCTGACAGGGCAGGCGGAGGGGCAGGTTTCGGGTTGAGAGCCAGACCCGGTCCCCCGGTGCAAACACTGCGGCCTCACTTCGGTGACGGTCGGCGCTGGTCTTTTGGCGCAGCGCAGCCTGCTGCAGGTGACCATGGGCGGCTTCCCATGTCTCCTCCGCTCGCCTGAGCCAATCATCCACCCAAGGAGCCTCGGTCTGACTCTGATGCCACGGTGCCAGAACCGGCTGGTACCCCAATACACACTGAAAGGGGAAGAGGTTAGTGGAGGAGTGGTGGAGCAAATTCGGCGCCACCTCTGCCCAGGGCACGAACGCCGCCCACTCCCCCGGCCTGTCCTGGCAATAGGACCGCAGAAACCTGCCCACATCCTGGTTCACTCTTTCCACTTGCCCGTTACTCTCGGGGTGGAAACCCGAGGTGAGGCTGATCGAGACCCCCAGATGTTCCATGAACGCCCTCCATACTCTCGAAGTTAACTGGGGACCTCGATCAGACACTATATCCTCAGGCACCCCGTAGTGTCGGAAGACGTGTGTAAACAGGGCCTCCGCAGTTTGTAGGGCCGTAGGGAGACCGGGCAGAGGGAGGAGACGACAGGACTTAGAGAAACGATCCACAAGGAACAGGATCGTGGTGTTTCCCGTTGAGAGAGGAAGATCCTTCAGGATATCCACCGACAGGTGTGACCAAGGCAGTTGTGGAACGGGTAAGGGATATAGCTTACCTCTGGGCAGGTGTCAAGGAGCTTTACACTGGGCGCACACCGAGTAGGAGGAAACATAAACCATCACGCCCATCGCCAAGATGGGCCACCAGTACTTCCCAGTCAGACAGTTTACCGTCCGACCGATCCCTGGATGACCAGAGGAGGGTGATGTGTGGGCCCAATAGATCAACTGATCACGGACAGCAGACGGAACGTACTGACGCCCGACGGGACACTGGAGTGGAGCAGGCTCTGTACGCAAAGCCTGCTCAATTTTTTTATTTATTTTATTTTTTTATTTCACCTTTATTTAACCAGGTAGGCTAGTTGAGAACAAGTTCTCATTTGCAACTGCGACCTGGCCAAGATAAGGCATAGCAGTGTGAACAGACAACACAGAGTTACACATGGAGTAAACAATTAACAAGTCAATAACACAGTAGAAAAAAGGGGAGTCTATATATACATTGTGTGCAAAAGGCATGAGAAGGTAGGCAAATAATTACAATTATGCAGATTAACACTGGAGTGATAAATGATCAGATGGTTATGTACAGGTAGAGATATTGGTGTGCAAAAGAGCAGAAAAATAAAAATAAATAAATAAAAACAGTATGGGGATGAGGTAGGTGAAAATGGGTGGGCTATTTACCAATAGACTATGTACAGCTGCAGCGATCGGTTAGCTGCTCAGATAGCAGATGTTTGAAGTTGGTGAGGGAGATAAAAGTCTCCAACTTCAGCGATTTTTGCAATTCGTTCCAGTCACAGGCAGCAGAGAACTGGAACGAAAGGCGGCCAAATGAGGTGTTGGCTTTAGGGATGATCAGTGAGATACACCTGCTGGAGCGCGTGCTACGGATGGGTGTTGCCATCGTAACCAATGAACTGAGATAAGGCGGAGCTTTACCTAGCATGGACTTGTAGATGACCTGGAGCCAGTGGGTCTGGCGACGAATATGTAGCGAGGGCCAGCCGACTAGAGCATACAAGTCGCAGTGGTGGGTGGTATAAGGTGCTTTAGTGACAAAACGGATGGCACTGTGATAAACTGCATCCAGTTTGCTGAGTAGAGTGTTGGAAGCCATTTTGTAGATGACATCGCCGAAGTCGAGGATCGGTAGGATAGTCAGTTTTACTAGGGTAAGTTTGGCGGCGTGAGTGAAGGAGGCTTTGTTGCGGAATAGAAAGCCGACTCTTGATTTGATTTTCGATTGGAGATGTTTGATATGGGTCTGGAAGGAGAGTTTAGAGTCTAGCCAGACACCTAGGTACTTATAGATGTCCACATATTCAAGGTCGGAACCATCCAGGGTGGTGATGCTGGTCAGGCGTGCGGGTGCAGGCAGCGAACGGTTGAAAAGCATGCATTTGGTTTTACTAGCGTTTAAGAGCAGTTGGAGGCCACGGAAGGAGTGCTGTATGGCATTGAAGCTCGTTTGGAGGTTAGATAGCACAGTGTCCAAGGACGGGCCGGAAGTATATAGAATGGTGTCGTCTGCGTAGAGGTGGATCAGGGAATCGCCCGCAGCATGAGAAACATCATTGATATATACAGAGAAAAGAGTCGGCCCGAGAATTGAACCCTGTGGCACCCCCATAGAGACTGCCAGAGGACCGGACAGCATGCCCTCCGATTTGACACACTGAACTCTGTCTGCAAAGTAATTGGTGAACCAGGCAAGGCAGTCATCCGAAAAACCGAGGCTACTGAGTCTGCCGATAAGAATACGGTGATTGACAGAGTGGAAAGCCTTGGCAAGGTCTATGAAGACGGCTGCACAGTACTGTCTTTTATCGATGGCGGTTATGATATCGTTTAGTGCCTTGAGCATGGCTGAGGTACACCCGTGACCGGCTCGGAAACCAGATTGCACAGCGGAGAAGGTACGGTGGGATTCAAGATGGTCAGTGACCTGTTTGTTGACTTGGCTTTCGAAGACCTTAGATAGGCAGGGCAGGATGGATATAGGTCTGTAACAGTTTGGGTCCAGGGTGTCGCCCCCTTTGAAGAGGGGGATGACTGCGGCAGCTTTCCAATCCTTGGGGATCTCAGACGATATGAAAGAGAGGTTGAACAGGCTGGTAATAGGGGTTGCGACAATGGCGGCGGATAGTTTCAGGAATAGAGGGTCCAGATTGTCCAGCCCAGGTGATTTGTACGGGTCCAGGTTTTGCAGCTCTTTCAGGACATCTGCTATCTGGATTTGGGTAAAGGAGAACCTGGAGAGGCTTGGGCGAGTAGCTGCGGGGGGGGGGGGGGGGAGCTGTTGTCCGAGGTTGGAGTAGCCAGGCGGAAGGCATGGCCAGCCGTTGAGAAATGCTTGTTGAAGTTTTCGATAATCATGGATTTATCGGTGGTGATCATGTTACCTAGTCTCAGTGCAGTGGGCAGCTGGGAGGAGGTGCTCTTGTTCTCCATGGACTTCACAGTGTCCCAGAACTTTTTGGAGTTGGAGCTACAGGATGCAAACTTCTGCCTGAAGAAGTTGGCTTTAGCTTTCCTGACTGACTGTGTGTATTGGTTCCTGACTTCCCTGAACAGTTGCATATCGCGGGGACTATTCGATGTTAGCGCAGTCCGCCACAGGATGTTTTTGTGCTGGTCGAGGGCAGTCAGGTCTGGAGTGAACCAGGGGCTATATCTGTTCTTAGTTCTGCATTTTTTGAACGGAGCATGCTTATCTAAAATGGTGAGGAAGTTACTTTTAAAGAAAGACCAGGCATCCTCAACTGACGGGATGAGGTCAATGTCCTTCCAGGATACCCGGGCCAGGTCGATTAGAAAGGCCTGCTCGCAGAAGTGTTTTAGGGAGCGTTTGACAGTGATGAGGGGTGGTCGTTTGACTGCGGCTCCGTAGCGGATACAGGCAATGAGGCAGTGATCGCTGAGATCCTGGTTGTAGACAGCGGAGGTGTATTTGGAGGGCCAGTTGGTCAGGATGACGTCAATGAGGGTGCCCTTGTTTACAGAGTTAGGGTTGTACCTGGTGGGTTCCTTGATGATTTGAGTGAGATTGAGGGCATCTAGCTTAGATTGTAGGACTGCCGGGGTGTTAAGCATATCCCAGTTTAGGTCACCTAACAGAACAAACTCTGAAGCTAGATGGGGGGCGATCAATTCACAAATGGCGTCCAGGGCACAGCTGGGAGCTGAGGGGGGTCGGTAGCAGGCGGCAACAGTGAGAGACTTAATTCTGGAGAGAGTAATTTTCAAAATTAGTAGTTCGAACTGTTTGGGTATGGACCTGGAGAGTATGACATTACTTTGCAGGCTATCTCTGCAGTAGACTGCAACTCCTCCCCCTTTGGCAGTTCTATCTTGACGGAAGATGTTATAGTTGGGTATGGAAATCTCAGAATTTTTGGTGGCCTTCCTGAGCCAGGATTCAGACACGGCAAGGACATCAGGGTTAGCAGAGTGTGCTAGAGCAGTGAGTAAGACACACTTAGGGAGGAGGCTTCTGATGTTGACATGCATGAAACCAAGGCTTTTTCGATCACAGAAGTCAACAAATGAGGGTGCCTGGGGACATGCAGGGCCTGGGTTTACCTCCACATCACCCGCGGAACAGAGAAGGAGTAGTATGAGGGTGCGGCTGAAGGCTATCAAAACTGGTCGCCTAGGGCGTTGGGGACAGAGAATAAGAGGAGCAGGTTTCTGGGCATGGTAGAATATATTCAGGGCATAATGCGCAAACAGGGGTATGGTGGGGTGCGGGTACCATCAATGTCCGCATCAAGCTCCCACATGACCGGCGCTACCAGGAAGGAGGCCGGGAGATTGGGAGTCTGATCCATGGGCTGGTCCCCTGTGTCATACAGCCGGGACAGTGCGTCTGCCTTCACATTCTGGGAACCTGGTCTGTAGGACAGGGTAAACACAAAACGAGTAAAGAACATGGCCCTCCTTGTCTGACGAGGATTCAGTCTCTTAGCTGCCCGGATGTACTCCAGGTTGCGGTGGTCAGTTTGGCCACCGCTTGCGACAGGGGATACATGTGACTCCTGGGAAGTGCAGCGTCTACCAGGAGATTTATCGCACAATCCCCCCGTCGATGGGGTGGTAATTGAGTCGCCTTCTTTTTACAGAAGGCGAGGGCCAAATCGGCATATTCTGGGGGAATGGGCACAGTGGAGACCTGGTCTGGACTTTCCACCATGGTAGCACCAACAGAAACCACTACACACCTCCCCGAGCACTCTCGCAACCACCCTGTGAGAGCACTCTGTTGCCATGAAATGGTGGGGTTATGACGAGCCAACCAGGGAAGGCCTAGTGCCACAGGAAACGCAGGAGAGTCAATGAGGAAGAGACTGATTCTCTCCTCATGTCCTCCCTGCGTCTCCATGGACAGGGAGATGGTGGCTTCCCTGATTAGCCCAGACCCTAATGGTCGACTATCCAGAGCGTGTACCGGGAAAGGTCTAACCACAGGAATAACGGGGATCCCTAAACTAAGGGCGTACGCTCTGTTGATAAAGTTCCCAGCTGCGCCTGAATCGACGAGAGCCTTATGCTGGGAATGTTGGGAAATCTCAGGATAAGAAACAGGTACAAACAGGTGGACAACAAAGGACTCTGGATGAGAGTGGTGCAGACTCACCTGGGGTGACGCCAGAGTGCCCTGCCTGCTGCCTTGACTCCCAGAAGGACCAACCCGGCACCGACCGGCTGTGTGCCCTCTGCGGCCACAGATGGTGCACGTGAAGGCCCCTCTTCCAGCCTCCCTACGCGCAGCCCCTCCCAGCTCCATGGGAAACGGAGCGGTTGTGCTGGAAGATGGAACCGACAGAGCCCCCCCCTGGACGTCTGCGGGTGACCAGCAGGTTATCCATCTGGATGGACAGATCCACCAGTTGGTCACATGTGATGGTGGCATCCCTGCAGGCCAAGTCCCGTAGGACGTCCTCGTGCAGGCTGCATCGGTAGTGGTCAATGAGAGCCCTGTCATTACATCCTGCTCCGGCGACCAAGGTCCGGAATTCTAGTGCGAACTCCTGTGTGCTCCTCAAATGGAAGAGCCGTTCCCCCGCCACTCTTCCTTCGGGTGGATGGTTGAAGACGGCCCGGAAGCGGAGGGTGAACTCCTCGAAGTGGTCCAACATCGCGTCTCCTTCTCCCCATACGGCGTTTGCCCACTCCATAGCTCTCCCCGAGAGGCATGAGATGAGAGCGGACAATCTCTCCCTTCCCGAGGGATTCCCGAGGGAGCTGGGTGAACGGTGGCCAGGTATAGGTCCAGTTGTAAGAGGAACCCCTGGCACTGTGCTGCCGTCCCATCATACTTCCTGGGAAGGGAGTGACGCATCCCACTGGAACTGGATCCGGACGGGACGGGTAGAGATAACCCCGGTTGCGTTGGTCGAGAAGCTGGAGACTTCTTGTCTCTCCCAGCAGTCCATGGTCTGGACAACGCGATCCGTCATGGCACCAAGATGATGCAGCATCGCCGAGTGTTCCTGGACTCGCTCTTCTACTCCTCTGACCGGGGTACCTGCTCCTGCTGACTCCATGGTTGGTGTGAGATTCTGTCAATGGTGTGCATACTGCGAGCGGAGTCAGGTGCAGGAGAGCAGAGAGCCAAGAGTTGTGAAAATGTTGTACACTTTATTTAGGCAGGAGAAACCAACAGACAGACGCCACTGGGTCGGAAGGGGTCTGAATACTTTCCGAATGCACTGTATAACCATATACTGTACAATTTCAGTAGCATATGTCTTAGAGTGATGGACAGAGCCACCTCGACCGCCTCCACAATGGATTAATCAACTCAGACAGGCGCGAACCAGACAGGTGTCTTGTACACAATGACATTTTTTTTTTTGCTCGACTAAAGAAATATCGGTCAACCAATGTCAACCAATATCGGTCAACACAATCGACCAGTCAACTAAATGGGGTCAGCCTTAGACCCTCAACACAGGGGCCCTAGGGGTGCATGCTCAGTCCCCTCCTGTACTCCCTGTTTATCCATGACTGATTTGCCGTGCATTACTTCTAGACCATCATTAAGTTTGCTGATGACACGACGGTGGTAGGCCTGATCACCAATGACGACGAGACAGCCTATAGCGAGGTCAGTGACCTGCCAGTGTGGTGCCAGGATAACCACCTCTCCCTCAACATCAGCAAGATAAAAGAGCTGATCATGGACTATAGGAACCAAAGAGCCTGTAGTGAAGAGGGTCGAGAGCTTTAAGTTCCTCTGTGTCCACATCACTAAGTCATTATCATGATACACACACACCAACAGTCGTGAAGAAGGCACAAAAAAGCCTCTTCCCCCTCAAGAGGCTGAAAAGATTTGGCATGACTGAGGGTGCTGCGTACTGAGGGTGGTGCATAAGGCCCAGTACATCACTGGGGCCAAGCTTCCTTCCATCCAGGACCTCTATACTAGGCGGTTTCAGAGGAAGGCCCATGAAATTGTCAAAGACCCCAGCCACCCAAGCAATAGACACATTCTCTCTGCTACCGCATGGCTAGCAGTACCGGAGTCTGGAACCAAAAGGCTCCTGAACAGCTTCTTTCCCCAAGCCATAAGACTGCTGAACAGTTAATCAAATGGCTACACAGACTTTTTGCATGGACCCTTTTTTGCACTAACTCTTTATAACTGACACTACCCACACACTCACACATACTTACACGGGCACTCACACACTTTCACATACGCTGCTGCTGCTCTGTTTATGCTCTATCCTGATTGTCTAGTCACTTTTACACTACCTACATGTACATATTACCTCAACTACCTCATAGCCCTGCACATTGACTCCACACCGGTGCTCCTTGTAATTAAGCCTCAATATTGTTATTTTATTGTGTTACTATTTCGTTTATTTTTCTTACTTTAACTCTGCATTGTTGGGAAAGCGCTCATAAGTAAAGTCTACACCTGCTGTATTTGGCGCATGTGAAAAATTTAATTTGATTTGATCAATTTCGATTTGACAGACTCCTCTGCCACCCTGCTCCAACATCCCAGTCTCCCGCTTAGCCTATTGTGTTGGTGGTGAATGGCATTAATTCAGATTTACACTCACTCTAATTATAAAAGAGGGAACTTATTACGGCCATTAAATTAAGTGCCTATAAATAGCTGTGTGCTGTGGATAGACAATGGCGGAGGTGTGGCGGTCCCACCTCAATGATTTTGCGGGCCTCCCGGTGGCGGTCCGTCTGCATGAAGGTGAAGAAGAGGTCATACAGCATTGTCATCTCGCTCCTGGCTGACAAAGTCCATCACTGTGGAGAGAGAAAGCGAGTGAGCGAGAGGTGTGAGAGGCTAAAAACAAGACAGACAGACAGACAGACAGACAGACAGACAGACAGACAGACAGACAGACAGACAGACAGACAGACAGACAGACAAAAGGACACTCTAGCAGAGAGCTTTTCCCTGCATTCTTCCAGTCCCTTTTGAATTACTTTAAGCTGCTTGGCTTTCAGAGCTGAAACTTCCCAAAGAGCTGCTCTCAGCCGTCTGCTGTCAATCCAATCTATCAGGGAAAGGCCAGGTGGAGATGTGGGGGCTCATCTGCATACACACACACACACACACACACACACACACACACACGCACACAAACACAGTCTATACATAGAGACACTCAAAACTAATACCTAGGTAAACCTCACACTCTTTAACAATCTGTACATTTGAAAATAGACAAACACACAGAATCCTGTTTCCATCCATTTAGAAGTTTGCTAAGAGATAGAAATGTATGTTTATTTTGGATAACTGTGTGGTTTCCAGACAGGGTAAGAGGACAGAGCAGCCCCGGTGAGTGTTTTTTAGGGGAGCCCTGTCTGGCCCTGGGCAGGAGCACTGACAGAGTGAGAGTGTAAGGAATGAGGCCAGGGGTGTAGAGTGGCGCTCAACAGGGGCAGTCCTCACCCCTTTGGCACTCCAGACTCACCTAGAGGCACACACCTAGTGGCACACAAAGGACTTAACCCCTTCACCACCCTTTTGTCAAGAGAAGGAGCCATTGAGATCATGATGGCCAGCCTCCTCAACAGTGACCTGTTGTAGAGCCACTACACACAGTGGTTACACACAGAGGCCTTCTCAACAGTGACCTGTTGTAGAGCCACTACACACAGTGGCCTTCTCAACAGCGACCTGTTCTAGAGCCACTACATACAGTGGTTACACACAGTGGTCTTCTCAACAGTGACCAATTGTAGAGCCACTACACACAGTGGTTACACACAGTGGCTACACACAGTGGTCTTCTCAACAGTGACCTATTGTAGAGCCACTACACACAGTGGTTACAGGCTGGCCTGGGAGAATCTTTATGTTGGATCACTCTCTCCTCTAACACACCATCTCATCTCAACGCCACTATATGTCAGGAATGTGAAGATGACGGGAGGAGGGATGGATGGAGAGATAAGAGAGGAGGAGGGGAAGTGGAGTGGTGGTGGCATTCACCTTTCTGTAGGAGCTCCATGCCTCCCTTCTTCACCAGACTACAGATGACGTTGTGGATATGGGGGAGCTGATCATACTGCTTCTGACACTCCATGGCTGCATCCAGCACCCCACCAAGGTACTTACTGGTGACACAGACAGACACAAAGAGAACATGAATTTACAATTGACTGACCTCAAACAATAAGGGAGCCATTTCAGCCCTGACAGATAAACCAGGAGGTGAGGCAATTGGCCCAGTTCCTTTACAAATCTTTAGTAGAACAGCTAGATAAAACCATGTATGGGCTTTAATAGGGCACATGGGTGAATAGACGGGAAACAACCTCTTCTGTGATCTTTAGCCCTCCCTACTGAGTTCTAACGCTGTCAGCATCCTTCACCCCTCTCACCCCGGTAACCTCACCCCCCAGCTGTGCAATTTAGAGGAATATGGCAACAAAATTAGAACACTCCCTGTGCTATCTCCCCCTCCTCCCCCTCATCCCCTGAACAAAGAGCCTGGGAGACAGCTGACAGAAGGCTGATGGAGAAATAAAGACGAGAAAAACACCACTCCAATACATTCTATTGTGACTGCTGTTAAATTACAATCTGTTGATTGGGTAATTACCATGCCAATTACACAGAGGTCACAGCGGATAGGGCACTGCTGGGAGGGGGTCAGGTGAGGTGGGATAGCAAGCCAGAGAGAGAGGGGAGGGCGGAAGCAACAGGTATCATTTCTGTAGGGTTTTCTACAGCTGCTGGACAAGGATTTATGTCTCGCAACCCCCTTGTTAAGGGCAGAGTCGAGAGGAGGGGGAGGGGGTACGGACAAAACACAGGACGGGTGATTGAGCTTGGAACACATACTGGGCTCTCAGGCAATCGGTTTTAATTGATATGATGAGCGATAACATTATTCTTCAAGCAGGAGTGAGGAAGAAGCATTTCAACCACATGCTTCCTGACTGAACAGCCACTCTCTGGAGAATGCGATTGTAGCAGAAATTGAGAAGGGGAGAAAAAAAGTGAAGAAGAAACAATTCATGGACAGTAATATAGTGGCTTGTGGTCTACTAACCAGGCATGGGAGTATCAACCCTCAAACTGGAGTTCAGTTACAGCCACAAGGACACTCATTGACCAGTGAATGTTACCTCATTCCAGAGGTATTCTGTGAAATTCGACAGAATAATTTCATTCCAAGATGGTTGATCACAGACATTTACACCACCCTCCCTTCGAAGACACCTCCCACCCAAATACCCCAACCCCTTCTTACAGGAAAAGACGTCTTTAGAAACTCCTGACAGTTCTGGCAAAAGCGACCAGCATCGCAATTACAGCCCCCTCTCCTCCCGTCTCCACACCAAAAAGAGACTTAACCATGTTGAAGGCTTCATAATTTCCCTAGGTACAATTTAGCTGTCACTTGCGCTCCGATTTACTCAAATGCGTTCCCCGTTAATGTCACCAACTTTGCATGTCAAGCACCTTTCAGCCAATTAAGTCTTGAAAAAAGACTGCGGCGGCGAGTGCTTTACGCACAGAACCTGAAGGATTAGACAAGAAAGCTCATTTCGCTTCATCCTTTCGCTGCATCCCTCTCCTTCCCTCCCTCTCCTCTATACCCCTTTTTTGTTCCACACAGATTGGCATTCCTGTTATCACACCCCTGTCCCCTGGAAGTTAGGGATGGCCGAGCAGAAGAGTGTGTTTGTGTGTGGTGTTTCATCGTGACACCTCTAGCCTGCTGTAATGAGGACACGGCTATTAAGCCAGAACATAGAGTATATTCTGTACTCACACAATGACAGACCTATTGATTAATCTGTGGTCAAGTCCAACTTAATGGCTTGTCTACGTCTCCGGTCCCAATTTCTGGTGTACAGCTGCACTAATACACATTCCTCTCCCAATTAGTCCCTAGCTCAATCTCGCACACACAATACAAGTGAATCCAGTTCTCCATCTCAGGCTGCAGCCACCTAACAACTGTCCTCTTCCTCCTCCTCTTCTCTGGTCTCCTATCCAACTCTAATACCCCTCTCTACTCTCCAAGACTCCTCTCTATCACCTCCCTCTGTTAGGCTCATTAGTATTGCAGGGGTGCTAATCTGGTATGTGGATCCAGTAAGGCAGTTAGTTAGCTGTTAGCGTCTATCAGAGAAAGAAAGTGTGTTGGAGTGGTGCTAGCGCTTAGCGTCTCTCAGAGAGAAACTGTGTTGGAAGGATGCTAGCGGTTAGCGTCTCTCAGAGAAAGAAAGTGTGTTGGAACGGTGCTAGCGGTTAGCGTCTCTCAGAGAGAGATTGTGTTGGAGCGGTGCTAGCGATAAGCATCTCTCAGAGAGACCGCGTTGGAGCAGTGTGTGGTGCTACGTGGCGGCTAACTTGCTAGGCGGACAAGCTGTCAGCATTAATCTGGTGGAGAAGTGTTCATTAAGTCATTACTTCTGACACTGTGATGAGACAGCGTCGCCAGAATGACACTTAGCGCTTTGTCCTCCACCGCTCTGACTGATGGCACAAACAGAGAGATGAGAAAGAGGAGGGGATAAGATGGAGAGAGAAAAGGAGGGATGAATAGAGGAGATGGGAAGTGATGAATAGAGGAGAAGATGGGGAGAGATAAATGGAGAAGAAAAGGTAAAGATGGAGATAAAAAGAGATAGATGTGGAAAAAGTGAAGGGAGGAGACATGAAGGGAACATGTCTCCTCCCCTCTTCTGGGTATGTACAGAGAAGGTTCGAATATAGATCCGTGCTATACCGCATAAAGGGCTAATAAATGCTATATAAAGGGCTAATAGAGGTCTATATTATATAAAGGGTTAATAGAGGTCTATACTATATAAAGGGCTTATAGCGGTCTATACTATATAAAGGGCTAATAGAGGTCTATTTTATACGAAGGGCTAATAGAGTCGAGCAACACTGAAGCATGTATGAGAGCACCAGTTGTTCTGGATGACTGTGTGATCACGCTCTCCGTAGCTGATGTGACCAAAACAGGTCAACATTCACAAGGCTGCGGAGCAAACGGAATACCAGGGTGTCTTTATTTTACCTTTATTTAACTAGGCAAGTCAGTTAAGAACAAATTCATATTTTCAATGACGGCCTAGGAACAGTGGGTTAACTGCCTGTTCAGGGGCAGAACGACAGATGTGTACCTTGTCAGCTCGGGGGTTTGAGCTTGCAACCTTCCGGTTACTAGTCCAACGCTCTTACCACTAGGCTACCCTGCCGCCCCGTCTACTCAGAGCATGCGTGGACCAACTGGCAAGTGTCTTCAATTACATTTTCAACCTCTCCTGACCGAGTCTGAAATACCCCCACATGTTTCAAGAAGACCAACATTGTATCCGTGCCCAAGAATGCGAAGGTAACCTGCCTAAATGTCTACCGCCCTGTAGCACTCACATCAGTAGCCATGAAGTGCTTTAAAAGGCTGGTCATGGCTCACATCAACACCATCATCGCGGAAACCCTACACCCAATCCAATTTGCATACCGCCCCAACACATCAACAGATGAAGCAATCTCAATTGCACTCCATACCGTACTTTCCCACCTGGAAAAAAGGAACACCTATGTGAGAATGCTGTTCATTGACTACAGCTCAGCATTCAACACCATAGTGCCCACAAAGTTCATCACTAAGCTAAGGACTCTGGGATTAAACACCTCCCTCTGCAACTGGATCCTGGGCTTCCTGATGGGCTGCCCCCGGTTGTAAGGGTATGCAACGATACATCTGCCACGCTGATCCTCAACATTGTTTACCCTCAGGTGTGCGTGCTTAGTCCCCTCCTGTACTCCCTTTTCACCCACAACTGCAAGGCTGGCATGACTCTAACACCATCATTAAGTTGCCTGATGACACAACAGTGGTAGGCCTGATCACCGAGAATGATGAGACAGCCTATAGGGAGGAGGTCAAAGACCTGGCAGTGTGGTGCCAGGCCAACAACCTCTCCCTCAATGTGAGCAAGAGGAGCTGATCGTGGACAATAGGAAAAGGAGGGCCGAACAGGCGATGTGGTCTCCACATCACCAAAAAATGATCATTGTCCAAACACACCAAGACAGTCGTGAAGAGGGCACGACAAAACTATTTCCCCCTCAGGAGACTGAAAAGATTTGGCATGGGTCCCCAGATCCTCAAAAAGTTATACTGCTGCACCATCGAGAGTATCTGGTTGAATCACCGCCTGGTATGGCAACTGCTGGATATCTGACTGTAAGGCGCTACAGAGGGTAATGCGTACGGCCCAATACATCACTGAAGCCAAGCTTCCTTCCATCCAGGACCTATATACCAGCCTGTGTCAGAGGAAGGCAAAAAAAAGCCAGTCTCCCAAGTCATACACTGTTCTCTCTGCTACTGCACGGCAAGCAGTACCAGAGCGCCAAGTCAAGATCCAAAAGGCTCCCCTGTTAAGGATATGGCAGACATATGCCCCCTTTGGAGAGATTGGGTACCCCTAGTAAACTGAAAAAAAAATCTGTCAAAAATTGCTAACATATGCAAATAAAAATCATTATTGGATAGAAAACACTCTAAAGATTCTAAAACCGTTGGAATTATGTCTGTAAGTATAGCAGAACTCACAGGGCAGGCATTCTTCCAAACTAGTTTTTGTGGCCATGAAAGTTGGAGCAACTTTGACGTCATGGCCCCCACCCTTCCCAACCAGTTATGATTCTATCTCTTCCGCTAGATGTCCTCTTTCAGTAGAGCTTTGAATCGTTCAAATCCCGCGAGAATTGACCCTATGGGAGTGAAATTAGTGCGTGCCACGAGAAAATAGGCTGTGCGTAGGGGCGCAAATTGGTCCCAGCCATTCCTTTGTTCCAGCACTCAAGAGAAGGGCAGACGATGGCCGATTGAATTGAAGTTTGTTTTGCGTGTCTAAAACATCATAAAGCTTGCTTCTGCACTTAGTTTGACCTGTTTAGTCGACATATAATATGTAATTTTGAAGTTTTGATGCGCAACTTTTCCGGACCAGAGGACGTTTTGGGTGCATTTCAGCTGATGTTATTAGCAGTAGCTAATACAAAGACGCAAGACTTGAAACCAAACGATGTATTGGGTAAGTATGAAGCCTTCCAGAACATTCTGAACGAAGACCATCGAAGGTAAGGGAATATTTATGCTTAAATCTGTGTTTCTGTTGACTCCAACATTACGTAGAAATGTAGCTTGGAACTGAGCGCCGTCTCAGCATATTGAATAGTGTGTGATTTCTGTAACGTTAAAAATAAATCTAACAAAGCGGTTGCATAAAGAAGCAGTGTATCTTTCTAACTATATGTAGAACATGTATATTTAGTCAAAGTTTATGATGTCTATTTACGTTATCTTGCCGCGCTACCTAGATTTCCTGCGGGCATTTTTGAGTAATTTCTGAACGTGAACTCACTGTAAATTGACATTTATGGATATAAATGGCATATTATTGAAAAAAAAAAAAATGTACTGTGTAACATGTCATGTTACTGTCATCTGATGAAGATTTTCAAAAGGTTAGTGAGCGATTTATTTTTTAATCCTGCGTTTGTTGATTGCATGTTTTGGCTATTCAAATGAGCTGTGTCTGGTGGTGGTTTTACATATATATGTGCTATGTTTTCGCCGTAAAACATTTTAGAAATCTGACTTGCTGGCTAGATGAACAAGGTGTTTATCTTTCATTTGAGCTATTGGACTTGTTAATGTGTGGAGGTTAAATATTTTTAAGAATATGTTTGCGTTCCATGCGCCGCCGTTTCAGCTGAACGTGGGAGGGTTGATTCCCAATTGGGAACCAATATCGTAGACAGGTTAATGGGTTCTACCCCCAAACTATAAGACTGCTGAACAATTAATCAAATGGCCACCCAGACTATTCATATTGTCCACCCCCTTTCTTTTTACACTCCTGCTACTCACTGTTTATCATCTATGCATAGTCACTTTACCCGTCCCTACCTTATGTACAAATGACCTCGACTAACCTGTACCACCGCTCATTATTCTTGGTACCAGGCCCACCAAGGTAAATTCTCTCATGATTGTAGACCAAGGTCAACCCAATTGACGCCTACAAGAGAAAGTTGACCTCCAAAGCCTGGGCCGTCTTCAGTACTCCGATCTGGAGTGCGAGTACGCCTCGAGTCACTCATGCCAACTCTACGGTACACCATCTCCTGAACCTTCTCTTCTGTACATTCAACATCCTTAACTCTGGCCTTGGGGTTTAAAGTCAATAAACAAGGCAAAAAATAAATTAAATTAAAATACAAAAAGATTCCGATTTCTTGCCTTGTTATTGTTATGGAATTCTACTGTGTTACTTTTTATTTTTATTTCCCATAATGACAAAGTGAAAACATGGTCTTATAAATATTTGCACATTTAATACAAATATTTATTTACATAAATATTCAGACACTTTGCTATGAGACTCGAAATTGAGCTAAGGTGCATCCTATTTCCATTGATCATCCTTGAGATGTTTCTACAACTTGATTGGAGTCCACCTGTGGTAAATTAAACTGATTGGACATGTTTTGGAAAGGTACACACCTCTCTATAAGGTGTGGGACCTTATAGAGAGATGTGTACCTTTCCAAAACATGTCCTCTCTATAAGGTCCCACAGTTGACAGTGCATGTCAGAGCAAATAACACCCATAAGGTCAAAGGAATTGTCCGTAGACCTCCTAGACAGGATTGTGTCGTGGCACAAATTTGGGGAAGGGTACCAAAACATTTCTGCAGCATTGAAGGTCCCTAAGAACACAGTGGCCCCCATCATTCTTAAATGGAAGACATTTGGAACCAACAGGACTCTCCCTGTAGCTGGCTTCCTGGCCAAACTGAACAATAGTGGAAGAAAGGCCTTGGTCAGGGAATTGAACAAGAACCCGATTGTCAATCTGACAGAACTTCTGAGTTCCTCTGTGGAAATGGAAGAAGCTTCCAGAAGAACAACAATCTCTGAAACAGAGACAAAACTTTTACTTGCATGTAAGAGCAGTTGGAGGACATGGAAGGAGTGTTGTATGGCATTGAAACTCGTCTGGAGGTTAGTTAACACAGAGAAAGGCCAGAAGTTTACGGAATGGTGTTGTCTGCGTAGAGGTGAATCAGAGAATCATCAACAGCAAGAGCGACATCATTGATGTATACAGAGAAAAGAGTCGGCCCGAGAATTGAACCCTGTGGCCTTCCGATTTGACACACTGAACTCTATCTGAGAAGTAGTTGGTGAACCAGGCGAGGCAGTCATTTTAGAAACCAAGGCTGTTGAGTCTGCCGATAAGAATGCGGTGATTGACAGAGTTGAAAGCCTTGGCCAGGTCTATGGAGACGGCTGCACAGTATTGTCTTTTATTGATGGTGGTTATAATATCGTTTAGGACCTTGAGCGTGGCTGAGGTGCACCCATGACCATCTCGGAAACCAGATTACATAGCGGAGAAGATACGGTGGGATTCGAAATGGTCAGTGATTTGTGCTGCTATCTCTGCAGTAGAATGCTACTCCACCCTCTTTGGAAGTTCTGTCTTGGCGGAGATGTTGCAGTTGGGGATGGAAATATCAGAATTTTTTGTGGCCTTCCTAAGCCAGAATTCAGACATGGCTAGAACATCAGGGTTGGCGGAGTGTGCTAAAGCAGTGAATAAAACAAACTTAGGGAGGAGGCTTCTGATGTTAACATGCATGAAACCAAGTCAACAAATGATAGCAATTGGGGAATAGGAGTGGAACTGGGGGCTACAGGGCCTGGATTAACCTCTACATCACCAGAGGAACAGAGGAGGAGTCGGATAAGGGTACGGCTAAAGGATATAAGAACTGGTCTTCTACTGCGTTGGGGACAGAGAGTAAATGAAGCAGATTTCTGGGCGTGGTAGAATAAATCCTGGGCATAATGTACAGACAATAGTATGGTAGGATGTGAGTACAGTGGAGGTAAACCTAAGCTTTAAGTGAAAATGAGAGAGGTTTTGTCTCTGGAGGCACCAGTTAAGCCAGGTGAGGTCTCTACATGTGTGTGGGGTGGGACAAAAGAGCAATCTAAGGCATTTTGAGTGGGATTGAGGGCTCTACAGTGAAATACAGTGAACTAGCCAAGACAGCAGTAGAAAAGTCATATCGACATTAGAGAGAGGCATAAAGCAAACACAGGTGTTGATCAGGAGAGCTAAGACAACAACTGGTAAATGGCGATGAATGGGCAGAGCGGGTTAGTTACACACACACATACAAGACCTGAGTTCGAGGCTGGGGCCGACAGGTAAACATAATGATGTCCTGGGGGCATCAGCTGTGTAGCTGAGTGATCATAGGATCAAAAGAGCAGTAATGGGTGAGTCAGGGTGCCGTTCAGTAGTCAATACTACGTTAGGCGAGCAGGGGACATAGCGTTCAGATAAGCTAGCGGGCCGGGGCTAGTAGATGGTTCTTCGGCAACATCGTATCAGAATAGCCTGGACGGTTACGTCGGTAGACCAGTCGTGATGAATCGGCGGGGCACCGTGTTGGCAGTAAAAGGGTCCAGGCCAATTGGCAAAATAGGTATTGTAGCCCAAGAATTGGCAGAAGGATCTCTTCAGCTAGCCGGGAGATGGGCCTAGCTCCAGGCTAGCTCCAGGCTAACTGGTGCTTGCTTTGGGACAGAGATGTTAGCCAGGAGTAGCTACTCGAATAGCAGCTAGCTGTAAAGGTGTCCGGTTTAAAGGTTCAGAGCTTGCGGTAGGAATCTGGAGATGTGGTAGAGAAAAAGCAGTCCGATATGCTCTGGGTTGATATGGTGCTGTGCAGACTGGCAGGAATTGACCAGGCTGAGGCTGGCTGAGTTAAAGGTGATGACCGCTAGCAGTGGCTAACTGACTACTAGCTAGTTGCTAGTTAGATGGCTTGCTTCTGATGGGGGATCCAGTTCTGAAGTGTAAAAAATCAGATCCGTGCCATATTGGGTGAGGCGGGTTGCAGGAGAGTATGTTCAGTCCTGAGACGGAAATTGAGATTAAAATATAAAAAATATATACGAAATCTATATTAATTAAACGATATATACATGGGATGGGGCAGGACAAGACAAATAGACGTTCGACTGCTACGCCATCTTGGAAAATGTAAATCTTGTAATAAATCATGTGGAAATTAAGCAAATTGAGATGACAAAACCCATTCTTCTCTGTAGATCCTCTCAAGTTATACACGTCAGCTGCTAAAACGACTGAAATTACTGCACCACTCAACAAAGAGCTGATGTTAGTTTCAGAGTGGGTGGCAAGAATACATTTTCCCTAAATATTTCTAAAGCTAAAAGCATTGTATTTGGAACAAAACACTGTTCTGCCTTCTTAACAACACTATCAACAAGGCAGGTCCTACAGGCCCTAGTTTTGTCGCACCTTGACTACTGTTCAGTCGTGTGGTCAAGTGCCACAAAAAAGGACTTTGGAAAATTGCAATTGGCTCAGAACAGGATGGAAGCACGGCTGGCCCTTGGATGTACACAGAGAGCTAAAATTAATAATATGCATGTTAATCTCTCCTTGCTGAAAGTGGATTAATACTTCACTACTTTTATTTATGAGAGGTTTTGACATGTTGAACGCACCAAGGTGTCTGTCTAATCTACTGGCACACAGCTCGGACACCCATGCATACACCACGAGACATGACACAAGAGGCCTCTTCACAGTCCCCAAGTCCAGAACAAACTATGTGAGGCACACAGTACTACATAGAGCCATGACTACATGGAACTCTATTCCACATCAAGTAACTGATGCAAGCAGTAAAATTAGATTTGAAAAAATGATAAAACAACACCTTATGGAACAGCGAGGACTGTGAAGAAACACAAACATTGGCACAGACCCAAATAACAAGGAAAGAAAGAAATCAAGACGGAACCATTAATAATACTTGATACAGTAACTGTGAACTGGTCATCTAGGTCACAATAATATATCACAATAATATATATTCTAAATGTTTTTTTGTCACAAACACTGGATAGGTACAGTGAAATGTGTTGTTTTACAAGGTCAGCCACAGTAGTACGGCACCCCTGGAGCAAATTAGGGTTAAGTGCCTTGCTCGAGAGCACAGACAGATTTTTCACCTTTTTGGCTCGGGTACTCAAACCAGCTACCTTTTGGATACTGGCCCAACACTCTAACCAGAGCCAGTGATTTAAGAGTTAGATACCTTGACGAGCTCAGACACATGGTGGGAGCTTAGCAGGTTCCTGATCCCTCCGTAGATGTTCCCTGGGATGACCACACCCTGCAGGTCAAACATGGGAGACGCACTATACATACACATGGATTTAATACTGTAGATATGTCATAGTGGTGGAGTAGGGGCCTGAGGGCACACAGTTTGTTGTGAAATCTGTGAAAGTATATAAAGTACTATAAACTGCCATAATTTTGCTGGACTCCAGGAAGAGCAGCTGCCGCTTTGTCATCTCTCTCCAGAGACTTTCGATCGGGTTCAAGTCCGGGCTCTGGCTGGGCCACTCAAGGACATTCAGAGACTTGTCCCATAGCCACTCCTATGTTGTCTTGGCTGTGTGCTAACGGTCATTGTTCTGTTGGAAGCTAAACTTTTCCCCCAGTCTGAGTTCCTGAGCACTCCGGAGCAGGAGTGCTCCGTTTTCATCAAGTATTTCTCTGTACTTTGCTCCGTTCATCTTTACCTCGATTCTGACCAGTGTCCCAGTCCCTGCCGCTTAAAAACATCCCTACAGCATGATGCTACCACCACCATGCTTCACCGTAGGGATGGTGCAAGGTTTCCTCCTGACGTGACGCTTGGCATTCATGCCAAATAGTTCAGTCTTGGTTTCATCAGACCAGAGAATCTGGCTTCTCATGGTCTGAGAGTTTTTAGGGGCCTTTAGGAAAACTCCAAGCGGGCTGTCATGTGCCTTTTACTGAGGAGTGGCTTCCGTCTGGCCACTCTACCATAAAGGCCTGATTGGTGGAGTGTTTCAGAGATTGTTGTTCTTCTGGAAGCTTCTTCCATTTCCACAGAGGAACTCAGAAGTTCTGTCAGATTGACAATCGGGTTCTTGTTCAATTCCCTGACCAAGGCCTTTCTTCCACTATTGTTCAGTTTGGCCAGGAAGCCAGCTACAGGGAGAGTCCTGTTGGTTCCAAATTTCTTCCATTTAACTTTAAGCATCAGCTGTCAGAGCAGCTTACCAATCATTGCACGTTAACACAACCCATCTGTAAATAGCCCACCCAACTACCTCATCCCCTTATTGTTATTTATTTTTGCTCCTTTGCACCCGAGTATATCTACTTGCACATTCCTCTTCTGCACATCTATCACTCCAGTGTTTAACTACTAAATTGTAATTATTTTGCCACTATGACCTATTTATTGCCTTACCTCCCTAATCTCACTACATTTGCACACACTGTATACACATTTTTCAATTGTGTTATTGACTGTACGTTTGTTTATCCCATTTTTAATCTGTGATGTTTGAGTCGCACTGCTTTGCTTTATCTTGGCCAGTTCGCAGTTGTAAATGAGAACTTGTTCTCAACTGGCCAACTGGTTAAATAAAGGTGACATTTTTGGGGGGTTTGTAAATATAGTTGAGGTTTTGGGTTTAGTGATTGTTTTGTTCGAAATTCAATGCTTTAAGTTTTAGAAATATTTCTGGCTAATTTATTCATCTGAAACTAACTGCAGCTCTTTGTTGAGTGTTTCAGTAATTTCAGTCGCTGTAGTAGCTGACGTGTATAGCTTGAGAGGATCTGCAGAGAAGAATGTGAGAAACTCCCAAAATACAGCCGTGCCAAGCATGTAGTGTCATACCTAAGAAGAATTGAGGCTTTAATCACTGCCAAAAGTGTATTGACAAAGTACTGATTTAGGAGTCTGAATATAATTTAGGAGTCTGTCATATGTCAGGGTTTTTCTATTTACAATTTTGCCCCCAAAAATCTTGACGCCTGTTTTATACCTTCATTATGTGGTATTGTGTGTAGATTGATGAAGAAAAAACAATTTAATCAATTTCAGAATAAGACATTGTATATAAAGGGCTAATAGAGGTCTATGCTATATAAAGGGCTAATAGAGGTATATACTATGTAAAGGGCTAATAGAGGTCTTTGCTATAAAAATGCCCTGTATTGTGAGCCCAGTGAACCCCAGGCATTCAGTGCTGAAAGTGTCTCTGCTCTGTGCAAGGAGGAGAGGGCCGCTTATTTTCACTGCTGCTAATGAACCTGGGGAAAATGACCAAGCTAATCTCAGAGCAGACAGCAATTAAGGCATGCACCTCAATGGTGTGTTTGTTTTGAGCACTGACTGACAGCAAACAAGCAGCCCCAGGGGCCGTCTGCACCACCCTGCCATGTGTGTGTGTCAAACTCCATGTGTGAAGGTAGCAGTGGCGAAGGGTTTGCTTCTAGCAATGCACCGCATGGCTTTGTCAAATCCAGCAATTAGAACTCTGCACATAATTAACATGCAAATTAGCTGATCTGCTTAAAAGCTGTTGTCACAAATAGACGTGAATAGGGGCTGAGGGGCGGGCCAATGGCTCCCAGCAGACTGATTTGCATATTGCATTTGTAGTGAGAAGGCATCTCTAGAAGAAGAGGAGCGTGAGTCAGAGTAATGAGGAGGGGTGAGGAGGGTGAGCGTGAGTCAGAATTATTAGGAGGGGTAAGGAGGGGGGAGTGTGAGTCAGTGTTATGGAAATTGGGTTGAGGAGGGGAGGAGGGGGAAGAGTGCGAAGCATGAGTCAGAGTTATGGAAATAGAGGTGAGTAGGGCAGAGCGTGAGTCAGAGGTATGGAAATTGAGGTGACTAGGGCAGAGCATGAGTCATGAGTTAGAGTTAGGGAAATTGGTGTTAGGAGGAGGGAGCCTGAGTTAAAGATATGGAAATTGGGGTGAGGCGGGGGAGCGGGAGTCAGAGTTTGAGGAGGGATGAGGAGGTTGGAGCATGAGTCAGCGATATGGGAATAGGAGTGAGGAGGGGGAGCGTGAGTCTGAGTTTTGAGGAGGGGTGAGGAGGGTGGAGCGTGAGTCAGAGTTTTGAGGAGGGGTGAGGAGGGTGTAGCGTGAGTCAGATATATGGAAATAAGGGTGAGGAGGGGGAGTGGGATTCAGAGTTATGGTAAATAGGGGTGAAGGGGAAGAGGAGGGAGGAGCATGAGTCAGAGTTATGGAAATAGGGGTGAAAATGGGGAGCATGAGTCAGAGTTATGGAAATAGGGGTGAGGAGTGGGGAGCATGAGTCAGAGTTTTGGAAATAGGGATGAGGGGTGGGGAGCATGAGTCAGAGTTATGGAAATAGGGGTGAGGGGGGAGCATGAGTCAGAGTTTTGGAAATAGGGGTGAGGGGGGAGCATGAGTCAGAGTTTTGGAAATAGGGGTGAGGAGTGGGGAGCATGAGTCAGAGTTATGGAAATAGGGATGAGGAGTGGGGAGCATGAGTCAGAGTTTTGTGGAGGGGTAAGAAGGGGGAGGCTACGGTGGTTAGGGGGTACACCAGTTGATCGAATCCCAAACATACAGGAAAACAAGCACAAAGCCTCGCCATCTAACCCCCACCTCTGTTAGAAAGACACACACACACACACACACACACACACACACACACACACACACACACACACACACACACACACACACACACACACACACACACACACACACACACACACACACACACACACACACAGCCCCAGATCCTCCCTCTGACTGAACCAGTTACCCACAATGCTCATTCAAGCATGATCATGACTCTTGCTCACATGACCCTCCATGGCCAATGAGGAACAACAAAGCAGAGAGACACAGGAAGTAATTTTCCCAGAGGAAGTGTTCAGGTGCACTGTTGGATGTAATCACCACTTAGAATGAACTATTAGTATTGGGCATGCATTCTAGTGGTGATGGTTTGCTAGTCAGAACTGGGTTAAAATACTGTTTCAAATATGGAATGTTTTGGCATGTATTTGGAAGTACACTTGGAAAGTATTGGCATGTATTTGGAAGTACACTTGGAAAGTATTGGCATGTTTTTGGAAATACACTTGGAATGCATTGGCATGTATTTTGAAAAACTCAAATACAAATAGTATTTTCAAATACAAATAAATACTTCCATGTATCTGAACCCAGGTTTGATGCTCGTATGTAGTCTGGATTCCAGAGTCTAGCCCATGAGTCCTACAGAGTACATGACAGCTGTTATGAGTGGAAGAGGGAGTACTACTCACATCTCCAGGTGAGCTGAGACCAGGGGGGAGCAGAGGTAGAAGATAGTAGAAGCCTGCGGACAGCCTCCACGTCCCCCTTCCTGGCCACTGTGTCAAGGACATGGAAGAGCAGGGTCAGTGCGTCACTGTGGTGTCCCTCACAGACACCTCCTTCTCCTTCAGTATGTCCACCCCTTCTGATGGGGGGAGTGGTTTAGATAAGTACCCAATGATGGGGAGACTCCAAATAAGAGAGGGGGAAGGAAGGAGGAGAGAGAATGCGAGAGAGAGGTGGGGGAGAAGTTGGTAAAAGGCCCCTTAGATCATTTAATGTGGGGAAAACAAACCGCTATTAAAACAGCATTTCACACCCAACAGGAATGCAAATTGGCCTGTATAATGCCAATTTCCCGCTAATTGCTACTTGCATTTCTAAATGAGACTACAATTATAGGGTCCCCACAATGGGGATGCTTTTTACCGTCCCTGTGCCGAATCACCAGGGCCAAATTATAGGTGTGCGGCGAGTGGCCGGCATGCTCTGGCCCAGGCCCTACAGAGGCCTGGTGCTCGGCGGCCAACCTAATGGAGACTTTTTATCAGGCCGGGCTCCCATCTGGCTGACTGGTCCGTGTGGTGCTGTGAGAATTGAGGACGTTCTCCCCTCTCTCCCCCAGCAGCTGGTCTGTGGCAGGGCCAGATAATTAAGATGTGTTTACACTGTGTTTAGAGCCGTGCTAATGGGCTGACACTGATAGGGTCTGTTTGCACCGGCGATACTAATCATCATATTCTGGTCAGAGGGAGAGAGAGACAACAACTAGCTCGCAAGTAAACACCCCATGTAAACACACAAACAATAAACTAAATATCATTGGCTTTGGCCCTCAACTGCCAAGCCTGCCAAACCCCACTCTGCTCACTGTGAGTGCTGTGGCTAGCTGACTCCATAACAACCACAGAATAGAAATGACTCCGCTGAACACTGCAGGTGTGCGATTGAATCCAACCAGCAGTCTAGTTCTCTAGCTAGCCATTACACCTCATCAACCAGTTTATTTCTCTAGCTAGCTATTACACCTCGTCATCGAGTCTAGTTCTCTTGCTAGTAATTACAACTCTTCAACCAGTCTAGTTCTCTAGCTAGCTGTTACACCTCTTCAACCAGTCTAGTTCTCTAGCTAGCTATTACACCTCGTCATCGGGTCTAGTTCTCTAGCTAGTAATTACAACTCTTCAACCAGTCTAGTTCTCTAGCTAGTAATTACAACTCATCAACCAGTCTAGTTCTCTAGCTAGCTATTACATCTCTTCAACCAGTCTAGTTCTCTAGCTAGCTGTTACACCTCTTCAACCAGTCTAGTTATCTTGCTAGTAATCACACCTCTTCAACCAGTCTAGTTCTCTAGCTAGCTGTTACACCTCGTCATCGAGTCTAGTTCTCTAGCTAGTAATTACAACTCTTCAACCAGTCTAGTTCTCTAGCTAGCTGTTACACCTCTTCAACCAGTCTAGTTGTCTTGCTAGTAATTACACCTCGTCTACCAGTCTAGTTCTCTAGCTAGCTATTACACCTCGTCATCGAGTCTAGTTCTCTTGCTAGTAATTACAACTCTTCAACCAGTCTAGTTCTCTAGCTAGTAATTACAACTCATCAACCAGTCTAGTTCTCTAGCTAGTAATTGCACCTCTTCTACCAGTCTCATTCTCTTGCTAGTAATTACAACTCTTCTACCAGTCTTGTTCTCTTGCTAGTAATTACAACTCTTCAACCAGTCTAGTTCTCTAGCTAGCCGTTACACCTCGTCATCGAGTCTAGTTCTCTAGCTAGTAATTACAACTCTTCAACCAGTTTAGTTCTCTAGCTAGCTGTTACACCTTGTCATCGAGTCTAGTTCTCTAGCTAGTAATTACACCTCGTCTACCAGTTTAGTTCTCTAGCTAGCTATTACACGTCTTCATCCCGTCTTAATCAAATTATTGTTTGTGCTAGGTGGCATTAGTCTGCTGTACCTACAATAAAACTCTGGTATTTTTGTCCTATAGTTTGTTCTTTTTAAATAGTGAGACAACATGTTTTCAGCACTTATTTCTATGACTGATCAAAACTTATTTTCTCATGCTTTCTCTTGTCCCTCTAAAGCATACATTTTTGAGCAATATGTTTGGAACATCAAATCTCAACATTGAATCGCAATACATTTAGAGTTGTGAGAATAGCCATGTGGCAAACAATAATGCAGGCACTAGCGATGGGGGTGTTAGCATGCGGGTCTGGGCAGATGAAATGTAGCTGTTGTTTGTGTGCGTCCAAGCTGTTATTTGTGTGTGTGCGTGTATGTTTGTATTTGGTGCAGGGTACCAGCCCTACTCCAGTGACACTTCCACACACACACATGCTTTGTCATCCAGATTCCAGTCTGCCTCTCCATCTCTCTGTTCCCCCTCATTTTCACTGTTGTTATGCAAATGAGGCACTGACCGAGTGTCACAGATTTAATGAAGAAAAAAGGGAAATTGGGAGGGGAGCGGCAGTCAAGGAGGGGGTGAAATGGAGGGGGGGGGGGGGGGGGGGTTCATGTGGGTCACACTGGGTTTCTAAGAGGCAGCTTTTGTTTTGTGTCAGAGTCTCGTTCTGTTCTCTCCCCAGGGCATCAGGATGGGGATGGGGTGGACATGGATCCGAACAGTGCCCCATGTCATTCTGGGGTTGGGGTGACCCTACATGTTCCTGTTGACATCCCCTTCACTGTTTTTTTTAATATAGATTTCTATAGGATGACAATTTTGAGAGGAATCAGAGCCTTGACTAATGACAAAGAAAGCCTTGGATGCTGCCCCCCAGAATGTTTGGTGCCTGTAGGCTATGGCCTCATTGTGATTGTATGGTAATGGATGAAAACATGAAAAAACAGCTCTGTGGTTAAATTAAATCAATTGATAAATCAGGTAACACGTACCAAGAGGAAGGGAAATCGGCACACTGCAGCCCTTGAGGACTGGACTAGGAGGCTAGAGTTGAATTCCATAGCTGTTGGCGTGAACTCACAGGGCCAGAGATAGAGGAAATATGACCTTACGGCTTGCACACATCGCACTGAATGTGGATCTAGCGTTTGTCTGCAAATTGTTCAGCCCACTGTGTTTTAGGGGCCACCCACTGTAAACGTCCGTCTGCGATTAAAAACTCAGCAAAAAAAGAAACGTCCTCTCACTGTCAATTGCGTTTATTTTCATCAAACTTAACGTGTAAATATTTGTATGAACATAACAAGATTCAAAAACTGTTCCACAGACATGTGACTAACAGAAATGGAATAATATGTCCTTGAACAAAGGGGTGGTCAAAATCAAAAGTAACAGTCAGAATCTGGTGTGGCCACCAGCTGCATTAAGTACTGCAGTGTATCTCCTCCTCATGGACTGCACCAGATTTGCCAGTTCTTGTTGTGAGATGTTACCCCACTCTTCTACCTGACTGACCCTCCACCTCCAAATTGACCCCGCTCCAGAATACAGGCCTCAGTGTAACGCTCATTCCTTGGACAATAAATGTGAATCCGACCATCACCCCTGGTGAGCCAAAACTGTGACTTGTCAGTGAAGAGCACTTTTTGCCAGTCATGTCTGGTCCCGCGACGGTGGGTTTGTGCCCATAGGCGACGTTGTTGCCGCTGATGTCTGGTGAGGACCTGCCTTACAACAGGCCTACAAGCCCTCAGTCCAGCCTCTCTCAGCCTATTGCGGACAGTCTGAGCAGTGATGGAGGGATTGTGCGTTGCTGGTGTAATTTGGGCAGTTGTTGTTGCAATCCTGTACCTGTCCCGCAGGTGTGATGTTCGGATGTACCGATCCTGTGCAGGTGTTGTGACACGTGGTCTGCCACTGCGAGGATGATTAGCTGTCCGTCCTGTCTCCCTGTAGCGCTGTCTTAGGCGTCTCACAGTACAGACATCGCAATTTATTGCCCTGGCCACATCTGCAGTCCTCATGCCTCCTTGCAGCATGCCTAAGGCATGTTCACGCAGATGAGCAGGGACCCTGAGCATATTTATTTTTGTGTTTTTCAGAGTCAGTAGAAAGGTCTCTTTAGTGTCCTTTTCGTAACTGTGACCTTAATTGCCTACCATCTGTAAGCTGTTAGTGTCTTAACGAATGTTCCACAGGTGCATGTTCATAAATTGTTTATGGTTCGTTGAACAAGCAGGGGAAACAGTGTTTAAACCCTTTACAATGAAGATCTGTGAATTTATTTGGACTTTTACGAATTATCTTTGAAAGACAGGGTCCTGAAAAAGGGATGTTTATGTAAAATTGGTGTGCACTGTTCACAAATTATGTTCAGAGATGCTAAGTACTCTCAGACAGACACCGCTATTGGTGTGTCTGAGCCCTGAGGATCAAACCTGAGATAACGAAAGTAGGGGGGTGGGGGAGTAAGATCAATCAATCAAATGCATGGGGAAGCATGGTGGCTAGGAAAAACTTTAAAGAAAGGCAGTAACCTAGGAAGAAACCCAGAGAGGAACCAGGCTCTGACAGGTGGCAAGTCCTCTTCTGGCTGTCCCGGGTGGAGATTATAACAGTACATGGCCAAGATATTCAAACGTTGATAGATGACCAGCAGGGTCAAATTATAATAATCACAGTGGTCGTAGAGGGTGCAACAGGTAGTTGCAGCACCTCAGGAGTAAATGTCAGTCGGCTTTTCATAGCCAATTGTTCAGAGTATTTCTACCGGTCTTCCTGTCTCTAGAGAGTTGAAAACAGCAGGTCTGTGACAAGATAGCACGTCCGGTGAACAGGTCAGGGTTCTATAGCTGCAGGCAGAACAGTTGAAATTGGAGCAGCAGCACGACCAGGTGGACTGGGGACAGCAAGGAGTCACCAGACCAGGGAGTCCTGAGGCATGGTCCTAGGTGTCTGGTCCCCTGAGAGAATAGAGAAGGAGCGAGAGAGAGAGAATTAGAGGGAGCATACTTAAATTCACACAGAACACCGGATAAGACAGGAGAAATACTCCAGATATGACAGACTGACCCTAGCCCCCCGACACATAAACTTTTGCAGCATAAATACTGGAGACTGAGACAGGAGGGGTCGGGAGACACTGTGGTCCCGTCCGACAATACACCCGGACTGGGCCAAAGCACAGCCCCCACACCACTAGAAGGATATCTTCAACCACCAACTTACTACCCTGAGACAAGGCCAAGTATAGCCCACAAAGATCTCCCAGTACGAACCCGAGGGGGGCGCCAAACCTGGTCTGGAAGATCTCTTCAGTGACTCAACCCCCTCAAGTGATGCACCCCTTCTAGGGACAGGATGGAAGAGCACCAGTAAGCCAGTGACTCAGCCAATGTAATAGGTTTAGAGGCAGAGTCCCAGTGGAGAGAGGGGAACCGGCAAGGCAGAGACAGCAAGGGTGGTTCCAGAGTCTTTCTGTTCACCTTCACACCCCTGGGCCAGACTACACTCAATCATAGGACCCACTGAAGAAATTAGTCTCTCACATGGATAGGCAGACCATTTCATAAAAATGGAGCTCTATAGGACAAAGCCCTGCCTCCAGCTTTTAGCTTAGAAATTCTAGGGACAGTAAGGAGGCCTGTGTCTTGTGACTGTAGCATACATGTAGGTATGTATGGCAGGACCAAATTGGAGCGATAGCTAGGAGCAAGCCCATGTAATGGTTTGTAGGTTAGCGGTAAAACCTTTATATTAGCCCTAGCCTTAACAGGAAGCCAGTGTAGACAGGTTAGCACTGGAGTAATTTGATCACATTTTAAGGTTCTAGTCAAGATTCTAGCAGCCGTAATTAGCACTAACTGAAGTCTATTTAGTGCTTTATCCGGGTAGCCGGAAAGTAGAGCATTGCAGTAGTCTAATCTAGAAGTGAAAAAAGCATGGATTAACTTTTCATCATTTTTGGACAGAAAGTTTCAGATTTTTGAAACGCGATGAAGATGGAAAAAAGCTGTGCTTAATAAAATAGACGTGATATGTTTGTTAAAAGAGAGATCAGGGTCCAGAGTAATGCAGAGGTCCTTCACAGTTTTATTTGAGACGACTGTAAAACCATCAAGATTAACCTGTTAGAGCTCTAGGGGCGCTATTTCATTTTTGGATAAAAAACGTTCCCGTTTTAAGCGCAATATTTTGTCACGAAAAGATGCTCGACTATGCATATTCTTGACAGTTTTGGAAAGAAAACACTCTGAAGTTTCAGAATCTGCAAAGATTTTGTCTGTAAGTGCCCCAGAACTCATTCTACAGGCGAAACCAAGATGATGCATCACCCAGGAATTAGCAGAATTTCTGAAGCTCTGTTTTCCATTCTCTCCTTATATGGCTGTGATTGCGCAACGAATGAGCCTACACTTTCTGTCGTTCGCCCAAGGTCTTAGCAGCATTGTGACGTATTTGTAGGCATATCATTGGAAGATTGACCATAAGAGACTACATTTTCCAAGTGTCCGCCTGGTGTCCTGCGTCGAATTCGGTGCTCAATTGCCAGCTGCTTCTACTTTACCATTTGATTCAGGGGAGAAAGCATGTGTCCAAGAACGATGTATCAATGAAGAGATATGTGAAAAACACCTTGATGATTGATTCTAAACAACGTTTGCCATGTTTTCAGTCGATATTATGGAGTTAATTTGGAAAAAAGTTTGCGTTTTGAGGACTGAATTTTCTGATTTTTTTTGGTAGCCAAATGTGATGTATAAAACGGAGCTATTTCTAATACACAAGGAATCTTTTTGGAAAAACTGAGCATCTGCTATCTAACTGAGAGTATCCTCATTGAAAACATCAGAAGTTCTTCAAAGGTAAATTATTTTATTTGAAGGCTTTTATGTTTTTGTTAATGTTGCGTGCTGGATGCTAACGCTAATGCTAACGCTAAATGCTAACGCGAAATGCTAACGCTAGCTAGCTACTTTTACACAAATGATTGTTTTCCTATGGTTGAGAAGCATATTTTGAAAATCTGAGATGACAGTGTTGTTTACAAAAGGCCAAGCTTGAGAGATGGCATATTTATTTAATTTCATTTGCGATTTTCATAAATAGTTAACGTTGTGTTATGCTAATGAGCTTGCTGATAGATTTACACAATCCTGGATACAGGGGTTTTTTCATAGCTAAACGTGACGCAGAAAACGGAGCGATTTATCCTAAACAAATAATCTTTCAGGAAAAACTGAACATTTGCTATCTGAGAGTCTCCTCATTGAAAACATCTGAAGTTCTTCAAAGGTAAATGATTTTATTTGAATGCTTTTCTGTTTTTTTGTGTAAATGTTGCCAGCTGAATGCTAATGCTAAATGCTACGTTAGCCTACAATACTGTTACACAAATGCTTGTTTTGCAATGGTTGAGAAGCATATTTTGAAAATCTGAGATGACAGTGTTGTTAACAAAAGGCTAAGCTTGAGAGCTAGCATATTTATTTCATTTCATTTGCGATTTTCATGAATAGTTAACGTTGCGTTATGGTAATGAGCTTGAGTCTGTATTCACGATCCCGGATCCGGGATGGGGAGATCAGAAAGGTTAAATGTCAGAACCAACAGAAGATCTATTTGTTTCTTGGGACCTAGAACTAGCATCTCTGTTTTGACTGAGTTTAAAAGTTTAAAAAAATGCCGCCATCCACTTCCTTATGTCTGAAACACAGGCTTCCAGGGAGGGCAATTTTGGGGCTTCACCATGTTTCATTGAAATGTACAGCTGTGTATCGTCCACATGCCTGTGAAACTTAACATTATGTTTCCGAATGACATACCCAAGAGGTAAAATATAGATTGAAAAAATGAGTGGTCCTAAAATGGAACCTTGAGGAACACCGAAACTTACAGTTGATTTGACAGAGGACAAACCACCCACAGAGACAAACTGATATCTTTCCGACAGATAAGATCTAAACCAGGCCAGAACTTGTCTGTGTAGACCAATTTGGGATTCCAATCTCTCCAAAAGAATGTCGTGATTGATGCTTTCAAAAGCAGCTCTAAGGTCTAGGAGCTCGAGATCAGATGCAGAGCCTTCGTCTGACGCCATTAAAAGGTAATTTACCACCTTCACAAGTGCAGTCTCAGTGCTATGATGGGGTCTAAAACCAGACTGAAGCGTTTCGTATACATTGTTTGTCTTCAGGAAGGCTGTGAGTTGCTGTGCAACAGCTTTTTATTTTTAAATGTCAGATGAATGGGAGATTTGATATAGGCCAATAGTTTTTTATATATTCTGGGTCAAGGTTTGGCTTTTTCAAGAAATACTTTATTACTGCCACTTTTAGTGAATTTGGTACTCATCTGGTGGATAGGGAGTCATTTACTGTGTACAACATAGGAGGTCCAAGCACAAGAAGCAGCTCTTTCAGTAGTTTAGTTGGAATAGGGTCCAGTATGCAGCTTGCAGTTTTGGAGGCCATTACTATTTTCATGACTGTGTCAAGAGATATAGGATTAAAAAACGTGAGTGTCTCCCTTGATCCTGGCAGTGTTGTGCAGACTCAGGACAACTGAGCTCTGAAGAAATATGCAGATTTAAAGAGGAGTCTGTAATTTGCTTTCTAATGTTAATTATATTTTCGTCAAAGAACTTCCTGAATATATCACTGCTGAAGTGAAAGCCGTCTTCTCTTGGGGAATGCTGCTTTTTAGTTAGCTTTGTGCAGTATCAAAAATACATGTTGGATTGTTCTTATTCTCCTCAATTCAGTTAGAAAAATAGGTGAGTGCTCTTCGATACTGCACAGTACTGTCTTTCCAAGCTAGTCGGAAGACTTCCAGTTTGGTGTAGCGTCATTTCCTTTCCAATTTTTTGGAAGCTTGCTTCAGGGCTCGGGTATTTTCTGTATACCAAGGAGCTATGGCAACATTTTTTATTTTTAGGGGTGCTACTGCATCTACGGTATTACGGAAGGTTACATTTAGTTCCACAGTTAGGTGGTTAACCAATTTTTGTACTCTGACATCCTTGGGTAGATGGAGGGAGTCTGGAAGGGCATGTAGGAATCTTTGGGTTGTCTGAGAATTTATAGCATGGCTTTTGATGATCCTTGGTTGGGTTCTGAGCAGATTATTTTGTGTGATTGCAAACATAATAATATGGTGTTATGATAGTCCAGGATTATGAGGAAACACATTAAGATCCACTATATTATTCCACAGGTGTCACAATCGTCGTATGGAATGGACCAAGGAGCAGGGTGAATAGAGTTTCACATCATTTTATTAAAGAGAAACTCACTAAACAAAACAACAAATGCACAAACGAAATGTGAAGCTACTGGAGTGCACAAATGCAACTTACTGTAGACATAGAATAAGGTCCCACAAACACCAAAAGGGAAATGGCTACCTAAATATGATCCCCAATCAGAGACAACGATAAACAGCTGCCTCTGATTGGGAACCATATCAGGCCACCATAAACATACAAATACCTAGACCTACAAAACTGTAGACATACAAAACCCCTAGACAATACAAAAACTAGCGTATCCACCCTAGTCACACCCTGACCTAACCAAAATATAAAGAAAACAGAGATATCTCAGGTCAGGGCGTGACAGCAGAAGACATGTTGGACAAAACCCACTGAGTCGATGATGGCTCCGAAAGCCTTTTGGAGTGGTCTGTGAACATTTCCATGTGAATATTAAAGTCACCAAAAATGTGAATATTATCTGCCATGACTACAAGGTCCGATGGGACTACAAGGTCCGATGTTCATGAATAATGTTGTATATTTAGAGGTTACTCATAAGAGGATAGAAATGTTAAGCTCCACTTGTAACTAACTTTTTAGGATGATATTAAAATTCTGAATTCAACATGGTTAATAGCTAGCTAAGGTATTAGCAAATGACAACTCTGCTGTAGAGCTTATCACTCCCCCTAAGAGACCTCATCCCTGACTGTCAATCAGCACGTAACACACACCAGCAGAGCAGATGTACTAGGGGAAGGAACCTGTCAGCTAGCCTGTGAGTGAGTGAGTGAGACAGCACATCCATTATTTTCTCCTTCCTGACAGCACCACTAATCACCACGACCTGTGGCTCGGTGCTAACATAACCAAATGGAGGCCAGGCGGCCAGGCAGACAGAGTGGTATTTATATCAGCCAGGGATCTGAGAGTCATCCAGCCATATACCACCACGGCCAGGTAAACAAATATCACACAGGCCATTAATCCCTCTAATTTCCCTATCTTGTCTTGCCTTCCACTAGGCCCCTGCACACCTAGGGCTGCGTGTCCCTGCTCTATAACCAGTCTCTATGTATTGCACTGCAGGGCAAAGGAGGGAAAGTTGCAGGGGAATGAAGGAAAGAAGGAAAACAACAAAGCCATTAAAAGAGGGGAGCCGGTGAGTTGTTGTGCCATAAGTCATGATCGTCAGCGCGGGCCTTGCGGTCTGTACCATGGCCCGGTAGGCCGGGGCAGCGAGGTGTGCTAATGTGGATGACAAGCCGCCACCGCACTCGCTGGGGCTAATGGACAGATAAACCCTCCACCCTTCACAACGCCTCTGCTTGAATTCACATGCAAATTTGTCTGTGTGAAATGTTCAAGCACTTTCCCGGACATGATATGCCATTACAATCAGGACAGATTTCTGTAATTCTGTTAAAGTAGAAAGAGTTCTGTCATATATACAGTACCAGTCAAAAGTTGGACACACCTATTCATTCAGGGGGATTTCTTTATTTTGTACTATTTTCTACATTGAATAATCTTTTTAATGTTATATTTTTTTAATTGAATCTTTATTCAACCAAGTAGGCCAAGTGAGAACAAGTTCTCATTTACAACTGCGACCTGGCCAAGATAAAGCAAAGCAGTGCGACACAAACAACAACACAGAGTTACACATGGAATAAACAAACATACAGTCAATAACACAATAGTAAAGTCTATATACAGTGTCTACAAATGAGGTAAGATTAGGGAAGTACGGCAATAAATAGGCCATAGTGCCGAAATAAATACAATTTAGCAATTAGAAATGTGAGTGTGTTACGTCCATCGTCGGAATGAGACCAAAGTGCAGCGTGGAAATGGTACATCTTCTTTATTAGGATGAACACCAAAAAACAACATAATAGAAACGAACGTAAAGTTCTGCAGGGCTCGACAGCTACTGTGCAAAAACAAGGTGGAAAACAGGCTGCCTAAGTATGATTCCCAATCAGAGACAACGATACACAGCTGCCTCTGATTGGGAACCATACCCGGCCAACAAAGAAATAGAAAACTAGAATGCCCACCCAAATCATACCCTGACCTAACCAAGAGAAATAAACAGGCTCTCTAAGGTCAGGGCGTGACAGGGCTCTAGACTGCTGACCGTCGCTTGAGGCTCTGAACTGCCGACCGTCGCTGGAGACTCTGGACTGCAGACTATCGCTGGAGACTCTGGACCGCGGACCGTTGCTGGAGACTCCGGACCGTGGACCGTCTCATGAGGTTCCGGACTGGGGACCGTCTCAGGAGGTTCCAGACTGTGGACCGTCGTAGGAGATTCTGGACTGTGAACTGTCGTAGGAGGTTCCGGACTGCGGACCGTTGTAGAAGGTTCCGGACTGTGAAACAAATGTTTCCGGAAGCTCTGGCCTGGGAACTGTCGCCGGACGCTCTGGACTGGGACCTGTTGCTGGAAGCTCTGGACTGGCGCCTGTCGCCGGAAGCTCTGGACTGGGAGCTGTCGCCGGAAGCTCTGGACTGGGAACTATCGCCGGAAGCACTGGAATGTGGAGGCGCACTGGAGGCCTGCTTCGTGGGACCGGTACAGGTGGCACCAGGCTGATGACACGCACCTCAGGGCGAGTGCGGGGAGGAGGCACAGGATGTACTGGACTGTGGAGGCGCACTGGAGGTCTGGAGTGTAGAGCTGGCACAACCCATCCTGGCTGCATGCTCACTTTAGCCCGGCAAGTTCGGGGCGATGGCACTGGACACACTGGGCTGTGAAGGCGCACTGGAGACACGGTGCGAAGAACCGGCACACATTGTACCGGAACAGTGACACACATGCTAGGGCGAGTGCGCGAAGGAGACACAGGACGCACCGGACTGGGGAGCCCGCTCTGCAGCGCTCTCAACGCCAACACCTCTCTCCGGAATCTTGCGTCGAGCTCCTCACTCGACTCCCTGACTGGCTCTGGTTCACCACTCGGCTCTGCCGACCACTCCGTGTGCCTCCCATCAAAAAATGTTTTGGGGCTGCCTCTCGTGCTTGCGTCAAGTCCTATATTATTGGTCTCGTCGCCGTTCCCCTCTCACTGCCTCCGCCTGCTTCCAAGGCCATTACCTCCTCCCAGGTCCAGGATGTCCTCCACTCCTGGGCACGCTGCTTGGTCACTTGATGGTGACATCTTCTGCTACGTCTGTCGTCTGAATGAGACCAAAGCTCAGCGTGGAAAGTGTACATCTTCTTTATTTGGATGAACACCAAAAAACAACAGAAGATAAACAAACGTAAAATTTTGCAGGGCTATACAGCTACTGTGCAAAAACAAGATCCCACAAACTCAGGTGGAAAACAGACAGAGACAATCAGAGACAATGATAGACAGCTCCCTCTGATTGGGAACCATACCCGGCCAACAAAGAAATAGAAAACTAGAATTCCCACCCAAATCACACCCTGACCTAACCAAATAGAGAAATTAATAGGCTCTCTAAGGTCAGGGCGTGACAGAGTGATAGATGTGCAGAATATGAACGTGCAAGTAGAGATACTGGGGTGAGATACTGGTTAATAAAGATTATATATATATATATATATATATATATATATATATATATATAATAATAATAATAATAATAATAATAATAATAATAATAATAATATAACATACTAATGAATAATGAAGACAGTTATGGTCTTCTGTGAATGACTGCCATAAAGTTACTACAGCTATAGTTCAGAAGAATTAACCTAAATATTAGAAAGCTGTGTTTGACCGTTGGCGTGGTATGAGCTACAGAACAGTAACGTTAGCTAGCTATTCAACATGGCTTTACACTCATTAATGTAAGTTTCCAATCTAGAGCAGTTCTCACTTTTGTGAGAATGAACTAGCTAATGTTAGCTTTGTTGACGTTAGCTCGTTAACTAACCAACTAACTAACTAACTAAGGATGATGACCTATCGAGACGGGATGTTACAACGAACTGAATCGTCAATGGAGGGCTTACTCTTTATATAGCCTGCTACAGCATGCAATACTATTAACTCACAAGGGGGCATAACATTACATGTGCAATACCATCCCATTTTGGAAACGTATGCCCCCTTGTGGAGGGAAATTAATAGCTTAGATGGTAGCTGTAGACGGGATTCAAATGCGTACTGGTATTAATACAGTGTAAATGCCCTTCAGAATCCAAACACAGTATTTCCACGCAGCAAAATGTTGAGTATAATCTTTCAAGTCAGCCTGATAAATTATTGAACAATTTGTGTACAAAGACAGCTTTAAATGTGAAATTAGGCTTGTATGACAGGACTTATACTGTATGGCAGTACTGTATTGGATAGTGCTTTCTCCAATATGTTTTTGTGGGTTCGATTACAGGCTCAAAATGTCCAGAAACAAATAACTTTCTTCTGAAACTCGTTAGTCAATTCTGGCAGCTTCATTAAATAGTACCAGCAAAACACCAGTCTCAACGTCAATAGTGAAGAGGCAACTCCGGGATCCTTGCCGTCTAGGCAAAGTTCCTCTGTCCAGTGTCTGTGTTCTTTTTCCCATCTTAATCTTTCATTTGTATTGGCCAGTCTGTCAAGAGGTGCGTGTAGCTGGTGCATAGAAGTCAGGCACAGGAGAGCAGGTATGAGTGGACCAAACACTTTACTAAGGTAATCATTTGCACAGAACGCAACCGCGTCACAAAACAAACGTCTGATGAACAAGTGAGGCAGCACAAAGTACAAAAACCCTACTACAAAGTACCGGCTGCCACAAAGCACGGGAAATAAAACAAAACCCTGTGCAAACCATCTGGAGGTGTGCCAACCATGTCAATAAACAATTTCACACACAGACATGGGGGGAACAGAGGGTTAAATACACACAAGTAATGAGGGGAATGTAAACCAGGTGTGTGGGATAACAAGACAAAACAAATGGAAAATGAAAGGTGGATCGGCGATGGCGAGAAGACCGGTGACGTCGACCGCTGAAAGCCGCCCGAACAAAGAGAGGAACTGACTTCAGCGGAAGTCGTGACAGTCTGAGATATGGATTTTTCTTTGCAACCCTGCCTAGAAGGCCAGCATCCCAGAGTTGCCTCTTCACTGTTGACATTGAGGCTGCTGTTTTGCGAGTACTATTCAATGAAGCTGCCAGAAGAGACGAGTTTCAGAAGAAAGATATTTGTTTCTGGCCATTGTGAGCCTGTAATCGAAACCACAAATGCTGATACTCCAGATAATTAACTAGTCTAAAGAAGGCCAGTTGTATTGCTTCTTTAATCAGAACAACAGTTTTCAGCTGTGCTGACATACTTGCAAAAGGGTTTTCTAATGATCAATTAGCCTTTTAGAATTATAAACTTGGATTAGCTAACACAGTGTGCCATTGGAACACAGGAGTGATGGTTGCTGATAATGTGCCTCTGTACACCTATGTATTCCACAAACAAATTAGCCGTTTCCAGCTACAATAGTCATTTACAACATTAACAATGTCTTCCCTGTATTTCTGATCAATTTGATGTCATATGGACAAAAAAATGAGCTTTTCTTTCAAAAACATGTACATTTCTAAGTGACCACAAACTTTTGAACGGTAGTGTATACATCTTTTTTAATGCTTGTAAGACTTTTCTTTGACACGTTTTCTCTTCCTTTGAAATTCTTATAGGACAGAACATGGACACAATTCAATTGAGATCAAGAAGACTGTACGGATATTGTGTAGGACAGTTGCATTTGAAGTGTACGTTTTAACCTACATACTGTAGCAGTCAATACAAACTGAAATCTTTTAGCATACAAATATGTGCAAATTATCTTTTCAGATCTTCACAGAAATGAATCAAGTCCATGGAATGGATATAGCCAAAAATATATTTCAATGACTAGAGGAAGAGAGTCAAGGCAGGGGTGAGGACATCATCTTGCTATTTTGACAGTCCCTGAAGGACAATACAGAGGAGGTATTTGCTCTTATTCCTTCCATTGCTCTATTGTATTTTGTAATAAAATTAGCAAGTGTAATAAGATCTTTGCTTTATTTTACAAGCACTCGTGATCACAGATGCGATCCTGCTCTTGCCCTGCCTCTTCAATGAGGACACGAGTGGCCTTTATGTCCGTGACAAGGTATGCCTATAAACAAAAAATCTGTTTCTTCATGAACATAAGTGTGCATGCTTATATAAAACTACAGCTGAACATTAGTTATGTTCTTTGTTAATTGTATGTGTATTAATGTTTTCTTACTTTTGCTGACAGTGATTTCACCGCTCCCTACTCCTTTACCGCACATCGACGGAAATCCATTTCACCATGAGAGTGGAATCTCACTGGCCTTTGATGGGGAGAACATCCACGCCCTAGAGGATGTCCCCACGGGACCTGGGACTCTGCTGGGGCTGTATTTTTTTATTTTCAGTTAAATTTACCAAAAATGTAAAAAAAAACCCACTTATATTTGTATTTTGACTGTGTTCTGGGGATACGAGAAGTTGAGGTGAAGTTACCAGGGCCGGACATAAAGATGGCAAACTTCCTAACGTAACGAAGTGGTTGTTGAACACACATTTAAGCAAAACAAATCTGTATTTAGCATCAAGTCTACAATATTGTTAATTTACCTATGATATGATATATGTTTTTATTGCACATAATGATTTAATTATTATACTTTTTTTATGAAAAGCACTATACAAAGTTAATGCATTATTTATTATGTCTGGCATATCTGCAGAAATGTTGCAATTTTGTAATGTGTTTTGTTTGGTAAATTGTTTTGTAAATTTTTTATTCACATTTGTGGTGCCTCTAAATAAACAATTCATTATTTATTAAAGTTTAAAAAAAATGAATCCAAAAGGTTCTCAGAGGAACCATTATTAGGCTTCTTTCAAGGGTTCTTCAAAGATCTTTTTTTCCACAGTTTCAATTTGAAGAACCCCTAAAGGATAATCCAGGAAACTTTACTTTTTAGAATCTACCTCATGAAGCTGGTTGAGAGAATTCCAAGAGTGAGCAAAGCTGTCATCAAGACAAAGGGTGGCTACTTTGAAGAATCTCAAGTATAAAATATATTTTGATTTGTTTAACACTTTTTTGGTTACTACATGATTACATATGTGTTATTTCATAGTCTGGTGTCTTTACTGTTATTCTACAAAAAATAAAGAAAAACCTTTGAATGAGTAGATGTGTCCAATCTTCTGAGTGCTACAGCGGTCTAAGGCACTGCATTGCAGTGCTAGCTGCGTCACTACAGATCCTCGTTTGATCCCAGGCTGAATCACAGCCGGCCACGACCGGGAGACCCATGAACAGACACACAATTGATCCAGTATCGTCCGGGTTAGGGGAGGGTTTGGCTGGCCCGGGTTGTCCTTGTTCCATCTAGCGACTCCTGTGGTGAGCTGGGCACAATGCACGCTGACACGGTCGCCAGGTGTACGATGTTTCCTCCGACACGTTGGTGCGGCCAGCTTCCGGGTTGTGTCCAGAAGCAATGGGGCTTGGCAGGGTCTTGTTTCGGAGGATGCACGGCTCTCAAACTTTGCCTCTCCCGAATCCGTACTTGAGTTGCAGAGATGGGAAAAGACTTTAACTACCAATTGGATATCACAAAACTACAGGGCGATAAAGGGGGTTAAAATACTGTATATACATTTAACTGGAACTGTTTCTCTCTCTCTCAATTCAATTGACTTTATTGGCATGGAAAACGTACAGTATGTTTACATTGCCAAAGCAATAGACAAGAAACTTTCTCACCTGCTGAGCTGAAGCCTAGGTCTTCGGGCCTCAGGCAAGGTGTCTTTTCAGGCAAGGCTTGGTGAGAACCTTGACCAGAGCCATGTACCTACTGGAATCCAGAGACAAGAGTGTTCCTTACGGCTTCTAGATTCAGAGATAGAAAGCTTGAGAGAGAGAGCGAGAGAGAGAGAGAGAGAGAGAGAGAGAGAGAGAGAGAGATCACAGATTTGAGAAATACACATTTTTCGATCATAGGTGTGTGAGATCGACAGTGGCCGATGCAGTTCATATGTCACAATTGCTTCTCCCTATAATTCATATTCCTCTACCCTCCCCATCTTCTCAATGCCTCCTCCCTCCTCTTGGCTGAAGCAGTGCAGGGGAGTAAGAGACAGAGAGCTGAAGGTGAGGGCAACCTTTCTCTTTCTGAGGGGTGACAGAGGCAAGGTGTGGGGCGAGGAGAGGAGAGACTCGGGGTGGTTACGCACCGGATTCATCAGAGCGTACAAGTCTACAGGCCTGGCCACTTCTTAGGGATAGCCCCTTTTTTTCAATGTTTGGCTAAATGACATACCCAAATCTAACTGCCTGTAGCTCAGGCCCTGAAACAAGGATATGCATATTCTTGGTACCATCTGAAAAGAAACACTTTGAAGTTTGTGGAAATGTGATTTGAATGTCGGGGGAATTTAACACAGTAGATCTGGTAGGAGAATACACAAAGAAAAACATTATAATAATTCTACCACAATCTTTGAAATGCAACAGAAAGGTCCCTGTTGCAGCCATCACTCTGGGTGTAATTCTGATGGTGTCCACAAGATGGCAGCAGTGTATGTGCAAAGTTTCAGACAGATAACATGAAGTATGAGCAAACTACATGACATTTAGTGTGAAGTCACCCAGGTACATTTGGGCAAATCGTGAAGGAGACATTTGCATTCATATTACATTTATCTGCAATAATATTGTCAAATCTGTATACTTGGACTTTGATTTAGCTTTAACAGTATTAGTAGCCATATTATAAGTTCAACATTTGCAAAACAACCAGTTTTCATAACTTAATAACTCTGAATGTTCTTAGAATTTTTGTCCATAAGGAAAAGGCAGGCTTTCGTACAAGGTTAGTATCTATATTTTAAGACAGATTCAGGGTTTTCGGATACTCCCGTCAATCCCAGATCATTAGCAATCTAGCTAGCTTTGTTTGACCCCGATTGGTGCTTGTTTAACAAAGTTAGAGTTGTTCAAGTGTAGACCGCCCGTGTCATCGGCATGCAATGAAGGTGTCGCTCTCTGACCAAATGTGGTGTCTTATAGGATATACTACACCCCTAATGATATATGGAAGTCCCGTTACATTCTAGGATCTCTGAGGAATAAATATGAATATGATTTGACTGGTTGAAACAACGTTTAGGGTTAGATTTTCACAGATTCCTTTCTTTGCAAATTGAACAGGTGGAAATACAAAATAAATTGTGCATGCTGTATGGACCTTTTTTGGACATGAAAAATGATTTTATCTAACAAAACAACACTTCATGTTATCTCTGGGACCCTTTGGATGATAAATCAGAGCAACATTTCAGAATGTAAGTACCCATTTCACCTTCAGAGGTAAATTTATTAAACCTATCACAGTGAAAAAAAGTGTTTTATTGTTAGGAGCTCTCCTCAAACAATAGCATGGCATTTTTTGCAGTAATAGCTACTGTAAATTGGACAGTGCAGTTATATTAACAATAATTTTAGCTTACAGCTGATATAAGACACTTATATGTACCGACATTTTTTGTTTCTCTAAAATCTGTGAACATGACACAAGGTGCTGCATAATTTACAACTGTCCCTTTGATTGGACACCAATCCCTAAGAAGTTTTTATGTCTCTCTTGATCCAGCTCAAGTTAAACTTTAAGGCTCGGCTAAACCGAGTACAGGGAAATGTGTGTGTGAGTCCCAATTCTTTCACAGCTCTCTTTTTTCAAGTTCAGCGCATCTTCCATCTTCATGGCGGCAGCAGACGTAGATGAGGGTGGCTTAGCCCCCGGCAACCAAGTCTGCCTTGTGTTGGCTCTTCAGATCCAGAGCCCTGTCCTGTTTCTGTCAGACAGAGAAGAAGACGTCTTTAAATCAACCTTCATCTCACACGCTTAATCGTAAGGCTAAACTAATGGTTCATAGCTAGAGCCACAATAGCCCGCCGGCCCATTAGGACCTTAAAAACCCATATTTAACCTGTCTACGATACTGGTTCCCAATTGGGAATCAACCCTCCCACGTTCAGCTGAAACGGTGGCGCATGGAACGCAAAAATATTCTTAAAATTATTTAACCTCCACACATTAACAAGTCCAATAGCTCAAATGAAAGCTTGTTCATCTAGCCAGCAAGTCAGATTTCTAAAATGTTTTACGGCGAAAACATAGCACATATATATGTAAAACCACCACCAGACACAGCTCATTTGAATAGCCAAAACATGCAATCAACAAACACAGGATTAAAAAATAAATCGCTCACTAACCTTTTGAAAATCTTCATCAGATGACAGTAATATGACATGTTACACAGTACATTTTTTTTTTTCAATAATATGCCATTTATATCCATAAATGTCCATTTACAGTGAGTTCACGTTCAGAAATTACTCAAAAATGCCCGCAGGAAATCTATGTAGCGCGGCAAGATAACGTAAATAGACATCATAAACTTTGACTAAATATACATGTTCTACATATAGTTAGAAAGATACACTGCTTCTTTATGCAACCGCTGTGTTAGATTTATTTTTAACGTTACAGAAATCGCACACTATTCCATATGCTGAGACAGCGCTCAGTTCCAAGCTATATTTCCACGTAATGTTGGAGTCAACAGAAACACAGATTTAAGCATAAATATTCCCTTACCTTCGATGGTCTTCGTTCAGAATGTTCTGGAAGGCTTCATACTTACCCAATACATCGTTTGGTTTCAAGTCTTGCGTCTTTGTATTAGCTACTGCTAATAACATCAGCTGAAATGCACCCAAAACGTCCTCTGGTCCGGAAAAGTTGCGCATCAAAACTTCAAAATTACATATTATATGTCGACTAAACAGGTCAAACTAAGTGCAGAAGCAAGCTTTATGATGTTTTAGACACGCAAAACAAACTTCAATTCAATCGGCCATCGTCTGCCCTTCTCTTGAGTGCTGGAAACAAAGGAATGGCTGGGACCAATTCGCGCCCATACGCACAGCCTATTCTCTCGTGGCACGCACTAATTTCACTCCCATAGGGTCAATTCTCGCGGGATTTGAACGATTTGAAGCTCTAATGAAAGAGGACATCTAGCGGAAGAGATAGAAAGTCTCCCCAGAATCATAACTGGTTGGGAAGGGTGGGGGCCATGACGTCAAAGTTGCTCCAACTTTCATGGCCACAAAAACTAGTTTGGAAGAATGCCTGCCCTGTGAGTTCTGCTATACTTACAGACATAATTCCAACGGTTTTAGAATCTTTAGAGTGTTTTCTATCCAATAATAATTTTTATTTGCATATATTAGCAATTTTTGACAGATTTTTTTTCCAGTTTACTAGGGGTACCCAATCTCTCCAAAGGGGGCGTATGTCTGCCATATCCTTAACAGGTTTTTAATTGGCTCTTACAGTGGCACGGAGTGCAGACATATGGTCAAGCAGCAGATTAAAACAGGTTTTACGCTTAACAAATGTTACCCAAAATAGAGAGGGCATGTGTGCTGATACTCTACCTCCTCAAAATACAGAGTGAGGATGAGATGTTTCAGGGTAGCTCCTACTGGTTTACAGTCAGCCTTTAGCTCAGTCAGCCTCTTCTCCAGCGCCAACACCTTGCCATGCAGACCCTGACAGGTAGACTGACAGATGTTACACACACGCTTCCTCAACGACCATCACCTTCGTATATCTACGAAAGCCAATGACTATCTCCTATTTGTCCGAAACCCAATGACTATCACCCATATCTCCGAAACTGTCACACCCTGATCTGTTTCACCTGTGCTTGTCTCCACCCCCTCCAGGTGTCACCCATCTTCCCCACTATCCCTTGGGTATTTAAACCTGTGTTTTCTGTCTGTCTGAGCCAGTTCGTCTTGTATGTTCCAAGTCAACCAGCGTGTTTTTCCCATGCTCCTGCATTTTCTATTCTCTTTGCTAGTCCTCCTGGTTTTGACCCTTGCCTGTTTTCTGGACTTTGTACCTGCCTGATCATTCTGCCTGACCTTGAGCCTGCCTGACACTCTGTACCTCCTGGAATCTGAACTCTTGACCTTTTGCCTGTCCATTTTATTATCTTGCCTACCCCTTTTTGGATGTAATAAATATCAAAGACTCAAATCATCTGCCTCCCGTGTCTGCATCTGGGTCTCGCCTTGTGCCCTCATAGAAACCCAATGACTATCACCAATATCTCCCAAACCCAATGACTATCACCAATATCTCCCAAACCCAACGAGTATCACCTATATCTCCCAAACCCAACGACTATCACCTATATCTCCCAAACCCAACGACTATCACCTATATCTCCCAAACCCAATGACTTCACTTACGACTATGTTGTAAGTGTCTCTGAAGTTAAGAGCTTTTTTGCTGTTCACCAGGGCCGTGGCATCCTAAAAGAACCCAAAATAACAACGAAAGAAATAAATCAAGACGGAACCATTAATAATACTTGATACAGTAACTGTGAACTGGTCATCTAGGTCACAATAATATATCACAATAATAGATTATAAAGGTTTTTTTGTCACAAACACTGGATAGGTACAGTGAAATGTGTTGTTTTACAAGGTCAGCCAGAGTAGTACGGCACCCCTGGAGCAAATTAGGGTTAAGTGCCTTGCTCGAGAGCACAGACAGATTTTTCACCTTTTTGGCTCGGGTACTCAAACCAGCTACCTTTTGGTTACTGGCCCAACACTCTAACCAGAGCCAGTGATTTAGGAGTTAGACACCTTGACGAGCTCAGACACATGGTGGGAGTTTTTAATCTGAATCTCATTATCCACATAGACACAACCCTTAAATCTGAGATCAGCGTGTGTGATAAGCCTGTCAGAGGGGGTGTATTTATCAATGGGATGAGTAAAGTGTGTGTGTGTGTGTGTGTGTGTACCATGCTTTTCAGCTTTTCAAAGTACTGGGTGGGCTTGTGCTCCTGAGCCTGCACCTCTGCCTCAGACATGCCATCAATCAGGTTATAGAGAAAGTAAGACATAGCCTCTGTACACGGATGTTATTCACACGCACACACACACACACACACACACACACACACACACACACACACACACACACACACACACACACACACACACACACACACACACACACACACACACACACACACACACACACACACACACACACACACACACACACAACAACCAAAATTAAACGCAACTGAAAACTGATGGATACAAGGACATAGGTTGCAGTTCCAGGACAGTGGTTGTGTGCGTGTGTGTATAGTGCTGACAGAGGCCGCACTGTGAGTGAAGTGAAAGGTAATGTGTATCGGGCGGGTGGCAGTGGATGACAGCCACTCTGGGGCGGCCGCATGGAGAAGACAACATGAGGAGACACGGAAAACTGCCTCCATCTCTCCCACCAGCACTGTAGCCTGGTCAGCCCCAACCAGATCACACACACTGACACGGAGCGACACAGCCATGCTACACACACTGATAGAAAGATACACAGTCCTGACACACTCAGACGTAGGCTGTTTGTTCAGCGCTGTGTCAGCAGCCTGGGTCCATTTCCCCTGACAGACAGGCTGTCTCTCTGGCCAGGCCACACAGTTTATCTAGGGCAGACTAGACATGAGCATGCACACACAGTATTCACAATGTAGAGTGAGAGTGTCTGCAGACTCCTGCCACTGTGCAGATACATATACTGTGAACCATGCACGCAGAGAGAGAGACACTTGACTGTCAGATATCATTCTGTTCTTCTGGTCAGCTTGTCATCAATTCACAACTGATCTTACCAGCAGATCCTGTAGCTCCCTGAGAGAAACGCTCATCTTTGTACAGCAACTCTGTGACCTGACAACAAACACAACCTTAGAGATGCATCTCAGACACACACATATACACACATTGCAGGGTCAAGCACAGAAAACAACAATGGAAATAAGCCTTTGACTTGATTTTGTTTTTTTCCAAACAGCTTTTTGATGTATGTAAAAATGTCTCTGGCTGGAGTCCCCCTGCAGGGGGAAGCAGAGGACAAGACATGACTGCTGTACATGTACACATGAGCCCGGGCCTTCATGGACAGGGATGATAAATGCCCGGGCCTTCATGGACAGGGACAATAAGTGCCCGGGCCTTCATGGACAGGGATGATAAGTGCCCGGGCCTTCATGGACAGGGACGATAAGTGCCCGGGCCTTCATGGACAGGGACGATAAGTGCCCGGGCCTTCATGGACAGGGACGATGGTGGTTCCAAACTTCTTCCATTTAAGAATGATGCAGGACACTGTGTTCTTGGCAACCTTCAATGCTGCAGAAATGTTTTGGTACCCTTCCCCAGATCTGTGCCTCGACACAATCCTGTCTCGGCGCTCTACAGACAATTTATTCGACCTCATGGCTTGGTTTTTGTTCTGGCATGCACTGTCAACTGTGGGACCTTATATAGACAGGTGTGTGCCTTTCCAAATCATGTCCAATCAATTTAATTTACCACAGGTAGACTCCAATCAAGTTGTAGAAACATCTCAAGGATGATCAATGGAAACAGGATGCACCTGAGCTCAATTTCGAATCTCGTAGCAAAGGGTCTGAATACTTATGTAAAGGTATTTGTTTTTTATTTTGTATGAATTTGCAAACATTTCTGAAAAGCAGTTTTTCACTTAGTCATTATGGGGTATTGTGTGTACTTTTTTGTATTTAATCCATTTTAGAATAATGTAGAAAAAGTGAAGTGGTCTGAATACTTTCCTAATGCAGTGTATAGAGGAGAGGAGTGTGGAGAGGGAGCAGGGCTCTTTAATGATGCAATTAACTCCTGACCTTGCCTCTGTCAAGAGCAGGTTGTAGAGTGTAGTGAAATGGCTCTGACTTAGCCCCCCCCCCCAGTGACACTTCACTCTCTTTGGTGACAACCCCAATTATGGGTGTGACAGACTGCCTGGCAACGACAGCATTGCGCAGCTTATAGCCATGCTACCAGGAACATTGTCCAGAGACGCAGCCTAAATCATCCGCATGACATGCAAACATCAATAAACTCAACCTTCCTCCTGAGATGGAGATGGAGATGATGGCTGACTGATACCAGCTCAAAAACCCTAGCAAAATCTTCAACAATCCCTCAATTTCCCTTCAACTATCTTTCCACAGTCATAACTAACGTACGTATGTGTGTGGCAAAACAGAACCTCAAACACCAGTTGGTATGCCAGGACCTCTGGGCTTCCTGGGGAGTCCAGAGGGATGAGGGAGGGGAGGAGAAAAAAGAGAGAGGAGGAGTGGGTGTAAAATGTAAATATTTACATAATTACCCTCCTGCCTGCAGCCAGCCTACAGACTCGGGGCTGGGTAGGGCCAGGGCAGGGCTCACAGTGGCCTCATTGACATTTCTCCCAGGGAGCTCCTGGGCGAGGGCTGCAGGTCAGGACCACTGACGGACTGACTGTGCCCACATGTATGAGGCAGCCAGGGCAGGGAACTGGGTGGCCTGCTGCAGGGAGAACAACGCTGCAGTTTCTAACTTACGTAAACACTGACGGGGGCCAATGCTAGGCACATGTAATATATGTAGCTATGCACATACGTCAAAAACCACATGTTGCCAAGGGCTTTCATGAGTCTGTTCAGAAACATGTCAGACAAAGCAAATGTCTGCACATACACAATGTAAAGAGAACCAGAGAACTGTAAAAACAGTTACCCTGTAAGAGAGCTCACCTTCTGAAGCCCTGGATCAGACTTCCTCTGATGTACTGTACTCAGGTCCAGGGCAGGGAAGGAGGGATCAGACACTGGAGAGGAAAAGAGAAACAGAGACTGTCAGAGGAGTATGCTAAGTTGGATGTTATTAAGGAAGGCTTTTCCAAAGCTAAAAGTGCACGGTTAAGGACGATATGGTGAAAAACCCATGAGAGACATAAACAGATTTAGTTAGAGGACAAATGGGTAGAGGGCCTAAAATGTGATGAGCGAACGATCCATTATTTAACACGCCTCCACATCGTCCCCCATTGCTCTTTACCTCCACCAGTTTAGGCGCTTTGCTCCTTCGCTCCTCCTAACACATTCACACACAAATCACTTAAAAGGTCTGATGAGCGTGGAGTGTGGGGAGCGCAGAACGAGAGAGTACAGCGGGTGAGCGACAGCGCTCTGATGGGGTAATTAGGCTCCAGGCAAAACAGAGGCCAGATGCAGATGAAGAAAGTCAACTCCCCGGTGCATCTGTGCTCCCTCAACAACCCAAAGCAGAGAAGCTGAGTTAGGTCATCAACAGACCTTGTGATATAGTAGATGTGTTTTTTTATGTGTTGAATGACCAGAGCAGGCCATTAACACAGAGCTAAAATACAGAAAGATACTCTCACAGAACCAACAGTCTTGCCAGGCTCCCACTGCTAGCCTCAGAGCTCACCTCAGAAGACAATAAACCCTCAGACTCCAAGGAGCAGCCCATCTCCTATGACAAATACACACAATTAACAAAACATGCCAACACAACAAACACCTAGAAATGTAACCGTGCACATGCTTCACTGAAACACCTGCTCATACAGACAAAACTAACAGAAAGGAAAACAAGCACAAAGCCTCGCCATCTAACCCCCCACCTCTGTTAGAAAGACACACACACACACACACACACACACACACACACACACACACACACACACACACACACACACACACACACACCTTATCTTGGAGTGTGCAAAGCTGTCATCAAGGCAAAGGTTGGCTAATTTGAAGAGTCTAAAATATAAAATATATTTTGATTTGTTTTAAAAGAAATTGGTTACAACATGATTACATATGTGTTATTTCATAGTTTTGATGTCTTCACTATTATTCTACAATGTAGAATATAGTACAAATAAATAAAAATCCTTGAATGAGTAGGTGTGTCCAAAATTTTGACTGGTACTGTATGTACACACACACTTGTTGCGTGTACACCCCACTCAGGCCCACACAGCTCTCTATATCTCAGTCCTCTAGGGAGGGTCTGTGTTCACCTGGTAATACAACACACCTGAATAAAAGATCAGGCCTGCTTTAATCCACCATTAAAACCTGCCTTAGGAGCCCCAGGGTGGAGGTGGAGAAGGAGAGGGTAGCAGTAACCAGGTAGGTGACCTGGCCCACTCAGGCCACTTCATCTCTCTCCATCATTCACCCCCCTCTCTCTCACAGCTCACTACCCCCTCTGCTTTCAAGAAAAAGTTAAACAGCCGATCTGATGCTTTCTTTTCAATGAAGCCACAGTGTCCTCTCCTCTCCTTCTTTCTTACTTTTTTTTATGAAAGAAAGGAGGAGAGCACCTGTTTTCCTGTTGAATAATCCATGATCCATTTGTGGGCGAGTCAAACAGATGTGTGAAGTAGATGTATACGTGATCTGGTTCTCACATGAGCTTCTAGAATCAGCACTTTTCACTGATTCACACTGCGTGAGCTTCTAGAGTCAGCACTTTTCACTGATTCACACTGCGTGAGCTTCTAGAATCAGCACTTTTCTCTGATTCACACTGCGTGAGCTTCTAGTATCAGACCTTTTCACTGATTCACACTGCGTGAGGGTGTGAAGGAGCGAGTGAGTAGCTTTTAAGTGTTAGGGCAGGCCCTGGTTCAGTGGTTACTCTGTGAACTAAATCCAGGCATCAGGGTTATAAACAAGCTACATAAACTACATAGTAGAATTCATATTCTTTTAAATTTTAAGTAAAAGTTGGATTAGCTAACATTTTTTAAAATCTTTGTCCCAAGTGCACTTCATCTTACAATTAAGGTATTAGTCACACTGTGGGAATATCTATCCCTCTAGTATTGCACAGGTGAGGCCTGAGACAAGCTGGATCACAGCAGAGGAACTTCATAGTGACTAGAATGACTCCTTGAGCCTGAAGGCATCATCCTCTCGCCTTAGCAGTCCTGGTACACGACCCAGGCCAGACTATATGTCCACTGCTGCAGAGGAGACAAGATGAGATGCAATCTGACTCAACTGATAGACATAGAGACTCAAATGGATAATGAAAGAGAAGAGAGAATAGCCAGGAGAGATGAGAGAACCAGAGAGGGGTGAACTGGTTGCTATTTCCTACACTACTCATCTGTTCTTGAAATGAGTACCTCTCACTCTCTCCCTCGGTCTCTCTCCCTCTCCCAGTCTTTGTCTCTATGAGTACAGGTGACTGTGAAGATGTCAGATGGAATCACTTCTTGCTCCATTAATTACCACACAGTAACATTCACAGGGTGGAATGAGGGAGGTAGAGGAGGTAGTGAGAGCTGTGTTAGGGGCAGATGAAGAGGTAGAGTGGAGTTTGATTGTAGGGGGGAGGATAGACTGGATGCCTGGTGGGAGTAGTTTAATCTGCGCCATCCAAAACATAAAAGCCTCTTGGTAAAGCAGAGGCCGAACGGAGGGGGCCCGCCACACCACTTTATCGCTCTCCCTCTCTCCTCACGCCGTTGTCACAAGTGATAAGCGCACACACTCTGCTCGGGAATGACAACTCGGCCGTGGCTAGCGGCTGGTGGAAACAAAAGCAGAGCATATGCTTCCTCAAAGAAGTCTGCCCAAATCCACACCTCATCAAAATGCTAAGTTTTTCTGCCCTGCTCCTGCCCGCCAGTGACACCTGTGGACAGAAAGTGACATGGCGCTTAATATTTCATGCCAGTGCACAGTGGTGCGCATAATCCAAAGTGAATTCCCTCAGAGCGCTCGCATTTACATGAAATGAAGTCACTCCGAATCAGTCACATCACCTCCACCACGTTGCCCCCCGAACGCTTTCACACACACACACACACACACAGACACACGCACGCCTCCCCCCCCCCCCCCCCCCTCCTGCAGCCATAGAGAGGCTGCATCATTCATGAGGACTAACAACGCAGAGAGAACCAGTGTGGAAAAGAGAAGTTTCTTTGTTTACACTAAACGGTTTGGCAACTAAATGGATGTCCAATGTGTTCAAACCAGGGTCCAGTCTAGTACACTTCTGTGAACCTTCTGGAGCAGCCCATCTCATCTACTGTAAGTTCAGGAGTAGAAATTTGCTTAACAAGTTACATAATAACCCACACATACAATTATCTGTAAGATCCCTAATTCGAGCAGTGAATTTCAAACAGATTTAATCACAAAGACCAGGGAAGTTTTACAAAGCCTCACAAAGCAGGGCACCTATTGTTAGATGGGTAAAAATCTAATAAAAAGTAGACATTGAATATCCCTTTGAGCATGGTGAAGTTACTAATTGAACTTTGGATGGTGTGTCAATACACCCAGTCACTACAAAGATGCAGGCGTCCTTCCTAACTCAATTGCCGGAGAGGAAGAAAACCGCTCAGGGATTTCACTATGAGGACAATTGTGACTTTAGAACAGTTATAAAGTTTAATGGCTGTGATAGGAAAAAACTAAGGATGGATCAACAACATTGTAGTTGCTCCACAATACTAACCTAAATGACAGAGTGAAAAGAAGGAAGCTTGTAGACAATTTTTTTTTATGTTCGCAGTAAAACTGCAAAAAATGTGGCAAACAAATGAACTTTATGTGATGAAAACAAAGCGTCATATGTTTGGGGCAATACCAACACAGCATCATGGAGTACCACTTCATATTGTCAAGCATGGTGGTGGCTGCATCATGTTATGGGTATGCTTGTCATCGGCAATGACTAGGGACATGTTTAGGATAAAACGATACAGGCAATATCCTAGAGGAAAACCTGGTTCAGTCTGCTTTCCAACAGACACAAATTTCCCTTTCAGTAGGACAATAACCTAAAGCAAGGCCAAATATACGTTGGAGTTGCTTACTAAGATGGGAATGAATGTTCCTGAGAGGCCAAGTTACAGTTTTGACTTAAATCGACTTGAAAATCTATGATAAGACTTGAAAATTGCTGTCTAGCAGCGATCAATAACCAACTTGACAGAGCTTGAAGAATTTAAAAAATAATGATGTGGAAATATTGTACAATCCAGGTGTGCTTAGAGACGTACCCAGAAAGACTCACAGCTTTAGTTGCTGCCAAAGGTGATTCTAACATGTATTGACTCAGGGGTGTGAATATTTACTGTATGTAAATGAGATATTTCTTCATGTAATTTTCAATTAATTTAAACCATTTCTAAAAACATGTTTTTACTGTCATTGTGGGGTACTATATATCAAGGGGTATGAATACTTTCTGCTAAAACAAAGACATATAGATATCACTTTTCAGAGGCAGTATATTTAATGACATGAAAAAACACAAACATGGTCATTTTGACATGAATTTGGACTTGGACCATTTCAGTTCTGAAATACAGTCACAATACAATTCATAGTTTCTTATATTGATGATGTAGTTTTTATCAGTATGTGAAAAACACAAGAGCTTGGTGGCACCTTAATTGGGGAGGACGGGCTCATGATAATGGCTGTAGTGGAGTCAGTGGAATAGTATCAAACACATGGTTTTCATGTGTTTGATGCCATTCCATTCGCTCCGTTCTGGCCATTATTATGAGCCGTCCTCCACTCAGCAGCCTCCTGTGGTGAAAAACCCAATCACTGTTGGAAGGCTGATCTGCTCTTAAAATTTAGTTTGACCCTTAGATGAACTCCTGTCTCCCATGAGCCCCTGTAGTTTCCTTCATAGCCACTGTAGCAGAATGACCTGTGACCCCTCAGCCCCCAGGATTTGGTAGGGGGTTGGGGATTACACCCATCACGCTATCGTTCCCCAATCATCCCCCAAAAGGAGAGTACAGTTTGATAGCCTGTCAACCAAAATGACTTCCAGTCCTAGGACTGTTTTAGTCTTGGAGGAGTTCCACTAAGAATGTAGTTGTCCTGTGAGTTTCCCTGACCTTTACTAGGATCTATTCCTAGAGGTCTCCCGAGAGAGGGAGGGTACATAAAACCCATATCTCTACCGCAGACAGACACAGCAGCACTGGCCCTCAGAGCATCACATTAGGTTCTCACATATATATATGCCTTTCTAACACAATGACTTAAAACCAATACCTCCACTTCTAAATTCTAGATCTTCAATCCCTTCCAAAATTGACACATTTTAGAACATCCATTTGAACATCTATTTCAATGTGAGTTACCTCACAGACAGTGACCATAATGCACGCATGATTGACACCCACAGGCTTCTCACCTCTCACTGCATGCTGGTAACCATGGAAACCATGCCTTTGTGGTTATCCCACTCATTTCGTAAAGAATGACTCTCTGCCTCTGTCTTGCGCTCTCTCTCGCACTCTAACTCTCCCTCTCCCTCTCCAATACCCTAAATGTCTGTTGTAAGGGCACTCCTGGAATTAGCGCTGTGATGCTTGAAATAGATGTTCAAATGGATGTTCTAAAATGTGTCAATTTTGGAAGGGATTGAAGATCTAGAATTTAGAAGTGGAGGTATTGGTTTTAAGTCATTGTGTTAGAAAGGCATACATTGTAGAATAATAGTAAAGACATGTAGAATCATGTAGTAACCAAAAAAGTCTTAAACAAATCAAAATATATTTTAGATTTGAGATTCTTCAAAGTAGCCACCCTTTGCCTTGATGACAGCTTTGCACAGTCTTGGCATTCTCTCAACCAGCTTCACCTGGAATGCTTTTCCAACAGTCTTGAAGGAGTTCCCACATATGCTGAACACTTGTTGGATGCTTTTCCTTCACTCTGCGGTCCAACTCATCCCAAACCATCTCAACTGGGTTGAGGTCTGGTGATTGTGGTGGCCAGGTCATCTGATGCAGTACTCCATCACTCTCCTTCTGTGACAAATAGCCCTTACACAGCCTGGAGGTGTGTTGGGTCATTGTTGAATTTGTTGAAAAACAAATGATAGTCACAAGTAAGTGTGAACCAGATGGAATGGCGTACCCCCCAGTCTCAGTGCAGCCCACCCCCCCAGTCCTCTGGAAAATCTCATTGTTTGCGAGATCAGACATAATATCACTGTAATCTAAGTGTTCATTAGCAGAAGTTACTTTAATTTGAGCATTTAATTGATAAAAATGTCAACTGTATTAGATTATTTTCTCCAATTCCTCAAAAAATGAACACCATCAAAATAAAGTTGTATTTCTTCTCTTTCTTGTGATGTAAGCATCGAGAGGATGAGTTAAATCCCAGACAAAGGTTTAGCGTTCATATACAGTGGCTTGCGAAGGTATTCACCCCCCCTTTGTTATGCACGTGAGTGAGGACCCAAAAGCGGTTTAACAAAAACAGAGTCCTTTAATGTCAAAACACAGGTAAGACATAGATCCTCTTCAAATGTATATGATGGCAAAATAAACAACCCGCAGAGAGGGCGACAAATGAAACATAAAGTCCTTCTGAATATCACAGAAGAGTTCCCCTTCTAGCAGCAGAGGAGAATAGCTGGGTTAGAGTCCCCTTCTAGCAGCAGAGGAGAATAGCTGGGTTGTAGAGGACAGAGGTACCTGATCACACGTAGCCTCAGATGAACAGGCAGATTCCGACAGGACAGGACAAGGTTGAAGCAAACGAGACGATAGTTTGGTTCTGGCATGAGAAACTCAAACAAGAATCTGACAAAGACAGAAGCAGGAACAGAGAGAGAAATAGAGACCTAATCAGAGGGAAAAAAGGGAACAGGTGGGAAAAGGGTGAACGAGGTAGTTAGAGAAGATGAGGAGCAGCTGGGGGAAGGAGAGGAAGAGAAGGTAACCTAATACGACCAGCAGAGGGAGACGGAGTGAAGAGAAAGAACAGGAACAAGACATAATATGACAATACATGACACCCTTGGCATTTTTCCTACTTTGTTGCCTTACAGCCAGGATTTAAAATTGATTTTTTGGGAATTGTATCATTTTATTTACATAACATGCCTACCACTTTGGAGATGCATTTTTTGGGGGGTGAAACAAACAAGAAATAAGACAAAAAAAAAACAGAAAACTTGAGCATGCATAACTATTGGCTTTTCAACTGGCTTTTTTCTGGCCACTCTTCCGTAAAGCCCAGCTCTGTGGAGTGTACGGCTTAACGTGGTCCTATGGACAGATACTCCAATCTCCACTGTGGAGCTTTGCAGCTCCTTCAGAGTTATCTTTGGACTCTTTGTTGCCTCTCTGATTAATGCCCTCCTTGCCTGGTCCATGAGTTTTGGTGGGCGGCCCTCTCTTGGCAGGTTTGTTGTGGTGCCGAATTTTCGCCATTTTGGATTTAATGATGCTCTGTGGGATGCTCTGTGGGATGTTCAAAATTTCAGATATTTTTTTATAACCCAACCCTGATCTGTACTTTTCCACAACTTTTTCCCTGACCTCTGTTTGGAGAGCTCCTTGGTCTTCAAGGTGCTGCTTACTTGGTGGTGCCCCTTGCTTATTGGTGTTGCAGACTCTGGGGCCTTTCAGAACAGTTGTATATATACTGAGATTATGTGAAAGATCATGTGACACGTTGCACACAGGTGGACTTTGTTTACTAATTATGTGACTTTGGAAGGTAATTGGTTGCACCAGATCTTATTTAAGTGCTTCATAGCAAAAGGGGTGAATACATATGCAAACACCACTTTTCCGTTTATTATTTTTTTAAATAATTTGTGTCGCCAATTTGGACTATTTTGTGTATGTCCATTACATGAAATCCAAATAAAAATCAATATAAATGCAGGTTGTAATGTAACAAAATAGGAAAAACGCCAAGAGGGATGAGCACTTTTGCAAGGCACTGTAGATTCAACAGAAAGCCAATATATCCCAATGAGCCTATTTCTGTCATTACCGGGGTGTTTGACAGGTCATTACAAACCTTTCCACCGTCGTAATGTTAATGAAAAAAAACATTGAGTGTGAAAAACCCAGCAGAGTTGCATTTCTTGACATAATCCGGTGCGCCTGCCACCTACTACCACATACACAATCCATGTCTCAATTGTCTCAAGGCTTCAAAATCCTTATTCAACCTGTCTCCTCCCCTTCATCTACACTGACTGAAGTGGATTTAACAAGTGACATCAATAAGGGATCATAGCTTTCACCTGGATTCACCTGGTCAGTCTATGTCATGGAAAGAGCAGCTCTTCCTAACGATTTCTCAAGAGTGTATATGTAAGACCTTTATGATGTCACTGCTCAGTTACAGATACAAAGGAAAGGCTGACAATTAAAGAAAAGCAAGAAAGGAAGTTGTTCATTGTTTTCATAAAGGCCATCAAGATCAAAGACAATCAAGATAATAGACAAGTGGCAGCGAGTCCACTCACTCTGTTGTGCTGCACTCCAGCTGCCTCCATCTTGGCCAGGAACTCTGTGGGGGAGAACTTGAACTCACTCTGCAGGCAGACCTTAAGCACTGCGTTGTAATGATTGGCATCGTACAAGGCACTTGGACAGTAAAAAAGTAACATTTTCTAAATACCAATAGGACCACAAACACACCAATCAGCTATTTTCTTTAGTCATCTCCTGGTCGTGCTAATCAATTCCATTGAGAAACTACCCTCTTTTGCTCCTTACTGTATGTCACGCTCTGACCTTAGAGAATAATAAGGATTTTTATGTTTGGTTAGGACAGGGTGTGACCCGGGTGGGAAATTCTATGTTTTCTGTTTCTTTGTTTTTGGCCGATTGTGGTTCCCAATCAGAGGCAGCTGTCTATCGTTGTCTGATTGGGGATCATACGTAGGCAGCCCTTTTTCCCAACATTAGGTTGTGGGATCTTGTTTCTGTTTAGTTACTGTTGCCTGACAGAACTGTGCGTTTTCATTTTCAAGTTTGTTATTTTGTTTGAGTGTTTTTTTAAATTAAAATCATGAACACTTTCCATGCTGTGCCATGGTCTACTCTTTTTACCACCAACGAGAGCCGTTACAGAAGATCCCACCAAAAACAGACCAAGCAGCGTGGCCAGGAGTAGTGTACATGGGAGGACATCCTGGATTGAGAAGGAAACTGGATGCAGGTCGGAGAGTATCGCCGTCCAAGGGAGCAGATGGAGGCAGCGAGAGAGGAACGGCGACGATACAAGGAGTTAAGTCAACGACGGAAGCCTGAGAGGCAGCTCCAAAAAAAATGCACGGTATCCCCAGTTCGCCAGCACAACCCAGTGGGGCCTGTGCCAGCTCCCCGCACTTGCCGTGCTACAGGGGGTATTCAGCCAGGATGCATTGTGCCAGCTCTACGCTCCAGACCTCCAAGTGCGTCTCCATGGCCCAGTATATCCTGCGCCGGCTCGACACACTATGCCTCCAGTGCGCCTTCATAGCCCAGTGCATCCTGTGCCAGCTCTCCACACTCCCCGAGCTAAAGTGGGTATCCAGGCAGGCCGCGTTGTGTCAGCTCCACGCACCCGGCCTCCAGTGCGTCTCTCCAGTCCGGAGCCTCCAGCGATGCTCCCCAGGCCGGAGCTTACAGGGGTTTTTCTATCCTGGAGTCCCCAACGACAATCTAAGGTCCGGAGGCCCCGGCGACGATCCCTGCACCAGAAGGGGGGAGGGGGGAGGGGGGGGCTCAAGCGGAGCGGAGTCTGCGTCCCGCACCGGAGCCCCCACCGGAGCCCCCACCGGAGCCCCCACCGGAGCCCCCGAGAGTAGATGCCCACCCGGACCCTCCCCTATAGGTTTAGGTTTGCGGCCAGAGCCTGGACTTGAACCCGATCGAACATCTCTGGAGAGACCTGAAAATAGCTGTGCAGCTCCCATCCAACCTGACAGAGAAAATAGCTCCCATCCAACCTGACAGAGCTTGAGAGGATCTGCAGCAAAGAATGGGAGAAACTACCCAAATACAAGCGTGCCAAGCTTGTAGTGTCACACCCAACAAGACTCAAGGCTGTAATTTCCACCAAAGGTGCTTCAACAAAGTACTGAGTAAAGGGGGGGGGGGGGGGGGGGGCTGCAGGAATATCCAAAAACCTGTTTTTGCTTTGTCATTATGGGGTATTGTGTGTACATTGATGAGGAAAAAAACTATTTAATACATTTTAGTTGTAACGTAACAAAATGTGGAAAAAGTCAAAGGGTGTGATTACTTTCCGAATGCCCTGGATATTGAACCAAAATATCAACACAACATGTAAGGTGTTGGTCCCATGTTTCATGGGCTGAATTGAAAAGATGCCAGAAATATTCCATACACACAAAAAGCGATTGTTTTGAGGGAGCGGGCAATTGGAATGCAAACTGCAGGAATGTCCACCAGAGCTGTTGCCCGAGAATTGAATGTTAATTTCTCTACTATAAGCCACCTCCAACATTGCTTTAGAGAATTTTGCAGTATGTCCAACCGGCCTCACAACCACAGACCACAGACCAGCCATGCGGACAGCTAATGAAACTGAGGACTATTTCTGTGGGGAAAAACTCATTTTTATTGGCCTGGCCTGGCTCTCCAGTGGGTGGGCCTGGCATCCAAGTTGGTGGGCCTATGCACTCCCATTCCCACCCATGGCTGCACCCCTGCCCAGTCAAAGGAAACTCATAGATTAGGGCCTAATTAATTAATTTCAATTTACTTATTTCCTTATATGAAGTGTAACTCAGTAAAATCGTTGAAATTGTTGCTTTTATATTTTTGTACAGCATAGCATAATGCACCCGCAGATTATAGCCATCAATGTTCTCTGTAAAATCAATAGCGCAAAATCAGTGTTACTTGTTTAAATACAGTTACTCAACGGTCCCATCAAACATAGCTAGCTAGGTAGCTACATGATTTTGTTATGAATTGACTTGACTGTGTTGCATGCTAGTTTGTTGATACGGGCTAATACCAGTATATATCCAAGTCATATATCTAAGTCAGTGCATATGCTCTCATGATAAATGGTCATAATAATGTTTAGGTGCATAACAATGACTGTCATTGAGGAGACTGAAAAGATTTGGCATGGGTTCCCAGATCCTCAAAAAGTTCTACAGCTGCACCATCGAGAACATCCTGACCGGTTGCATCACCACCTGGTATGGCAACTGCTCGGCATCTGACCGTAAAGCGCTACAGAGGGTAGTGCGTATAGCCTAGTACATCACTGGGGACAAGCTTCCTGACATTCAGGACCTATATATTAGGCGGTGTAAGAGGCCCAAAAAATTGTCAGAGACAACAGTCACCCAAGTCATAGACTGTTCTCTTCGCTACCGCACGGCAAGCGGTACCGGAGCACCAAGTATGGGACCAAAAGGCTTCTTAACAGCTTCTATCCCCAAGTCGTAAACTGCTGAACAATGAATCCACCCAGTCTATTTACAATTAATCCCCCCACCCTTTTGTTTTTACACAGCTGCTACTCGCTGTTTATTATCCATGCATAGTCACTTTACCCCCTGTATATGGCCTCATTATTGTTATGTAATTTTCTTGTATTCTTTTTGATTTTATTTATTTATTTTCACTTTAGTTTATTTAGTAAATATTTCCTTAACTCTATTTCAAGAACTGCATTGTTGGTTAAGGGTTTGTAAGTACGCATTTCACTGTAAGGTCTACATCAGTTGTATTCGGCGCATGTGACAAATAACATTTGATTTGATCAATGACAACATTAGGATGCCAATCCAGAATGGACCAGCTTGCCATCATTACACTACTTGTGTACACTGTAGGGACCTGGGACTATCTTGGACAGACTCTGGTTCCTTTACGACCGATAGCTTCATTGTAAAGTCGGTCAATTTCTGCTTGTCCCTGTTGTTTGACGCCCGAAAGCAAACATTTCAAATGCCGGGATGATCCCCCTCCCCCCAAAAACAACCATGTTTAACCTAAACAGCGAGGAATGGAAGGGCATCCGCACCACGTGCCAGGGGTCAAACAACAACGGGTGAGAACAAGAGAGAGGTGTTTGGATTGTTGGCGATTTAGATTAATCCCCAAACTTAATCGATCTATGAAATATTATAACTTTACATCATACATTTGTATTTGTATATATTATGAAAATTCCTATTTTATATCTTACATTGTATTGTATCGATTTATTGTACCCCCAACGAGTGTTATTCTATTGATCCACCTCTGTTTCATTACATGAGGACAAGCATAAAGCATTTTTGTCTAGACATGCAGGTACTGTGCAGGTACATTGTGAATGAAGGAATTGTTAACTCACGCGGCAACTTCATTAATGTAAGAAAATCGCACATTACTGACAGCAATAAATTATTGCTCTCTTTGAATGAAATGTGATGGTGCAATGAGACTTTTTAAACACCAATATAATGGGAAAGCTTTCACATGCAGTATGAGCTTATCAACAGAGTTTTTACTGAACAACTGTTGTCACTTGCTGCTGCATTTCCAAGAAAATCCAGTTGGGGATGCTCTTGCCCTATAGAATTGGGTCAGATGAGGGGAGGGAGTAACAAGACTCAGGTTGCAAAATTCAGGGAACTTTCAACAAATTCCCTGGTTTTCCTGAAATCCCGGTTGGAGAATTCCCGTTATCAGTAGGCAGTGATGTAAAAAGTACCCAACTGTCATAGAAAATTACTCAAGTAAAAGTGAAAGTCACCCAGTAAAATACTAATTGAGTTAAAGTCTAAAAGTATTTGGTTTTAAATATACTTTAGTATCAACAGTAAACGTAATTGCTAAAACATACTTAAGTATCAAAAGTAAAAGTGTAAATAATTTCACATTCCTTATATTAATCAAACCAGGTGGGACAATTAAAAATATATATATATATTTACGGATAGCCAGGGGCACACTCCAACATCATATACAAACTAAACATTTGTGTTTAGTAAATCTGCTAGATAAGAGGCAGTTGGGTTGGCCAGGGATGTTCGCTTGATGTGTGTGAATTGGACCATTTTCCTGTACTGCTAAGCATTCAAATGTAATGGGTACTTTTGGTTGGGAAAATTGAGTAAAAAGTACAATATTTTCTTAAGGTACTGTATATAGTGAAGTAAAAGTCAACAGTGTCACAAATATGAATAGTAAAGTAAAGTACAAATACCCCCAAAAAACGACTTAAATAGTACTTTAAAGTAGTTGTACATAAGAACTTTACACCATTGTCAGGAGGGAATAAGCAGGAAATCTGGAAATCTCCAACCAGTGTTACCAACTGACCGTATACAACAATGACAAGTTGCAATTCCTGAATTACAATTGTGAACAAAAATAATTGTTCCTGATGTAAAAAATAGCCAGAAATAATCATATTTATTCAATTAATAAATGCTACCAATCTTGTTGTTCAACCCTCACCCTGTTCCGAGGCTATGCATTGGAGCCCTAGAATGTTTTTATCAACAACATAGAGCAGGTCTTCATCACTGAAGTCAGACTGTCATTACTGATATGATTTACACAATACCCCCTCATTGGTAAATGCACAACCTGTCAGATGTCTGCCCCAAGCTGCTGTTGTTTGTTTTTAACAAGGCTTGTTTCCTGTGGGACTGTAGGGAGAGGCTGATTGGCTCCTGCTAGGGGTCAAGCTGGGTAAAGTTCACCCAGATGGGGTGTTGGCAGGCGTGGGCCGACACCCAGTGGGTCGCAGCAGAGCGTCAGAGCCGCATGGAGCGTCAGAGCCGGTGGAGGTACGATGAGGTTGACGTGTGCCATGCCTTCCCCGGCTCACCAGGGTGACATTTGCCCCCGCAGCCACAGCCCCTATCTCCCCACCCCATGCTGTATGGCACGCCACCCCGCGTTGTGTTACCCAACTGACAGGTGACAGTAAACAGGCCTTGCCTGCCAGGCACGTCCAGCCCTGCAGGAGCTGTCCTCTCCCTGTCTACTCCGGCCCGTCTAGAGCCGCCCGTCTGCCCACCCAGAGAGGACCAAGGGCAGGGGAGCAGGGGGAGGGCACTTTGGTAAGTCATGGTGGCACAGCTCAACCTGATGGCACAAATGCCAAACAACAGACTGGGCAGCCTGAGTCACCATGCCTTATCTTGAGAGAGATTAAACCAGAGTCCCACCATGGACAGGTCTAGTAGGAGAGGGAAACCTAACTCTTTTGAATGATGAATGTGTTTCCTAATGGTCCAATGAGTGATGCTGATGCTGCTGCTGCTACTGATGCTGCTGCTACCGTTGCTGCTGCTACTGATGTGGATGCTGCTGCTGTTGCTGCTGATGCTACTGATGCTGCTACTGATGCTGTTAATGATGCTGATGCTGCTACTGGTGCTGCTGCTGTTGCTACTGATGTTGCTACGGATGCTGATGCTGCTACTGGTGCTACTGATGTTGCTACGGATGCTGATGCTGCTACTGGTGCTACTGAGGCTGCTGACGCTGCTGCTGCTGCTGTTACTGGTGCTGATGCTGCTATTGGTGCTGATGCTGCTACTGGTGCTGCTGATGCTACTGATGCTGATGCTGTTGCTGATGATTCTGCTGTGTGCTACTTGGGGATATGAGCACATTAAAACATTTAAGTTGCTTGTATTTTCCCTCTAGCTACCAGTGCACATATTTCCTCCAGGATACGTGCAGCTCCTATTCTTCAGTTTGTTTATGTATTATAGTGTATTCCCTGTGTATCCCCTATCAGTGCTGGTCTGTGAGATAACAGAGAACAGCCTAAAACACATACCACTGCCTTCCTTGTCTCTCCGAGATCACACCATCTCCCTCTTTCATGATTTAGCCAATGAAAATATTCCTCCTGATCATGCATTAAAGATAACCTGCTTTCTAACTGGCAGGTGATAACAGCAGACAGAGGGATGTAACAATTTAGAAAGACAGCACCTGAATAGGTGATTGTATTAATGTTAGTTCACCAGTAAGGTGTCAGCTGTGGGACTGTAGTAGCTCTCCAATCCTGTCCTGTCCTGTAGGACAATGTCTCTTTATTTACCAATATTTATATTGGCCTGCTTAAGAATTGATTGCTGCACCACCAGCCCCCCTCCTCTTCTCCTGCTTCAGCACGGTGAGTGAACATGTGACAGCTCGGGAGTGATCATGACAGGCAGGCTCCAGTGTCCAAAGGAAACTGGGCCTTTTCTCCGGCCATGTGAGTTAAAAGTAGGACACAGCCGGGGGGGGAGGAGGGATATCTCAAGGTCACTGAATAATGAAGGAGGAAGGATGAGTAAAGCCACCGAGCAAAGTCCCCTCTCCACTCTCCTCCTCTCTCTCTCTTTTTGCTGAATGAACTGAGATAAGGCCTGTTCTATTTTTCCACAGCATAAACGCATTTGTGTAAGTGATCTATAATTCATCACTATTATCCATTACTTACTTACCATTTTCACTTCTTTACTAAAAAACGTGTACCCTCAGTCTTCCTTTCCCTCATCGTCCACTAATTGATAACCTGGGCCAGTCGATTCACATGAACAAACGCCTTTCCCTCCTGCCCAAGACTGGAGGTTTTCCCATCTGTGTAGTGCAGCGTGAACTGTGCTAAAACACAGGTAGCACTACCCTCTAAGTGACCAAAAGTATGTGTTGACAGGCTCTCCTGTCCAGGTGAGGTCCCAGGACTCAGGTTCTGGGTTGGTTATATCCAGAAGGTTTCAGCGCTCCTGTTTCTGTCCTGTGCCTACGCTAGCGCCATCCTGCTTGGTGGCGGCAGGTGTCTTTCTGAGAGTATCAATCCACCATCACACCAACCCCTCGAGACCAAACCTTGACACTACTGTACCACATGACTCGATGCCACCCACACAACTGCCACGAGCAGGAGAGGGGGATAGAGAGAGAGGGAAAGAAGGAAGACATGAAGCACAAACAGATATAGAAAGAGAGATGTGTCTCCCTAAGAATTGGTTTCTGTCCATCTGCATCAGGAAGTGTGAATGTGAAGACAGCAGGAGAACTTCCCCCAGTCTGAATGTGAAGACAGCAGAACTTCCCCAAGCGTGAATGTGAAGAAAGCAGGAGAACTTCCCCCAGTGTGAATGTGAAGAAAGCAGGAGAACTTCCCCCAGTGTGAATGTGAAGACAGCAGGAGAACTTCCCCCAGTGTGAATGTGAAGACAGCAGGAGAACTTCCCCCAGTCTGAATGTGAAGACAGCAGAACTTCCCCCAGTGTGAATGTGAAGACAGCAGAACTTCCCCCAGCGTGAATGTGAAGACAGCAGGAGAACTTCCCCCAGTCTGAATGTGAAGACAGCAGAACTTCCCCCAGCGTGAATGTGAAGAAAGCAGGAGAACTTCCCCCAGTGTGAATGTGAAGACAGCAGGAGAACTTCCCCCAGTGTGAATGTGAAGACAGCAGGAGAACTTCACCCAGTGTGAGGACAGTTGTTTGCCTCAGAGACCCCAGTGAGCTCAAGTGTCACATACAGTTGAAATCGGAAGTTTACATATACCTTAGCCAAATACATTTAAATTCAGTTTTTCACAATTCCTGACATTCAATCGTAGTAAAAATTCCCTGTCTTAGGTCAGTTAGGATCACCACTTTATTTTAGAATGTGAAATGTCAGAATAATAGCTCAGAGAATGATTTATTTCAGCTTTTATTTCATTGATCCCTTTCCAGTGAGTCAGAAGTCTACATACACTCAATTAGTATTTGGTAGCATTGCCTTTAAATTGTTTAACTTGGGTCAAACACTTGGGCAGCCTACCACAAGCTTCCCACAATAAGATGGGTGAATTTTGGCCCATTCCTCCTGACATAGCTGGTGTAACTGAGTCAGGTTTGTAGGCCTCCTTGCTCGCAAACACTTTTTCAGTTCTGCCCACACATTTTCTATAGGATTGGAGGTCAGGACTTTGTGATGGCCACTCCAATACCTTGACATTGTTGTATTTAAGCCATTTTGCCACAACATTGGAAGTATGCTTGGGTCATTGTCCATTTGGAAAACTAATTTGTGACTCAAGACTGATGTCTTGAGATGTTGCTTCAATGTATCCACATAATTTTCCTCCTTCATGATGCCATCTCTTTTGTGAAGTGCACCAGTCCCTCCTGCAGCAAGCACCCCCACAACATGATGCTGCCACCCCCTGTTGGGATGGTGTTCTTCGGCTTGCAAGCTTCAACCTTTTTCCTCCAAACATAATGATGGTTACGGCCAAACAGTTCTATTTTCGTTTCATCAGACCAGATGACATTTCTCCAAAAAGTATGATCTTTGTCCCCATGGGCAGTTGCAAACTGTAGTCTGGCTTTTTTATGGTGGTTTTGGAGCAATGGCTTCTTCCTTGCTGAGCGGCCTTTCAGGTTATGTCGATATAGGACTTGTTTTACTGTGGATATATATACTTTTGTACCTGTTTCCTCCAGCATCTTCAAAAGGTCCTTTGCTGTTGTTCTGGGATTGATTGGCACTTTTCCCACTTAAAGTACGTTTATCTCTAGGAGACAGAATGCGTCTCCTTCCTGAGCGGTATGAAGTCTGCGTGGTCCCATGGTGTTCATACTTGCGTGCTATTGTTTGTACAGATGAACATGGTACCTTCAGGCGTTTGTAAATTGCTCCCAAGGATGAACCAGACAAGTGGAGGTCTACAATTTATTTTCTGAGTTCTTGGCTGATGTCTTTTGATTTTTCCATCATGTCAAGCAAAGAGGCACTGAGTTTGAAGGTAGGCCTTGAAATACATCCACAGGTACACCTCCAATTGACTCAAAGATGTCAATTAGCCTATCAGAAGCCGGGACATCATTTTCTGGAATTGTCCAAGCTGTTTAAAGTCACAGTCAACTTAGTGTATGTACACTTCTGACCCACTGGAATTGTGATACATTGAATCATAAGTGAAATAATCTCTGTGAACAATTGTTGGAAAAATGACTTGTGTCATGCAAAAAGTAGATATACTAACCGACTTGCCAAGACTATAGTTGGTTAACAAGAAATTTGTGTATGTGTATATATGTAAACTTCCGACTTGTTTGAAGATCGCATGTGAAAATCGCAGTTTGAGCTGGTGGTGGAGCTGGGTGGTTGAGCTGGGTGGTTGATCTGGTGGTTAAGCTGGTGGTTGAGCTGGTGGCAAAAGGAGACACTCCAAACACAGTGATGACACCAGGGGCAGGCAGCATTGGCTGTGTGTGTGTGTGTATGGGTGTGTGTGAGTGTCTGTGTATCTGTGTGTCTGCGTGTGTGTGCTTGTCTATATGGTGACTGTAACAACTGCTGGTGGTGTGTCTTAGAGAGGATTCTCTGGGCTACACCTTTAACTCCCCCTTACCCTGTAGCCCCAGGCCCAGCCATGAGCAGCCCGACTGATGAGCCATGCTCCTTAGAGAGAGACAGAGAGAGAAAGAGAATGAGAAAGAGAGTGAGAGACAGAGAAATATGTCCTCCTGTGTGCTACCTAAATCCCCCACTAGAATCCCCATACTTTAATGAATACAGCTTCTTCTTCCTGGAGGGGGAAATCAATCATTTCCAGGCCCAGGGACATGTACTAGTCTGTGTACTAGTCATTAACAGCAGTCTCGTACTTTTCCTCAGTGAAAACAATGTACTGAGCAAATGTCAAATTGGCTTTTTACCAAATTATCGTACGACAGACTACGTATTCACCCTGCACACCCTAATTGACAATCAAACAAACCAAAACAAAGGCAAAGTCTTCTCAAGTTTTGTTAATTTCAAAAAAGCACCACTCTCTTCAACATATATATCAACGAATTGGCGAGGGCACTAGAAAAGTCGGCCTCACTCTACTAGAATCTGAAGTCTAATGTCTACTGTTTGCTGATGATCTGGTGCTTCTGTCACCAGCCAAGGAGGGCCTACAGCAGCACCTAGATCTTCTGCACAGATTCTGCCAGACCTGGGCCCTGACAGTAAATCTCAGTAAAAGCAAAATAATGGTGTTCCAAAAAAAGGTCCAGTCACCAGGACCACAAATAGAAATTCCATCTAGACACCGTTTCCCTAGAGCACACAATAAACTATACATACCTTATCCTAAACATCAGCTCCACAGTTAACTTCCACAAAGCTGTGAACGATCTGAGAGACATGGCAAGAAGGGCATTCTATTCCATCAAAAGGAGCATAAAATTCAACATATCAATTAGGATCTGGCTAAAAATACTTTAATCAGGTATCGAACCCATTTCCCTTTATGGTTGTGAGGTACGGAGTCTGCTCATCACCCAAGAATTCACAAAATGGGACAAACACCAAATTGAGACTCTGCATGCAGAATTCTACAAAAATACCCCCAGTGTACAACGTAGAACACCAAATAATGGATGCAGAGGAGAATTAGGCCGATACCCGCTAATATCATCAATATCCAGAAAAGAGCCGTTAAATTATACAACCACCTTAAAGGAAGCGATTCCCAAACCTTCCATAACAAAGCCATCACCTACAGAGACATTAACCTGGAGATGATTCCCCTAAGCAAGCTGGTCCTGTGGCTCTGTTCACAAACACATCACACCCCACAGAGCCCCAGGGCAGCAACACATTTGACCCAACCAAATCATGAGAAAACAAAAACAGAATTACTTGACACATTGAAAAGAATTAACAAAACACAGAGCAAACTAGAATGCTATTTGGCCCTAAACAGAGAGTACACAGTGGCAGAATACCTAACCACTATGACTGACCCGAACTTAAGGAAAGCTTTGACTATGTAGGAGCATAGCCTTGCTATTGAGAAAGGCCGCCATAGGCAGACCTGGATCTCAAGAGAAGACAGGCTATGTGCACACTGCCCACAAAATGAGGTGGAAACTGAGCTGCACGTCCTTACCTCCTGCCCAAGGCAGATCCACAGATACAAAGAATTTGAAAACAAACCGATTTTGATTAACTCCCATATTTACTGGGTGAAATCCCACAGTGTGCAATCACAGCAACAAGATTTGTGACCTGTTGCCACAAGAAAAGGTCAACCAGTGAAGAACAAACACCATTGTAAATACAACCCATATTTATTTACCCTTTTGTACTTGAACTATTTGTACATCGTTACAAAACTGTATGTATACATATGAAATTTGTAATGTCTTTATTCTTTTGGACTGTGAGTGTAATGTTTACTGTACATTTTTATTTTTTATTTCACTTTTGTATATTGTCTACTTCACTTGCTTTGGCAATGTTAACATATGTTTCCCATGTCAATAAAGCCCCTTGAATTAAATTGATTTGAGAGAGAAGAGAGCGTGAGAGAGAGACAGAGAGAGAGAAAGAGGGGAGAGAGAGATGTGTCACGGCCGTTAAAAGAAGAGGACCAAGGTGCAGTGTGGTGAGCGTACATTTTCTCTTTATTTGTAAAATGCCGCCGAATAAAACAATAAACAAACAGTGAAGCTAAAGGCTATGTGCCCTAAACAAAGTCAACTTCCCACAAAAACAGGTGGAAAAAGGGCTACCTAAGTATGGTCCTCAATCAGAGACAACTATAGACAGCTGTCCCTGATTGAGAACCCTACCCGGCCAAAACATAAAAATACAAATAATGGAACATAAGAATAACCACCTCAAATCACACCCTGACCAAACCAAATAAGGACATAATAACCACCTCAAATCACACCCTGACCAAACCAAATAAGGACATAAAAAATATCTAAGGTCAGGGCGTGACAAGATACACTTTTCAATTCCTCTTTTTATAAATATATACTGTACATTGAGAAGGGCAAATCTATCTCTGCGTCTCTCCTGTTTCCCTCGGACAAATATACATGGTATCTTTTCCTCTCTCAAATACATACCAACCACACAGTCTAAACCATATACAGCGTCTCCTCTTTATACCAACCACACAGTCTAAACCATATACAATGTCTCCTCCTTATACCAACCACACAGTCTAAACCATATACAGTGTCTCCTCTTTATACCAACCACACAGTCTAAACCATATACAGTGTCTCCTCCTTATACCAACCACACAGTCTAAACCATATACAGTGTTTCCTCTTTATACCAACCACACAGTCTAAACCATATACAGTGTCTCCTCTTTATACCAACCACAGTCTAAACCATATACAGTGTTTCCTCTTTATACCAACCACACAGTCTAAACCATATACAGTGTCTCCTCTTTATACCAACCACACAGTCTAAACCATATACAGTGTCTCCTCTTTATACCAACCACACAGTCTAAACCATATACAGTGTTTCCTCTTTATACCAACCACACAGTCTAAACCATATACAGTGTCTCCTCTTTATACCAACCACACAGTCTAAACCATATACAGTGTCTCCTCTTTATACCAACCACACATTCTAAACCATAGTGTCTCCTCTTTATACCAACCACACATTCTAAACCATAGTGTCTCCTTATACCAACCACACATTCTATTTATTTATTTTAGTTTATTTTACCTTTATTTAACCAGGTAGGCAAGTTGAGAACAAGTTCTCATTTACAATTGCGACCTGGCCAAGATAAAGCAAAGCAGTTTGACAGATACAACAACACAGAGTTACACATGGAGTAAAACAAACATACAGTCAATAATAAAGTATAAACAAGTCTATATACAATGTGAGCAAATGAGGTGAGAAGGGAGGTAAAGGCAAAAAAGGCCTTGGTGGCAAGGTAAATACCATATAGCAAGTAAAACACTGGAATGGTAGTTTTGCAATGGAAGAATGTGCAAAGTAGAAATAAAAATAATGGGGTGCAAAGGAGCAAAATAAATAAATAAATAAAATACAGTTGGGAAAGAGGTAGTTGATAGGGCTAAATTATAGGTGGGCTATGTACAGGTGCAGTAATCTGTGAGCTGCTCTGACAGTTGGTGCTTAAAGCTAGTGAGGGAGATAAGTGTTTCCAGTTTCAGAGATTTTTGTAGTTCGTTCCAGTCATTGGCAGCAGAGAACTGGAAAGAGAGGCGGCCAAAGAAAGAATTGGTTTTGGGGGTGACTAGAGAGATATACCTGCTGGAGCGTGTGCTACAGGTGGGAGATGCTATGGTGACCAGCGAGCTGAGATAAGGGGGGACTTTACCTAGCAGGGTCTTGTAGATGACATGGAGCCAGTGGGTTTGGCGACGAGTATGAAGCGAGGGCCAGCCAACGAGAGCGTACAGGTCGCAATGGTGGGTAGTATATGGGGCTTTGGTGACAAAACGGATTGCACTGTGATAGACTGCATCCAATTTGTTGAGTAGGGTATTGGAGGCTATTTTGTAAATTACATCGCCAAAGTCGAGGATTGGTAGGATGGTCAGTTTTACAAGGGTATGTTTGGCAGCATGAGTGAAGGATGCTTTGTTGCGAAATAGGAAGCCAATTCTAGATTTAACTTTGGATTGGAGATGTTTGATATGGGTCTGGAAGGAGAGTTTACAGTCTAACCAGACACCTAAGTATTTGTAGTTGTCCACGTATTCTAAGTCAGAGCCGTCCAGAGTAGTGATGTTGGACAGGCGGGTAGGTGCAGGTAGCGATCGGTTGAAGAGCATGCATTTAGTTTTACTTGTATTTAAGAGCAATTGGAGGCCACGGAAGGAGAGTTGTATGGCATTGAAACTTGCCTGGAGGGTTGTTAAAACTTCTTGAATCTACTTGAGACGCACATGTCCCAAGTAGGCACCTGGAAATGCAAATGCGCTACGCTAAATGCTAAATGTACTCGTTAAAACTCAAACCTTGATCAAAATTCACAAGCAGGGTATTAAATTAAAGCTACACTCGTTGTGAACCTAGCCAGCAAGTCAGATTTTTAAAATGCTTTTCGGCGAAAGCATCAGAAGCTATTATCTGATAGCATGCACCCCCCAAAATGCCAGCTCGACACGTAAACAACAGATTTTGCGATAGACGGCGCTACCCAAAACGCAGAAATAAAATATAAAACATTCATTACCTTAGACGAGCTTCTTTCTTGGCACTCCTATATGCCCCATAAACATCACTATTGGGTCTTTTTTTCGTTTAAATCGGTCCATATATACCCAAAATAGCTTTGTATAGAAGTAGTGTCATTCAGAAAAATTCATCGTTTTTAAACGCTGCGTAATTTTTTAAAATTAAAAAAGTCGACGATAAACTTTCACAAAACACTTCGAAATCCTTTTGTAATCCAACTTTAGGTATTAGTAAACGTTTATAATCTATCAAAACGATTACAGGGCGATGTCTCTTCAATAGGTCCTCACTTCAAAAACAATGCAATCTGATCTCTCCTTGAACTGCATCCGGGTGAAGACTGGAAAACTTGGGGTCAGACAGATGGATTTTCCAACAATTAATTCGATTGAAAATTAGTACAATGGCGCCATCGTGCGGAATTTGTATGAAGTGCAGGCAAATTTCCATTAAATTCTGTTCTCCTTTAACAACTGGTGGAAGTGACTTATGGAAATTATTTTTTGCTTTCAGAGAGCAGTTTTTCTTGCGTTTTTCAATGAAACACACGCTCTGTTATAGTCACAGCCGTGATTTAACCAGTTTTATAAACTTCAGAGTGTTTTCTATCCACACATACTAATCATATGCATATACTATATTCCTGGCATGAGTAGCAGGACGCTGAAAAGTTGCGCGATTTTTAACAGAATTTTCAAAAAAGGTGGGGGTAGATTTAACAGGTTTAACACAGTGTCCAAAGAAGGGCCGGAAGTATACAGAATGGTGTCGTCTGCGTAGAGGTGGATCAGAGACTCACCAGCAGCAAGAGCGACCTCATTGATGTATACAGAGAAGAGAGTCGGTCCAAGAATTGAACCCTGTGGCACCCCCATAGAGACTGCCAGAGGTCCGGACAACAGAACCTCCGATTTGACACACTGAACTCTATCAGAGAAGTAGTTGGTGAACCAGGCGAGGCAATCATTTGAGAAACCAAGGCTGTTGAGTCTGCCGATGAGGATGTGGTGATTGACAGAGTCGAAAGCCTTGGCCAGATCAATGAATACGGCTGCACAGTAATGTTTCTTATCGATGGCGGTTAAGATATCGTTTAGGACCTTGAGCGTGGCTGAGGTGCACCCATGACCAGCTCTGAAACCAGATTGCATAGCAGAGAAGGTATGGTGAGATTCAAAATGGTCGGTAATCTGTTTGTTGACTTGGCTTTCGAAGACCTTAGAAAGGCATGGTAGGATAGATATAGGTCTGTAGCAGTTTGGGTCAAGAGTGTCCCCCCCTTTGAAGAGGGGGATGACCGCAGCTGCTTTCCAATCTTTGGGAATCTCAGACGACACGAAAGAGAGGTTGAACAGGCTAGTAATAGGGGTGGCAACAATTTCGGCAGATAATTTTAGAAAGAAAGGGTCCAGATTGTCTAGCCCGGCTGATTTGTAGGGGTCCAGATTTTGCAGCTCTTTCAGAACATCAGCTGAATGGATTTGGGAGAAGGAGAAATGGGGAAGGCTTGGGCGAGTTGCTGTTGGGGGTGCAGTGCTGTTGACAGGGGTAGGAGTAGCCAGGTGGAAAGCATGGCCAGCAGTAGAAAAATGCTTATTGAAATTTTCAATTATGGTGGATTTATCAGTGGTGACAGTGTTTCCTATCTTCAGTGCAGTGGGCAGCTGGGAGGAGGTGTTCTTATTCTCCATGGACTTTACAGTGTCCCAGAACTTTTTTGAGTTAGTGTTGCAAGAAGCAAATTTCTGCTTGAAAAAGCTAGCCTTGGCTTTTCTAACTGCCTGTGTATAATGGTTTCTAGCTTCCCTGAACAGCTGCATATCACGGGGGCTGTTCGATGCTAATGCAGAACGCCATAGGATGTTTTTGTGTTGGTTAAGGGCAGTCAGGTCTGGGGAGAACCAAGGGCTATATCTGTTCCTGGTTCTAAATTTCTTGAATGGGGCATGTTTATTTAAGATGGTTAGGAAGGCATTTTTAAAAAATATCCAGGCATCCTCTACTGACGGGATGAGGTCAATATCCTTCCAGGATACCCCGGCCAGGTCGATTAGAAAGGCCTGCTCGCTGAAGTGTTTCAGGGAGCGTTTTACAGTGATGAGAGGAGGTCGTTTGACCGCTGACCCATTACGGATGCAGGCAATGAGGCAGTGATCGCTGAGATCTTGGTTGAAGACAGCAGAGGTGTATTTAGAGGGGAAGTTGGTTAGGATGATATCTATGAGGGTGCCCATGTTTAAGGCTTTGGGGAGGTACCTGGTAGGTTCATTGATAATTTGTGTGAGATTGAGGGCATCAAGTTTAGATTGTAGGATGGCTGGGGTGTTAAGCATGTTCCAGTTTAGGTCGCCTAGCAGCACGAGCTCTGAAGATAGATGGGGGGCAATCAGTTCACATATGGTGTCCAGAGCACAGCTGGGGGCAGAGGGTGGTCTATAGCAGGCGGCAACGGTGAGAGACTTGTTTTTAGAGAGGTGGATTTTTAAAAGTAGAAGTTCAAATTGTTTGGGTACAGACCTGGATAGTAGGACAGAACTCTGCAGGCTATCTTTGCAGTAGATTGCAACACCGCCCCCTTTGGCAGTTCTATCTTGTCTGAAAATGTTGTAGTTTGGAATTAAAATGTCTGAATTTTTGGTGGTCTTCCTAAGCCAGGATTCAGACACAGCTAGAACATCCGGGTTGGCAGAGTGTGCTAAAGCAGTGAATAGAACAAACTTAGGGAGGAGGCTTCTAATGTTAACATGCATGAAACCAAGGCTATTACGGTTACAGAAGTCGTCAAAAGAGAGCGCCTGGGGAATAGGAGTGGAGCTAGGCACTGCAGGGCCTGGATTCACCTCTACATCGCCAGGATCATAGGAGGAGTAGAATAAGGGTGCGACTAAAAGCAATAAGAATTGGTCGTCTAGAACGTCTGGAACAGAGAGTAAAAGGAGGTTTCTGGGGGCGATAAAATAGCATCAAGGTATAATGTACAGACAAAGGTAAGGTAGGATGTGAATACAGTGGAGGTAAACCTAGGTATTGAGTGATGAAGAGAGAGATATTGTCTCTAGAAACATCATTGAAACCAGGAGATGTCATTGCATGTGTGGGTGGTGGAACTAATAGGTTGGATAAGGTATAGTGAGCAGGACTAGAGGCTCTACAGTGAAATAAGCCAATAAACACTAACCAGAACAGCAATGGACAAGACATATTGACATTAAGGAGAGGCATGCTTAGTCGAGTGATCAAAAGGGTCCAGTGAGTGGAGAGGTTGGTTGAGGGTCACGGCGATTTAGACAGCTAGCCAAGCCAACCGGTAGCAAGCTAGCATAGGATGGAGTCTGTTGTTAGCCACCTCTTGCGTTCGGTCAGTAGATTAGTGGGGTTCCGTGAGGTAGAGGGGATTAATCCAAATCACACAACAACAACAAAAATAAGAACAATAGATATAGTTATAGAGGCCCGAGAAGAAAACATAATAATAATACAAGTAAATAAATTGTCCGATTGTCTATTCAGATAGCAGCCGGTAAGACAGCTAACGGTTAGCGGGCCGCAGATGGGCGTTCAGGTAACGTCGCGACAAAGGAGCCAGCCGGATCTCCTTCAGGTAGATAACGTCGGCAGTCCAGTTGTGAAGGCCCAGTGGGGCTCCGCGTAGGCAGTGAAACGGGAGTGAATGATGGAACTAAGGAGTGATTGACGGAGCTGGCTAGCACCGGAACAATCGATGTTTGCCCCGGAATCGACGAAAGCCGACTGTCACACGGATAGCAGCTAGCTAGCTGTGAGATCCGGGTATGAATGTCCAGAGAGCAGTTGAAATCCATGGACATTGAGAGAAAAATTGGTCCGGTATGTTCCGTTCCGAGCCGCGCTGCGCCGTACAAAACTGGCGATAGATTTTCGAGCTAAAGGATAGCTGATGACCACAAACCGTGGTTAGCTGAATACTAACGATTTGCCAGTAAAGAAGCTAACTAGCTTCTGATTAGCTTCTTGATTAGCTTCTGGGCTAGCTCCTGGCTAGCTTCTGGCTAGTTTCTGGCTAGCTTCTAAACCATATACAGTGTCTCCTCCTTATACCAACCGCACATTCTAAACCATATACAGTGTTTCCTCTTTATACCAACCACACATTCTAAACCATATACAGTGTCTCCTCTTTATACCAACCACACAGTCTAAACCATATACAGTGTCTCCTCTTTATACCAACCACACAGTCTAAACCATATACAGTGTCTCCTCTTTATACCAACCACACAGTCTAAACCATATACAGCGTTTCCTCTTTATACCAACCACACATTCTAAACCATATACAGTGTCTCCTCTTTATACCAACCACACAGTCTAAACCATATACAGCGTTTCCTCTTTATACCAACCACACATTCTAAACCATATACAGTGTTTCCTCTTTATACCAACCACACAGTCTAAACCATATACAGCGTTTCCTCTTTATACCAACCACACATTCTAAACCATATACAGTGTCTCCTCTTTATACCAACCACACAGTCTAAACCATATACAGTGTCTCCTCCTTATACCAACCACACAGTCTAAACCATATACAGCGTTTCCTCTTTATACCAACCACACATTCTAAACCATATACAGTGTCTCCTCTTTATACCAACCGCACATTCTAAACCATATATGGTGTCTACTCCTCTTTTTACCAACTTTCACCCTGTGGATTTCTCCTTTGTATTTATTTCCCACGTTTGAGACCCTTTGTGGACATACAAAAGGCTTTCTTTCTTTCTTTCTTCTCTCTCTCTCTCTCTCTCTCTCTCTCTCTCTCTCACTCTCTCTCCGTATCTCATCTCCCTCTGTGCGCTCCTATGTGAGGAGTGACACACCATCCTTCACTGATCCCAAAACACAGTGACATTCAACCCCATGCAAGGAACATTAGCGCCATCATTATAATGATATTAGGACAGTGGAGCAGTTTGCGCTCCAACAACTACTGTAGCACACTGACCACGTGGAATCTGTCTGTCTCTACTCATCAGGGTCTTCAGAGAGGCTGCATTCGATGGATGGATGGCAAAGGGGAGATGTTTGTTTACTCAAACCTCTGTCTTATAGCCGTGCAGTCCTGTGTAATCTTGGGGATCGCGTGACAGATACGCCTGGGTCCCTCTCCTTAATGACTCCGCAGAAGGGGTGGTTAAATCTGCGGGAGAGGGAATCGAGGGAGGATGGAGGGGGTGGGGTGGGGGGGTCAGTGTATGCCCATTCTAACGATGCCCCAGGCCTGGCTATAGTCACCTGAGAATTAAGTCTGCCTCCCTGGTCAGCGGCTCTCATTCGCCTCTCTCCCAACGCAATGTGCTATATTCATCTCAGACAGACACACACAGCTAACTCGCCTAAGTCTCTCTCCGTGTGTGCAGATGTTGTGAGTGAAGACAGTTATGGTTGTTACTAATGAAGAAGAACATAGTTGTACTGCCCAACACTTTGTTCTCTTATTCCTTCACAAGTGACATAAGACCAAGTCAACAGTGTTCAGGGAACATGGAGCCCTGATTATCAAGTCTATGTGAGGGACAGAGATCAGGGAACATGGAGCCCTTATTATCAAGTCTATGTGAAGGACAGCACAATAAAAATCCTGGAGGAAGAGAGAGGGGTGAGGCTCTGGAATGCATACAGACACACAGTGTTCCTCTCACAATATGTTAGCGGCAGCTGGAAAAGGTTGTGGGGAAGCTGGTGTGACAGCACTAGGGCCCTGGCTGGGCACTTGACACAGGAGGTACGGGGCACGTTCAGACAGCTTTAGGGAAATAATTGTGAGGTGTAATATTTGGGTATTAACCCAAGCTCAGCAGGTGAGAGGGCTGGTGTGTGTGTGCAGTGGTGTAAAGTACTTAAGTAAAAACACTTTAAAGTACTACTTAAAACTTCTTCGGTATCTGTGTCCCTTCCACGGGACGGTTGAGCTAACGTAGGCTAATGCGATTAGCAAGAGGTTGCAATTAACAAGAATATTTCCCAGAACATAGACATATCTTATATTGGCAGAAAGCTTAAATTCTTGTTAATCTAACTACACTGTGCAATGTACAGTAGATATTACAGTGAAAGAATACCATACTATTGTTTGAGGAGAGTGCACAGTTTTGAACATGAAAAGTTATTAATAAACAAATTAGGCACATTTGGGCAGTCTTGATACAAAAATTTGAACAGAAATGCAATGGCTAATTGGATCCGCCTGTTGCACATACACTGATGCCATCTAGTGGCCAAAATCTAAATGCACATGGGCTGGAATAAAACATTACGGCCTTTCTCTTGCATTTCAAAGATGATGGTACAAAAATACAAAAGAACGGTTGTTTTTTTCCATGTATTATCTTTTACCAGATCTATTGTTATATTCTCCTACATTCCTTTCACATTTCCACAAACTTCAAAGTCTTTCCTTTCAAATGGTAACAAGAATATGCAAATCCTTGCCTCAGGGCATGAGCTACAGGCAGTTAGATTTGGGTATGTCATTTTAGGCAAACATTTTTTTTAAAAGGGGTCAGTTCCTTAATTAGGTATTTGTACTTTACTATTTACTTCACTACATTCCTAATGAAAATAATGTACTTTTTACTCCATACATTTTCTCTGACTACAAAGGTACTCGTTATATTTTGAATGCTTAGCAGTACAGGAAAATTGTCCAATTCACACACTTATCAGGAGAACATCCTTGGTCATCCCCTGCCTCTGATCTGGTGGACTCAATTAAACACAAATGCTTCGTTTGTAAATTATGTCTAAGTGTTGGAGTGTGCCAATGGCTATCCATAAATAAATAAAAATAACATAATCGTCCCATCTGGTTCGATTAAAATAAGGAATGTGAAATTATTTATACTTTTACTTTTACTTTTAATACTTAAGGATATTATATATTTTGAGTCTAGTTTACTTATTAGAGATACTGGTTCCCATTTGGGAATCTACCCTCCCACGTTCAGCTGGAACAGGGGAGCATGGAACGCAAAAATATTCTTAGAAATATTTAACCTCCACACATTAACAAGTCCAATAGCTCAAATGAAAGATAAACACCTTGTTCATCTAGCCAGCAAGTCAGATTTCTAAAATGTTTTACGGCGAAAACATAGCACATATATATGTCAAACCAACACCAGACACAGCTCATTTGAATAGCCAAAACATGCAATCAACAAACGCAGGATTAAAAAATAAATCATTCACTAACCTTTTGAAAATCTTCATCAGATGACAGTAATAGGACATGTTACACAGTACATTTTTTTTTTCAATAATATGCCATTTATATCCATAAATGTCCATTTACATTGAGTTCATGTTCAGAAATTACTCAAAAATGTCAGCAGGAAATCTATGTAGCGCGGCAAGATAACGTAAATAGACATCATAAACTTTGACTAAATATACATGTTCTACATATAGTTAGAAAGATACACTGCTTCTTTATGCAATCGCTTTGTTACATTTATTTTTAACGTTACAGAAATCGCACACTATTCAATATTCTGAGACGGCGCTCAGATATAAGCTACATTTCTCCGTAATGTTGGAGTCAACAGAAACACAGATTTCAGCATAAATATTCCCTTACCTTCGATGGTCTTCGTTCAGAATGTTCTGGAAAGGTTCATACTTACCCAATACATCGTTTGGTTTCAAGTCTTGCGTCTTTGTATTAGCTACTGCTAATAACATCAGCTGAAATGCACCCAAAATGTCCTCTGGTCCGGAAAAGTTGCGCATCAAAACTTCAAAATTACATATTATATGTTGACTAAACTGGTCAAACTAAGTGCAGAATAAAGCTTTAGGATGTTATAGACATACAAAACAATTTTCAATTCAACCGGTCATTGCTTGCCCTTCTTCTGAGTGCTGGAACAAAGGAATGGCTGGGACCAATTCGCGCCACAACGCACAACATATTTTCTCATGGCACACACTAATTTCACTCCCATAGGGCCAATTCTCGCGGGATTTGAACGATTAAAAGCTCTACTGAATGAGGACATCTAGTGGAAGACATATAAAGTCTCCCCAGAATCATAACTGGTTGGGAAGGGTGGGGGCGATGACGTCAAAGTTGCTCCAACTTTCATGACCACAAAAACTAGTTTGGAAGAATGCCTGCCCTGTGAGTTCTGCTATACTTACAGACATAATTCCAACGGTTTTAGAAGCTTTAGAGTGTTTTCTATCCAATAATAATTATTATATGCATATATTAGCAATTTTTTGACAGATTTTTTTTTCAGTTTACTAGGGGTACCCAATTCCTCCAAAGGGGGCATAAGTCTGCCATATCCTTCTGCCATATCCTTAACAGGATTTATCTATATTTTTTATAGCTTTGGTACTATTTTCACAAGTATGTGGTACATATTCAAAACTCTTAGTCCAAAACTCCAAACTGGTCACATTTGTAACGCAGCCAGTATTTCATTGATCCCGTCAGTAGAGGGTGCCTGTTTGTTCTTTAAAAGTGCTTTCCTCACCATCTTAAATAAGCATGCCCCATTCACAAAATGTAGAACTAAGAACATATATATAACCCTTGGTTCACTCCAGACTTGACTGCCCTTGACCAGCACGAAAGCATACTGTGGCGTACTGCATTAGCAATGAATAGCCCCCACGATATGCAACTTTTCAGCGAAGTTAGGAACCAATATATACAGAAAGTTAGGTAAAGCAAAGGCTAGCTTTTTCAAACAGAAATGTTCATCCTTTAGCACAAACTCCAAAAAGTCCATGGAGAATAAGAGCACCTCCTCCCAGCTGCACTGAGGCTTGGAAACACTGTCACCACCGATAAATCCACGATAATCGAGAATTTCAGTGAGCATTTTTCCCCAACTGGCCATGCTTTCCACCTGGCTACCGCTAACCCGTCCAAAAGCTCTGCACCCCCCGCAGCAACTTGCCCAACCCCCCAGTACTGTGCAGCCGTCCTCGTCGACCTGGCCAAGGATTTCAACTCTGTCAATCCCCAAATTCTTATCGGCAGACTCAACAGCCTTGGTTTCTCAAATGACTGCCTCACCTGGTTCACCAAATACTTCTCAGATCGATTTGACACACTGAACTCTGAGGGCCTGTTGTCCAGACCTCTGGCAGTCTCTATGGGGGTGCCACAGGGTTCAATTCTCGGACTCTTTTCTCTGTATACATCAATGATGTTGCTCTTGCTGCTGGTGATTATCTGATCCACATCTACCCAGACGACACCATCCGTATACTTCTGGGCCATCTTTGGATAATCTGTTAATTAACCTCCAGACAAGCTTCAATGCCATACAACACTCCTTCCGTGGCCTCCGACTGCTCTTAAATGCTAGTAAAACTAAATGCACGCTTTTCAACCAATCGCTGCCTGCAGCAGCCTGCCTAGCATCACTACTCTGGATGGTTTTGACTTAGAATATGTGGACAACTACAAATACCTAGGTGTCTGGTTAGATTGTAAACTCTCGTTCCCAACTCACATTAAGCATCTCCAATCCAAAATGAAATCTAGAATTAGCTTCCTATTTCGCAACAAAGCCTCCTTACTTATGCTATTAAACGTACCCTCGTAAAACTATCTTATCGATCCTTGACTTTGGAAATGTAATTTACAAAATAGCCTCCAACACTCTACTCAGCAAATTAGATGAAGTCTATCACAGTGCCATCCGTTTTGTCACCAAAGCACCATATACTACCCACCATTGCGACCTGTATGCTCTCATTGGCTGGCCCTTGCTTCATATTCATCGCCAAACCCACTGGCTCCAGGTTATCTATAAGTCTTTGCTAGGTAAAGCCCTGCCTTATCTCAGCTCACTGGTCACCATAGCAACACCCACCCGTAGCACGCGCTCCAGACGGTATATTTCACTGGTCACCCCCAAAGCCAACTCCTCGTTTGGCCACCTTTCCTTCCAGTTCTCTGCTGCCAATGACTGGAACGAATTGTAAAAATCACTGAAGCTGGAGACGTATTTCTCCCTTACTAACTTTTAGCATCAGCTGTCAGAGCAGCTTTCCGATCATTGCACTTGTACACAGCCCCTCTTTAAATAGTCCACCCAACTACCTCATCCCCATATTGTTATTTATTTTTGCTCTTTTTTACCACAGTATCTCTACTTTCACATCATCTGCACATCTATCACTCCAGTGTTTAACTACTAAATTGTAATTATTTTGCCACTATGGCCTATTTATTGCTTTACCTCCCTAATCGTACTACATTTTCCGACACTGAATATAGATTTTTCTTTTTTCTATTGTGTTATTGGCTGTATGTTTATTTATCCCAAGTACAACTCTGGGTTGTTGTTTTTGTCACACTGCTTTACTTTATCTTAGCCAGGTCTAAGTTGTAAATTAGTACTTGTTCTCAACTGGCCTGCCTGGTTAAATAAAGGTGAAATAAAAACAAATAACTAAGAACATTGGTTTAATCACCAAAACAACATCTTTTCAATTCATTCGTTTTAACTACCAGTTAATCCAATCGCAAACAATGCAAGATACTGTACGTGTTTCAAATCACCCTTAGAAGTGATGAAAGTAATATTCTACAGTACTGTAATTACAGTAGATAAGTTTTCACATTACACAATACACTTACATTACCCAACACAATTGACAGAAAAATCTATTACATCCACAATCTCTATCCAATGTGCAATCAAAGATTGATTAAAAAAAACATAGGTGTTCTGTCTGTAATCAAATGTAAGAAATTCAATTTTACAAATTAAATGAATGAAAATAAAACATAACATTTAAATAGCATTAATTTGCATCAAGCCTGTCGTGAACAGTGAATGTCCTCATGCACCGGAAGAAAAACATTTTGTCATGGTGATTCCAAAGTTGACATTGTCCTGCATTGATGTCGTCGCATGCCTCATCCATAGCCAGAAGGAGTGTGGCACGCTCATGGGGATGACGATCGTACACCTTTCACCTCCATGCTGAAAAATATTCTTAAATAGGGTTGAGAAAAGGAGCGTATGGGGGCAGGTATAGGGTAACGAATCGGGGAAGTGTCCAAAACCATGCCTGGACCACCTCTGCATGGTGGAACCTGACATTGTCCCACACAATGACATAGGTGACCAATTCACCTTGACAGGTCTGCTCAATTTCATTGGGAAACACAATGAAGTGTGCAGCATTGTAGGATCCAAGTAATAGCCTACGTCGTACCCCACCATCTTCAAAGATAGCTGCACACAGGAAGATGCTTCCAGCATGTAATCCAGGCACTTGGACGGTTTCCTTTTGGCCGATTAGGTTCCGCCACAGCAGCGAGTTTAGGCCAGGTTGAATCCCTCTTCATCAACAAGGATATACTTACCATGGTTCACAGCAGCATCAAGCACAATCACCCTCTAAAAATATATTACAGTATAGTTCCAATATGATATTGTCAAGCAGCATGTGCAACAGTAATACAGTATATAGTGCTGCACCTGAACATACTCGGCCCGCAGTTGTTTCACCCGGTTGTTGGTTCTCTCAAAAGCCACCAGGTAAATGTGTTTCATACCTGGTGCATCTTCAAAAGGTTGAAATTGTTGGAAGGCTGATGGATGCCACATTGGCAAAGGTGTCATCGTTCTCCTCAATGGCCTGCTTTATTTCATTCCTGGCCCTCACTATTTTCTGCATGGGCCAGGTCAAAGAGGTGGACTGACAGACTGCATGGAACTTTTGTCTAATGAAGTTTAAAAAGGTTTTTTGGGGGAGACTGAACATATAAAAAAGGCTGTGTTTGTAAATCTTAGGTCAAAACATGGATTGCCATTTAGAAGGAAAGGCTGGAAACACAAACGGCCATTTCCATTATTACTTTAGAAAGGAAAAATGACCATTGTGGATGTTACACCCTCCGTTATGGATGTTACACCCTCCGTTATGGATGTTACACCCTCCGTTATGGATGCTACATCCTCCGTTATGGATGTTACACCCTCCGTTATGGATGTTACACCCTCCGTTTTGGATGCTACAACCTCCGTTATGGATGTTACACCCTCCGTTATGGATGTTACACCCTCCGTTATGGATGCTACAACCTCCGTTATGGATGCTGCAACCTCCGTTATGGATGCTACAACCTCCGTTATGGATGCTACAACCTCCGTTATGGATGCTGCAACCTCCGTTATGGATGCTACAACCTCCGTTATGGATGCTACAACCTCCGTTATGGATGCTACAACCTCCGTTATGGATGCTACAACCTCCGTTATGGATGCTACAACCTCCGTTATGGATGCTACAACCTCCGTTATGGATGCTGCAACCTCCGTTATGGATGCTGCAACCTCCGTTATGGATGCTACAACCTCCGTTATGGATGCTACAACCTCCGTTATGGATGCTACAACCTCCGTTATGGATGCTACAACCTCCGTTATGGATGCTACAACCTCCGTTATGGATGCTACAACCTCCGTTATGGATGCTACAACCTCCGTTATGGATGCTACAACCTCCGTTATGGATGCTGGTTGAAGTGGTTGAAAAACGAGTTTTAATGACTCCAACCTAAGTGTAGGTAAACTTCCGACTTCAACTGTAGGGCCAGGCACCACACCCTAATAGTTATGTATTTTTCCAGTACCAGTCAAAGCTTTGGACACACCTACTCATTCAAGGGCTTTTCTTTGTGTTTACTATTTTTTTCATTTTAGAAAAATAGTGGAGACATCAAAACTATGAAATAACACACATGGAATCATGTAGTAACCAATAAATAAGTAAAAATATATTTGAGATTTTAGATTTTTCAATTTAGCCATCCTTTGCCTTGATGACAGCTTTGGTATTCTCTCAACCAGCTTCATAAGATAGTCACCTAGAATGCATTTCAATTAACAGGTGTGCCTTGTTAAATGTTAATTTGTGCAATTTCTTTCTTAATGCGTTTGAGCCAATCAGTTGTGTCGTGACAAGATAGTGGTGGTATGCAGAAGATATCCCTATTTGGTAAAACACCAAATAACAGCTACAATAAGCAAAGACAGTCCATCATTACTTTAAGACATGAAATTCAGTCAAAATGGAACATGTCAAGAACTTTGAACATTTCGTCAAGTGCAGTCGCAAAAACCATCAAGCCCTGTGATGAAACTGACTCTCATGAGGACTGCCACAGGAATGGAAGACCCAGAGTTACCTCTGCTGCGGAGGAGAAATGAATTTGAGTTACCTGATTCAAAATAAATGCTTCACAGAGTTCAAGTAACAGACATATCTCAACATCAACTGTTCAGAGGAGACCGCATGAATCAGGCCTTCATGGTTGAATTGCTGCAAAGAAACCACTACCAAACGACAACAATAAGAAGAGACTTGCTTGGGCCAAGAAACACAAGCAATTTGCATTAGACCGGTGGAAATTTGTTCTTTGGTCTGATGAGTCCAAATGTGAGACTTTTGGTTCCAACTGCCTTTTCTTTGAGAGATGCAGAAAAGGTGAATGGATGATCTCTGATGTGTGATTCTCACCGTGAAGCATGGAGGAGGAGGTGTGAAGGTGTGGGGTGCTTTGCTGGTGACACTGTCTGTTACTTATTTAGAATTGAAGGTACACTTAAAACAGACAGTATTTAGTCAGCCACCAATTGTGCAAGTTCTCCTCTTAAAGAAGAAGTTACAGGTCTGTGAGAGCCAGAAATCTTGCTTGTTTGTAGGTGACCAAATACTTATTTTCCACCATAATTTGCAAATGAATTCATAAAAAAAATCCTACAATGTGATTTTCTGGATTTTTTTTTCTCATTTTGTCTGTCATAGTTGAAGTGTACCTTATGATGAAAGTTACAGGCCTCTCATCTTTTTAAGTGGGAGAACTTGCACAATTGGTGGCTGACTAAATACTTTTTTGACCCACTGTATATATACCTAAATGTTTAGTATCCATAATTTGTATGATTATATCTTGATAACTCATATCGGGGGACAGCAGTGAGTGGAAAAACAAGCTCTTTGAGCCCTTTCTAAAAACAATGGATTATGATTGACTGAAAATTATTCTTTGAGACTTGGCCATCTACTATGTAATGTTCAAAATTCATCCAATTTCCTACTTAAACTTTTCAAATAATTCCTTGACTCCAACATCTACACCTTAAGGATCATTTTGAGAACCGTGATATAATCAAGAGAAAAATACTGTAAACAATATAATAATGAAATATTTTACTGTTTACTGAATGGTATGAATCAGGTACACTCAAAGCTTTGTTGTGAATATTTCAATGTCTAGGGTCAATTTCCGCGACCTCACGGATCTCAAAATAGCATATTAAAAATGACCTATCAAAATCCATCTGTTTAAGCTAAAGATCTCTTTTTTTCGCATTGGATAACTCTCAATCCACCGCATCCTTTGATATCGCTCCACCACATCTGTGGTGAAAGGTTGCAGGGTGTTTGTCAGACTGTGAGCCATCCCGAAAATCGGTCTTCTTACGAAAACTCTAACCGAATGGTTTTGCCTACAAAATATTATATTATGGAAAGATGAGATTCACGAACAAGCGCCAAGGGACTGACCTGAAGTCGGTACCGTAGATCTGACAACTTCTGTCTCTAGAGTCTTAACAGTTTGGGCTACACACTAATATGACCCCTCTGTGTGAAGGTGTCTCTCACGAACACATACATGTTGGTTTTGCACTAGGACACACACAAGCCTCAACACTAGTCTGAAGGTCCACCAGTACCTGTTTAAAAAGGAATGGAAGTATAGGAATCCCGAGTGGAGCAGCGGTCTAAGGCACTGCATCTCAGTGCTAGAGGCCCTGGTTCAATTCCAGGCTCTATCACAACTGGCCATGATTGGGAGACCCATTTGCCTGCCCCTGTTGGATAAATTAACTGTTGTTACTTCAATGTGGTCTGCATCTGGGTCTTACCTGAAATGTGATAGTAATAACTGGCCATGATTGACCCGACAGACCCGGGAAGGCTGTGCAACGCCATCTCCTCACAAAATGAGAAATTGCTTTGTGCCCTTATGGAGGGGGTCTTAATGCTGGCTGAACGCCATGACCGTGCGTTAGACATTTTGCTGGATCAATTCCGCAGGTTGTCTGGGAGGCAGCCTACCACGGTGGTAACACCACAGCCCCTCTGTAACTCAACCTGTTAGCAGTGCCATCTTATTGGTCACTCTACCTTCTCGGGAGCGCCGCTGACCTATCCTGGAACGCTTCAACTGAGAGCCGAGCACCTGTCGGGCGTTTCTAGCTCAGTGTGCCCTCCTCTTCGAGCTTCAGCCCTCCTCCTTCCCCGGATCGCTCCAGGATAGCCTACCTCATCACGCTGATGTCCGGGAGGTCTCTTACCTGGGCTACTGCTGTACCGGAACAACAGCTAGCCATATGCGTTAGCCTGCAGGGGTTCGTGGGAGAGGTGAAGAAGGTTTTTTATGCCTCGTTTTATGCCTCGTTCTCTGGGAAAGAGAGTGACTCCCCCGAGAGTTGCCGAAGACGGCAGAGTCACCGCTTCCCGATCCTTTGCAAATAGGCAATGCTGGGCTGTCGCCAGCGGAATGGCAATACAGGATCAGTACTAAGAGTTGTCTGCATTGCGGGACCCTCTTGTGTCCACTTGTCCTTTAAAAGACCAGGCTCACCGGTAGGAGCTAGTACTCTGGTGGGCCATATGGAGAACTTTCCGGCTTCCCTTGCTCGCACCCCTTTTCATGCCTTTCTGCTGTTGGGAAACCAGTCTAAATCTCTCTTGGTCCTCATTGACTTTGGGGCCGATGAGAGCTTTTTGAACGCTACCCTGGCTTCCGAGCTGAACATCCCCACTCAGGCCCTCTCCATTCCCATGGATGTTAGAGTGCTGGATGGGCACGCTTTAGGTCGGGTCACTCATAATAGCACTCCCATCAACCTAAGGGGTGTCAGGGAAACACAGCGAGACTATTCAATTTCTGCTCATCAAGACTCCTCAGATTCCCGTGGTTTTGTGATTCTCCTGCCTCCATCGACACAATTCCCTCATCAACTGGTCTACTGGTGCCATCATGAGCAGGAGTCCGTTCTGCCATGACCATTGTCTGAAGTCAACGCAACGTGCCCCGGTAGGTCTTCCTAGGGGCTCGGAATACGCCCCGGACCTCTGGGAGTACCAGGACCTTTGGGAGGTGTTTAAAAAGGCACAGGCCACTTCGCTTCTGCTGTGCCGACCGTATGCGGGATTGAACTTCTCCCTAGCACCACTCTGCCCCGAGAATGTCTGTATTTGCTGTCGGGACTGGAGACCAAGACTATGGAGACCTACATTGGGGACTCCCTAGCTGCAGGATTTATCCGTCCCACTTCCTCTCCCGCCGGCTCAGGGTTCTTCTTTGTGGAGAAAAAGGACAAGACCATATGCTAGTGCATCGAATACCGGGGACTCAATGACGTAACGGTGAAGAACATGTCATTTGGCCTCACCTCACCAATGCCCGTGCTGTGTTCTAGACTCTGGTAAATGATGTTCTCCGCGACATGTTGAACTGGTTTGTCTTCGTCTACATTGATGACATCCTCGTCCTCTCCCGCTCCCCCCAAGAACATGTGCTCCAAGTCCGACATGTTCTTCAACACCTCCTGGAGAATTAGCTGTTTGTTAAAGCAGAGAAGTGTGAGTTCCATCGCACCACCATCCCCTTTCTGTTGTACATCATCACCGCTGGGAGTGTCCAGACGGGAAGGTTTGTGTCCTCGATAGCTTATGTGAATTGATTGCCCCCCATCTATCTTCTGAGCTCGTGCTACTAGGTGACCTAAACTGGGACATGCTTAACACCCGGGCCATCCTACAATCTAAGCTTGGTGCCCTCAATCTCACACAAATTATCTTTTAACCTACCAGGTACAACCCCAAATCAGTAAACACGGGTACCCTCATAGATGTCATCCTAACTAACTCACCCTCCAAATACACCTCTGCTGTTTTCAATCAAGATCTCAGCAATCACTGCCTCATTGCCTGCATCCGGAATGGATCTGCGACCAAACGACCACCCCTCATCACTGTCAAACGCTCCCTGAAACACTTCTGCGAGCAGGCCTTTCTAATCGACCTGGCCGGGGTATCCTGGAATGACATTGACCTCATCCCGTCAGGAGATGATGCCTGGCTATTCTTTAAAAGTGCCTTCCTCACCATCTTAAATAAGCATGCCCCTCAAAAAATGTAGAACTAGGAATAGATATAGTCCTTGGTTCACTCCGGACCTGTCTGCCCTTGACCAGCACAAAAACATCCTGTGGCATTCTGCATTAGCATCGAATAGCCCCCGTGATATGCAACTTTTCAGGGAAGTTAGGAACAAATGTACACAGGCAGTTAGAAAAGCTAATGCAAGCTTTTTCAAACAGAAATTTTCATGCTGTAGTACTAACTCAAACACGTCCTGGGACCCTGTAAAGTCCATGGAGAATAAGAGCACCTCCTCCCAGCTGCCCACTGCTCTGGGGCTAGGAAACAATGTCACCACCGATACATCCACTATAATTGAGAATTTCAATAAGCATTTCTCTATGGATGGCCATGCTTTCCACATGGCTTCCCCTACCTCGATCAACTGCCCGGCACCCTCCACAGCAACCCGCCAAAGCCCCCAACATTTCTCCTTTACCGAAATCCAGATAGCTGATGTTCTGAAATAGCTGCAAAATCTGGACCCTACAAATCAGCCGGGCTAGACAATCTGGACCCTCTCTTTTTAAATTGTTCTTCCACAATTGTTGCAACGCCTATTACTATCCTGTTCAACCTCTCTTTCGTATCGTCTGAGATTCCCAAAGATTGGAAAGCTGCCGTAGTCAGCCCCCTCTTCAAAGGGGGTGACACTCTAGAACCAAACTGCTACAGACCTATATCTATCCTACCCTGTCTTTCTAAGGTCTTCGCAAGCCAAGATAACAAACAGATTACTGACCATTTCGAATCCCACCATACCTTCTCTGCTATGCAATCTGGTTTCAGAGCTGGTCATGGGTGCACCTCAGCCACACGCAAGGTTCTAAACGACATTATAATCGCCATCGATAAGAGACATTACTGTCCAGCCATATTCACCGACCTGGCCAAGGCTTTCGACTCTGTCAATCACAACATTCAGATTGGCAGACTCGACAGCCTTGGTTTCTCAAATGATTGCCTCGCCTGGTTTACCAACTACCTTCTGATAGAGATCAGTGTTTCAAATCGGAGGGCCTGTTGTCCGGACCTCTGACTCTATGGGTGTGCAACAGGGTTCAATTCTCGGGCCGACTGAATTCTCTGATCCACCTCTACGCAGACAACACCATTCTGTATACTTCTGGCCCCTCCTTGGACACTGTTAACTAACCTCCAGACGAGATTCAATGCCATACAACTCTCCTTCCGTGGCCTCCAACTGCTCTTAAACGCAAGTAAAACTAAATGCATGCTATTCAATCAATCACTGCCTGCACCTGCTCGCCCGTCCAGCAACACTACTCGGGACGGCTCTGACTTAGAATACATGGACAACTACAAATACCCGGTGTCTGGGTAGACTGTAAACTCTCCTTCCAGACTCACATTAAGCATCTCCAATCCAAAATACCCGGTGTCTGGGTAGACTGTAAACTCTCCTTCCAGACTCACATTAAGCATCTCCAATCCAAAATTAAATCTAGAATCAGCGTCCTCTTTCACAACAAAGCATCCTTCACTCATGCTGCCAAACATACCCTCGTAAAACTGATCATCCTACCGATCCTCGACTTCGGTGATGTCATCTATAAAATAGCCTCCCACACTCTACTCAACAAACTGGATGCAGTCTATCACAGTGCCGTCTGTTTTTTCACCAAAGCCCCATACTACCCACCATTGCGACCTGTACGTTCTCTTTGGCTTGCCCTCGCTTCATACTCGTCGCCAAACCCACTGGCTACAGGTTATCTTCAAGTCTCTGCTAGGTAAAGCCCCGCCTTATCTCAGTTTACTAGTCACCATAGCAGCACCCACTCGTAGCACGCGATCCAGCAGGTATATCTCACTGGTCACCCCCAAATCCAATTCCTCCTTTGATCGTCTTTCCTTTCCGTTTCTCTGCTGCCCATGACTGGAACGAATTGCAAAAATCTCTGAAGCTGGAGACTCACATCTCCCTCACTAGCTTTAAGCACCAGCTGTCAGAGCAGCTTACAGATCACTGCACCTGTACATAGCACATCTGTAAACAGCCAATCTACCCACCTCATCCCCATACTGGCATTTATTTATTTTGCTCCTTTGCACCCCAGTATCTCTACTTGCATATTCATCTGGCTCCAGCCTACGTCCAGGGAGCAGCTGCAATGCTTCCTGGGGTTCGCCAGCTTTCATTGCCGCTTTATCCGGGGCTATAGCATCCTGGCTACCCCTTGTCAGTACCTCTCCCAAGGTTCTGTTCACGTGGTCCCCTGCTGCCTACCGGGCGTTCCGGGACCTCAAACACAGCTTCACCACTAACCCATCTTGGTTCATCCTGAGACTTCCCGTTAGTTCGTGGTGGAGGCTGATGCTTCTGATGTGGGGGTGGTCCTGTCCCATTGTTCTATCCTGGAGCTGAAGCTACATCCCTGCGCCTTCTTCTCCCACAGCCTCAATGCCACAGAGAAGAACTACAATGTGGGGAATTGTGAGTTTCTCGCAATGAAGATGGCTTTGGAGGAATGTAGGCACAGGCTGGAAGGGGCAGAACATCCATTTATTGTAAGGACTGACCACAAAAACCCGGAGTATCTCCACACCACCAAACTCCTCAACTCCAGGCAAGCCAGATGGGCCCTGCTGTTCACACGGTTCAACTTCTCCCTCTCATATCGTCCTGGATCCACGAAAGTCAAGCCGGATGCATTGTTTTGCCTCTGTAGCCCCACGGCTATTACCCCGGAGCCCGAGACCATTCTTCCCACCTCGTGCTTGGCGATGGCACTCAGCTGGGTATGGGGAAGCAGGTCTGGGAGGCGCAGCAGTCCCAGCCGAACCCGGGGGGCCCAGATACCCGGATTTTCATGCCTGGAGCGTTCCGCTCCGCGCTCCTGGAGTGGGTCCACTCCTCCAGACTGGCCTGCCACCCGGGCCCCCGTCAGATTCTGGCTTATATGCGACAACACTTTTGGTGGCCTACCATGGTCCCTGACATCTCCTCATTCATCGCCGCTTGCACGGTTTGTGCACAAAACAAGACTCCTCAAAAGGCTCCAGCTGGTCTCCTCCAACCTCTGCCTGTCCCTCACCATCCCTGGTCTCATTTCTCCCTGGACTTTGTCACGGGTCTTCCCCCATCTGATTGCAACACCGCCGTCTTGATGGTGGTGGATTGGTTTTCCAAAGCTGTCCACTTCATTCCTCTCCCCAAACTACCCTCTGCCAAAGATACGGCCCAGCTCATGGTGAACATCCCGGTTCAAGAAGGCGTTCTGCACCCTCATTGGGTCGTTGGCCACCCTGTTATCCGGGTTCCACCCTGAGTCCCACGGTCAGTCGGAGTGAGCCAACCAGGACCTAGAGACTACTCTGCGCTGCCTGGTCCCTGCCAACCCCACCACCTGGAGCCAGCAGCTTGTGTGGGTTGAATACGCACCCAACATCCTTCCCTGCTCTGCCACGGGCCCATCTCCTTTTGAGTGTTCCCTGGGGTATCAGCCCCTGCTCTTCCATGAGCAGGAAGAAGAGGTCAGCATACCTTCTGCCCAGATGTTTGTCAGCCGCTGTCGTCGTACCTGGAGGAGAGCCCGGTCGGCCCTGCTCAAGACCTCCTCCGGGTATCGACAACAAGTGGATTGCTACCGGACCCCGGCTCCCCGGTATCATCTCGGGCAGATTGGTGGAATCCTGCAAACTCTCCCCCCGGTTTATCGGACCCTTTGTATACATCCTACCTTTCATGTGTCTAGAGTTAAACCCATGCTCACAGCCCTTTGTCTCCTGTTTGCCTGCCCCTGTTGGATTAATAAACTGTTACTTAGACGTTGTCTGAATCTGGGTCTTACCTGAAACATGATAAAATGATCCTTGGTGTGGCCATCTTAAACAATTCCCCACGACTTAGACAGGGCTTAGACTCTAAAGGGTTTGAAAGCAATAAGCGGAGCCGACTTCAATATTATTCTCAATTATTGATAGCATGCATGTTTTGTATAATTGATTTCTCTGGTGTGTAACCTATCGATACAGTATGTGAGTCAGTTTATCAGTATGTGTGCTGCTGGGTTTGTACATTATACACTGTATGTTACTTGGCCACTAGATTACAGTCCTACTAAATATTTTAAACCCTCAATGCGTGTCAATATTAATGAGGTTGCCTTCCATTATATCATCACAGTATTTACGGAGAGTATAGACTATACCACTAGGATTTCAGTCACAATAATCAATTACTCTGGAAAAGGCTGCTGTTTTCTAGTCCCTTGCTTTTTGTGTGCGAGGAGTCTACTCCACTCCTTCCCCCTTCTTCCAAACACAATGTCAAGTTTTTCTGTGTGAAACATTTTACCATTACCAATCTTATTTTACCTAACTTTATACCTAACCCCAAATCTAACTCTAACCTTAAATCCCCCAAAACCCTAACCCTAACCTTAACCCCAATACCCTAAACCTTAAGATTAAAATAGCATTTTAATAAATTCAGGACGTGAAAAAGGTCCCGACTTTTCTAAAAAGTTATTGTTCCTAACTTTTCAGGACACTGTTGAAATGAAATGTTAGGACATTGGGGTCCTTATAATGTAGGAACACACACACAAACACACACATATATACAATAAATTAATTAATTCCTACCTCCAGCCTTTCACACCCTGCATTAGCATAATATTATAATGGTGTTGATTACTAAAGTCATTAGAGGGAGGAGTGGAAGAGAGTGAAGGAGGTAAAAGAGGGAGAAAGGGACAGTAGATCAGTGGAAAATGAATGTTCAACCAACATCAGTGTGAAAAAGCCCTCTGAGTGACCACACACACGCACACACAAAGCGTATCACAAGGCACAGTCAAATGGGAAAACACTGGTTGAATCAAAATTGTTTTCAACAATATTTAAATTATATTATGTTGAAGCAACGCGGAATACCATATAGTACAATACATAATACTCTCATCTCCATGCAGTACAGCATATATACAACTCTCATTTCCATGTATTACAGTACACACCACTCTCATCTCCATGTATTACAGTACACACTACTCTCATCTCCATGTATTACAGTACACACTACTCTCATCTCCATGTATTACAGTACACACTACTCTCATCTCCATGTATTATAGTGCACACCACTCTCATTTCCATGTATTATAATACACACCACTCTCCTCTCCATGTAGTATAGTTGTCACGGCTGTCTTCGTCCTCCTCATCTGACGAGGAGAAGCGAGAAGGATCGGAGGACCAATACGCAGCGTGGTAAGTGTTCGTCATTTTAATTGAAAAAACTGAACACTACAAACCAACAAAATGACAACCGTGAAGCTAATAAACAATAGTGCTGACACAAACACTACACATAGACAATCACCCACAACCCACAATGACAAAACAGGCTACCTAAATATGGTTCCCAATTAGAGACAATGACTAATACCTGCCTCTGACTGAGAACCATATCAGGCCAAACACAGAAACAGACAAATTAGACATCCAACATAGAATGCCCACTCAGATCACAATCTGACCAAACAAAACATAGAAACATACAAAGCAAACTATGATCAGGGCGTTACAATAGCACATCCCACTTTATTCTCCATGTATTATAGTACACACCACTCTCATCTCCATGTGTTATAGTACACACCACTCTCATCTCCATGTGTTATAGTACACACCACTCTCATCTCCATGTGTTATAATACACACCACTCTCATCTCCATGTGTTATAGTACACACCACTCTCATCTCCATGTACTATTATAAATACCACTCTCATCTCCATGTGTTATAGTACACATCACTCTCATCTCCATGTACTATTATAAATAACACCCTCATCTCCATGTATTATAGTACACACCACTCTCATCTCCATGTATTATAGTACACACCACTCTACACTCCATGTGATATAGTACACACTACTCTCATCTCCATGTATTATAGTACACACCACTCTCATCTCCATGTAGTATAATACACAACACTCTCATTTCCATGTACTATTACAAATACCAGTCTCATCTCCATTTATTATAATACACACCACTCTCATATCCATGTATTATAGTACACACCACTCTCATCTCCATGTGTTATAGTACACACCACTCTCATTGCCATGTATTATAGTACACACCACTATCATCTCCATTTATTATAGTACACACCACTCTCATCTCCATGTAGTATAGTACACACCACTCTCATCTCCATGTAGCATAGTACACACCACTCTCATCTCCATGTAGAATAGTACACACCACTCTCATCTCCATGTATTATAATACACACCACTCTCATCTCCATGTATTATAGTACACACCACTCTCATCTCCATGTGTTATAGTACACACCACTCTCATCTCCATGTGTTATAGTACACATCACTGTCATCTCCATGTACTATTATAAATACCACCCTCATATCCATGTATTATAGTTCACACCACTCTCATCTCCATTTATTATAGTACACACGAACTCTCATCTCCATGTATTATAGTTCACACCACTCTCATCTCCATTTATTATAGTACACACGAACTCTCATCTCCATGTATTATAGTACACACCACTCTCATCTCCATGTATTATAGTACACACCACTCTCATCTCCATGTAGTATAGTACACAACACTCTCATCTCCATGTATTATAGTACACACCACTCTCATCTCCATCTATTATAGTACACACCACTCTCATCTCCATTTATTATAATACACACCACTCTCATATCCATGTATTATAGTACACACCACTCTCATCTCCATGTGTTATAGTACACACCACTCTCATTGCCATGTATTATAGTACACACCACTATCATCTCCATTTATTATAGTACACACCACTCTCATCTCCATGTAGAATAGTACACACCACTCTCATCTCCATGTATTATAATACACACCACTCTCATCTCCATGTATTATAGTACACACCACTCTCATCTCCATGTGTTATAGTACACACCACTCTCATCTCCATGTGTTATAGTACACATCACTGTCATCTCCATGTACTATTATAAATACCACCCTCATCTCCATGTATTATAGTTCACACCACTCTCATCTCCATTTATTATAGTACACACGAACTCTCATCTCCATGTATTATAGTTCACACCACTCTCATCTCCATGTATTATAGTACACACCACTCTCATCTCCATGTATTATAGTACACACCACTCTCATCTCCATGTAGTATAGTACACAACACTCTCATCTCCATGTATTATAGTACACACCACTCTCATCTCCATCTATTATAGTACACACCACTCTCATCTCCATGTATTATAGTACACACCACTCTCATCTCCATGTATTATACTACACACCACTCTCATCTCCGTGTATTATAGTACACACCACTCTCATCTCCATGTATTATAGTACACACCACTCTCATCTCCATGTATTATAGTACACACCACTCTCATCTCCATGTGTTATAGTACACACCACTCTCATCTCCATGTAGTATAGTACACACCAATCTCATCTCCATGTATTATAGTACACACCACTCTCATCTCCATGTATTATAGTACACACCACTTTCATCTCCATGTAGTATAGTACACACCACTCTCATCTCCATGTAGTATAGTACACACCACTCTCATCTCCATGTATTATAGTACACACCACTCTCATCTCCATGTAGTATAGTACACATCACTCTCATCTCCATGTAGAATAGTACACACCACTCTCATCTCCATGTATTATAGTACACACTACTCTCATCTCCATGTATCATAGGACACACCACTCTCATCTCCATGTAGTATAGTACACACCACTCTCATCTCAATAAATTATAGTACACACCACTCTCATCTCCATGTAGTATAGTACACACCACTCTCATCTCCATGTAGAATAGTACATACCACTCTCATCTCCATGTATTATAATACACACCACTCTCATCTCCATGTATTATAGTACACACCACTCTCATCTCCATGTATTATAGTACACACCACTCTCATCTCCATGTAGTATAGTACACAACACTCTCATCTCCATGTATTATAGTACACACCCATCTCATCTCCATCTATTATAGTACACACCACTCTCATCTCCATGTATTATAGTCCACACCACTCTCATCTCCAAGTATTATAGTACACACCACTCTAATCTCCATGTATTATAGTACACACCACTCTCATCTCCATGTATTATAGTACACACCACTCTCATCTCCATGTGTTATAGTACACACCACTCTCATCTCCATGTAGTATAGTACACACCACTCTACACTCCATGTGATATAGTACACACTACTCTCATCTCCATGTATTATAGTACACACCACTCTCATCTCCATGTAGTATAATACACAACACTCTCATTTCCATGTACTATTACAAATACCAGTCTCATCTCCATTTATTATAATACACACCACTCTCATATCCATGTATTATAGTACACACCACTCTCATCTCCATGTGTTATAGTACACACCACTCTCATTGCCATGTATTATAGTACACACCACTATCATCTCCATTTATTATAGTACACACCACTCTCATCTCCATGTAGTATAGTACACACCACTCTCATCTCCATGTAGCATAGTACACACCACTCTCATCTCCATGTAGAATAGTACACACCACTCTCATCTCCATGTATTATAATACACACCACTCTCATCTCCATGTATTATAGTACACACCACTCTCATCTCCATGTGTTATAGTACACACCACTCTCATCTCCATGTGTTATAGTACACATCACTGTCATCTCCATGTACTATTATAAATACCACCCTCATATCCATGTATTATAGTTCACACCACTCTCATCTCCATTTATTATAGTACACACGAACTCTCATCTCCATGTATTATAGTTCACACCACTCTCATCTCCATTTATTATAGTACACACGAACTCTCATCTCCATGTATTATAGTACACACCACTCTCATCTCCATGTATTATAGTACACACCACTCTCATCTCCATGTAGTATAGTACACAACACTCTCATCTCCATGTATTATAGTACACACCACTCTCATCTCCATCTATTATAGTACACACCACTCTCATCTCCATTTATTATAATACACACCACTCTCATATCCATGTATTATAGTACACACCACTCTCATCTCCATGTGTTATAGTACACACCACTCTCATTGCCATGTATTATAGTACACACCACTATCATCTCCATTTATTATAGTACACACCACTCTCATCTCCATATAGAATAGTACACACCACTCTCATCTCCATGTATTATAATACACACCACTCTCATCTCCATGTATTATAGTACACACCACTCTCATCTCCATGTGTTATAATACACACCACTATCATCTCCATTTATTATAGTACACACCACTCTCATCTCCATGTAGAATAGTACACACCACTCTCATCTCCATGTATTATAATACACACCACTCTCATCTCCATGTATTATAGTACACACCACTCTCATCTCCATGTATTATAATACACACCTCTATCATCTCCATTTATTATAATACACACCACTCTCATCTCCATGTAGAATAGTACACACCACTCTCATCTCCATGTATTATAATACACACCACTCTCATCTCCATGTATTATAATACACACCACTCTCATCTCCATGTGTTATAGTACACACCACTCTCATCTCCATGTGTTATAGTACACATCACTGTCATCTCCATGTACTATTATAAATACCACCCTCATCTCCATGTATTATAGTTCACACCACTCTCATCTCCATTTATTATAGTACACACGAACTCTAATCTCCATGTATTATAGTTCACACCACTCTCATCTCCATGTATTATAGTACACACCACTCTCATCTCCATGTATTATAGTACACACCACTCTCATCTCCATGTAGTATAGTACACAACACTCTCATCTCCATGTATTATAGTACACACCACTCTCATCTCCATCTATTATAGTACACACCACTCTCATCTCCATGTATTATAGTACACACCACTCTCATCTCCATGTATTATAGTACACACCACTCTCATCTCCGTGTATTATAGTACACACCACTCTCATCTCCATGTATTATAGTACACACCACTCTCATCTCCATGTATTATAGTACACACCACTCTCATCTCCATGTGTTATAGTACACACCACTCTCATCTCCATGTAGTATAGTACACACCAATCTCATCTCCATGTATTATAGTACACACCACTCTCATCTCCATGTATTATAGTACACACCACTTTCATCTCCATGTAGTATAGTACACACCACTCTCATCTCCATGTAGTATAGTACACACCACTCTCATCTCCATGTATTATAGTACACACCACTCTCATCTCCATGTAGTATAGTACACATCACTCTCATCTCCATGTAGAATAGTACACACCACTCTCATCTCCATGTATTATAGTACACACCACTTTCATCTCCATGTAGTATAGTACACAACACTCTCATCTCCATGTATTATAGTACACACCACTCTCATCTCCATGTATTATAGTACACACCACTCTCATCTCCATGTATTATAGTACACACCACTCTCATCTCCGTGTATTATAGTACACACCACTCTCATCTCCATGTATTATAGTACACACCACTCTCATCTCCATGTATTATAGTACACACCACTCTCATCTCCATGTGTTATAGTACACACCACTCTCATCTCCATGTAGTATAGTACACACCAATCTCATCTCCATGTATTATAGTACACACCACTCTCATCTCCATGTATTATAGTACACACCACTTTCATCTCCATGTAGTATAGTACACACCACTCTCATCTCCATGTAGTATAGTACACACCACTCTCATCTCCATGTATTATAGTACACACCACTCTCATCTCCATGTAGTATAGTACACATCACTCTCATCTCCATGTAGAATAGTACACACCACTCTCATCTCCATGTATTATAGTACACACTACTCTCATCTCCATGTATCATAGGACACACCACTCTCATCTCCATGTAGTATAGTACACACCACTCTCATCTCAATAAATTATAGTACACACCACTCTCATCTCCATGTAGTATAGTACACACCACTCTCATCTCCATGTAGAATAGTACATACCACTCTCATCTCCATGTATTATAATACACACCACTCTCATCTCCATGTATTATAGTACACACCACTCTCATCTCCATGTATTATAGTACACACCACTCTCATCTCCATGTAGTATAGTACACAACACTCTCATCTCCATGTATTATAGTACACACCACTCTCATCTCCATCTATTATAGTACACACCACTCTCATCTCCATGTATTATAGTCCACACCACTCTCATCTCCAAGTATTATAGTACACACCACTCTAATCTCCATGTATTATAGTACACACCACTCTCATCTCCATGTATTATAGTACACACCACTCTCATCTCCATGTGTTATAGTACACACCACTCTCATCTCCATGTAGTATAGTACACACCACTCTACACTCCATGTGATATAGTACACACTACTCTCATCTCCATGTATTATAGTACACACCACTCTCATCTCCATGTAGTATAATACACAACACTCTCATTTCCATGTACTATTACAAATACCAGTCTCATCTCCATTTATTATAATACACACCACTCTCATATCCATGTATTATAGTACACACCACTCTCATCTCCATGTGTTATAGTACACACCACTCTCATTGCCATGTATTATAGTACACACCACTATCATCTCCATTTATTATAGTACACACCACTCTCATCTCCATGTAGTATAGTACACACCACTCTCATCTCCATGTAGCATAGTACACACCACTCTCATCTCCATGTAGAATAGTACACACCACTCTCATCTCCATGTATTATAATACACACCACTCTCATCTCCATGTATTATAGTACACACCACTCTCATCTCCATGTGTTATAGTACACACCACTCTCATCTCCATGTGTTATAGTACACATCACTGTCATCTCCATGTACTATTATAAATACCACCCTCATATCCATGTATTATAGTTCACACCACTCTCATCTCCATTTATTATAGTACACACGAACTCTCATCTCCATGTATTATAGTTCACACCACTCTCATCTCCATTTATTATAGTACACACGAAATCTCATCTCCATGTATTATAGTACACACCACTCTCATCTCCATGTATTATAGTACACACCACTCTCATCTCCATGTAGTATAGTACACAACACTCTCATCTCCATGTATTATAGTACACACCACTCTCATCTCCATCTATTATAGTACACACCACTCTCATCTCCATTTATTATAATACACACCACTCTCATATCCATGTATTATAGTACACACCACTCTCATCTCCATGTGTTATAGTACACACCACTCTCATTGCCATGTATTATAGTACACACCACTATCATCTCCATTTATTATAGTACACACCACTCTCATCTCCATGTAGAATAGTACACACCACTCTCATCTCCATGTATTATAATACACACCACTCTCATCTCCATGTATTATAGTACACACCACTCTCATCTCCATGTGTTATAGTACACACCACTCTCATCTCCATGTGTTATAGTACACATCACTGTCATCTCCATGTACTATTATAAATACCACCCTCATCTCCATGTATTATAGTTCACACCACTCTCATCTCCATTTATTATAGTACACACGAACTCTAATCTCCATGTATTATAGTTCACACCACTCTCATCTCCATGTATTATAGTACACACCACTCTCATCTCCATGTATTATAGTACACACCACTCTCATCTCCATGTAGTATAGTACACAACACTCTCATCTCCATGTATTATAGTACACACCACTCTCATCTCCATCTATTATAGTACACACCACTCTCATCTCCATGTATTATAGTACACACCACTCTCATCTCCATGTATTATAGTACACACCACTCTCATCTCCGTGTATTATAGCACACACCACTCTCATCTCCATGTATTATAGTACACACCACTCTCATCTCCATGTATTATATTACACACCACTCTCATCTCCATGTGTTATAGTACACACCACTCTCATCTCCATGTAGTATAGTACACACCAATCTCATCTCCATGTATTATAGTACACACCACTCTCATCTCCATGTATTATAGTACACACCACTTTCATCTCCATGTAGTATAGTACACACCACTCTCATCTCCATGTAGTATAGTACACACCACTCTCATCTCCATGTATTATAGTACACACCACTCTCATCTCCATGTAGTATAGTACACATCACTCTCATCTCCATGTAGAATAGTACACACCACTCTCATCTCCATGTATTATAGTACACACTACTCTCATCTCCATGTATCATAGGACACACCACTATCATCTCCATGTAGTATAGTACACACCACTCTCATCTCAATAAATTATAGTACACACCACTCTCATCTCCATGTAGTATAGTACACACCACTCTCATCTCCATGTAGAATAGTACATACCACTCTCATCTCCATGTATTATAATACACACCACTCTCATCTCCATGTATTATAGTACACACCACTCTCATCTCCATGTATTATAGTACACACCACTCTCATCTCCATGTAGTATAGTACACAACACTCTCATCTCCATGTATTATAGTACACACCACTCTCATCTCCATCTATTATAGTACACACCACTCTCATCTCCATGTATTATAGTCCACACCACTCTCATCTCCAAGTATTATAGTACACACCACTCTAATCTCCATGTATTATAGTACACACCACTCTCATCTCCATGTATTATAGTACACACCACTCTCATCTCCATGTGTTATAGTACACACCACTCTCATCTCCATGTAGTATAGTACACACCAATCTCATCTCCATGTATTATAGTACACACCACTCTCATCTCCATGTATTATAGTACACACCACTTTCATCTCCATGTAGTATTATAAATACCACTCTCATCTCCATGTGTTATAGTACACACCACTTTCATCTCCATGTAGTATTATAAATACCACTCTCATCTCCATGTATTATAGTACACACCACTTTCATCTCCATGTAGTATTATAAATACCACTCTCATCTCCATGTGTTATATTACACACCACTTTCATCTCCATGTAGTATTATAAATACCACTCTCATCTCCATGTGTTATAGTACACACCACTCTCATCTCCATGTATTATAGTACACACCACTCTCATCTCCATGTAGTATAGTACACATCACTCTCATCTCCATGTAGAATAGTACACACCACTCTCATCTCCATGTATTATAGTACACACTACTCTCATCACCATGTATCATAGGACACACCACTCTCATCTCCATGTAGTATAGTACACACCACTCTCATCTCAATAAATTATAGTACACACCACTCTCATCTCCATGTAGTATAGTACACACCACTCTCATCTCCATGTAGAATAGTACATACCACTCTAATCTCCATGTATTATAATACACACCACTCTCATCTCCATGTATTATAGTACACACCACTCTCATCTCCATGTATTATAGTACACACCACTCTCATCTCCATGTATTATAGTACACACCACTCTCATCTCCATCTATTATAGTACACACCACTCTCATCTCCATGTATTATAGTCCACACCACTCTCATCTCCAAGTATTATAGTACACACCACTCTAATCTCCATGTATTATAGTACACACCACTCTCATCTCCATGTATTATAGTACACACCACTCTCATCTCCATGTATTATAGTACACACCACTCTCATCTCCATGTGTTATAGTACACACCACTCTCATCTCCATGTAGTATAGTACACACCACTCTCATCTCCATGTATTATAGTACACACCACTCTCATCTCCATGTATTATAGTACACACCACTTTCATCTCCGAGTAGTATAGTACACACCACTCTCATCTCCATGTAGTATAGTACACACCACTCTCATCTCCATGTATTATAGTACACACCACTCTCATCTCCATGTAGTATAGTACACACCACTCTCATCTCCATGTAGAATAGTACACAACACTCTCGTCTCCATGTATTATAATACACACCACTCTCATCTCCATGTATTATAGTACACACCACTCTCATCTCCATGTATTATCGTACACACCACTCTCATGTCCATGTATTATAGTACACACTACTCTCATCTCCATGTATTATAGGACACACCACTCTCATCTCCATGTAGTATAGTACACACTACTCTCATCTCAATAAATTATAGTACACACTACTCTCATCTCCATGTAGAATAGTACATACCACTCTCATCTCCATGTATTATAATACACACCACTCTCATCTCCATTTGTTTTAGTACACACCACTCTCATCTCCATGTACTATTATAAATACGACTCTCATCTCCATGTATTATAGTACACACCACTCTCATCTCCATGTGTTATAGTACACACCACTCTCATGTCCATGTATTACAGTACACACCACTCTCATCTCCATGTATTATAGTACACACCACTCCCATATCCATGTAGTATAGTACACACTACTCTTATCTCCATGTAGTATAGTAAATAACACTCTCATCCACATGTAGTATAGTACACACCACTCTCATCTCCATGTACTATTATAAATATCACTCTCATCTCCATGTACTATTATAAATACCACTCTCATCTCCATGTATTATAGTACACACCACTCTCATCTCCATGTGTTATAGTACACACCACTCTCATCTCCATGTATTATAGTACACACCACTCTCATCTCCATGTGTTATAGTACACACCACTCTCATCTCAATGTGTTATAGTACACACCACTCTCATCTCAATGTAGTATAGTACTCACCACTCTCATCTCCATGTATTATAGTACACACCACTCTCATCTCCATGTAGTATAGTACACACCACTCTCATCTCCATGTATTATAATACACACCACTCTCATCTCCATGTATTATAGTACACACCACTCTCATCTCCATGTACTATTATAAATACTACTCTCATCTCCATGTATTATAGTTCACACTACTCTCATCTCCATGTATTATAGTACACACCACTCTCATCTCCATGTAGTATAGTACACAACACTCTCATTCCATGTATTATGGTACACACCACGCTCATCTCCATGTACTATTATAAATACCACTCTCATCTCCATGTATTATAGTACACACCACTCTCATCTCCATGTATTATAGTACACACCACTCTCATCTCCATGTGTTATAGTACACACCACTCTCATCTCCATGTGTTATAGTAACACACCACTCTCATCTCCATGTATTATAGTACACACCACTCTCATCTCCATGTACTAATATAAATACCACTCTCATCTCCATGTGTTATAGTACACACCACTCTCATCTCCATGTACTATTATAAATACCACTCTCATCTCCATGTGTTATAACACACACCACTCTCATCTCAATGTTTTATAGTACACACCACTCTCATCTCCATGTAGTATAGTACACACCACTCTCATCTCCATGTAGTATAGTACACACCACTCTCATCTCCATGTGTTATAGTACACACCACTCTCATCTCCATGTACTATTATAAATACGACTCTCATCTCCATGTAGTATAGTAAATAACACTCTCATCCACATGTAGTATAGTACACACCACTCTCATCTCCATGTACTATTATAAATATCACTCTCATCTCCATGTACTATTATAAATACCACTCTCATCTCAATGTAGTATAGTAAATACCACTCTCATCTCCATGTATTATAGTACACACCAGTCTCATCTCCATGTAGTATAGTACACACCACTCTCATATCCATGTAGTATAGTACACACCACTCTCATCTCCATGTATTATAGTACACACTACTCTCATCTCCATGTGTTATAGTACACACCACTCTCATCTCCATGTATTATAGTACACACCACTCTCATCTCCATGTAGTATAGTACACACCACTCTCATCTCCATGTATTATAATACACACCACTCTCATCTCCATATACTATTATAAATACTACTCTCATCTCCATGTATTATAGTAAATACCACTCTCATCTCCATGTATTATAGTTCACACTACTCTCATCTCCATGTATTATAGTACACACCACTCTCATCTCCATGTAGTATAGTACACAACACTCTCATCTCCATGTATTATGGTACACACCACTCTCATCTCCATGTACTATTATAAATACCACTCTCATCTCCATGTATTATAGTACACACCACTCTCATCTCCATGTATTATAGTACACACGACTCTCATCTCCATGTGTTATAGTACACACCACTCTCATCTCCATGTGTTATAGTAACACACCACTCTCATCTCCATGTATTATAGTACACACCACTCTCATCTCCATGTACTAATATAAATACCACTCTCATCTCCATTTGTTATAGTACACACCACTCTCATCTCCATGTACTATTATAAATACCACTCTCATCTCCATGTGTTATAATACACACCACTCTCATCTCCATGTATTATAGTACACACCACTCTCATCTCCATGTAGTATAGTACACACCACTCTCATCTCCATGTAGTATAGTACACACCACTCTCATCTCCATGTGTTATAGTACACATCACTCTCATCTCCATGTACTATTATAAATACGACTCTCATCTCCATGTATTATAGTACACACCACTCTCATCTCCATATATTATAGTACACACCACTGTCATCTCCATGTACTATTATAAATACGACTCTCATCTCCATGTATTATAGTAAACACCACTCTCATCTCCATGTATTATAGTACACACCACTCTCATCTCCATGTATTATAGTACACACCACTCTCATCTCCATGTATTATAGTACACACCACTGTCATCTCCATGTACTATTATAAATACGACTCTCATCTCCATGTATTATAGTAAACACCACTCTCATCTCCATGTATTATAGTACACACCACTCTCATCTCCATGTGTTATAGTACACACCACTCTCATCTCCATGTAGTATAGTACACACTACTCTCATATCCATGTAGTATAGTACACACCACTTGCATATTCATGTAGTATAGTACACACCACTCTCATCTCCATGTAGTATAGTACACACCACTTTCATCTCCATGTAGTATAGTACACACCACTTTCATCTCCATGTACTATTATAAATACCACTCTCATCTCCATGCAGTATAGTACACACCACTCTCATCTCCATGTAGTATAGTACACACCACTCTCATCTCCATGTAGAATAGTACACACCACTCTCATCTCCATGTGTTATAGTACACACCACTCTCATATCCATGTAGTATAGTACACACCACTCTCATCTCCATGTACTATAGTACACACCACTCTCATCTCCATGTAGAATAGTACACACCACTCTCATCTCCATGTGTTATAGTACACACCACTCTCATCTCCATGTAGTATAGTACACACTACTCTCATATCCATGTAGTATAGTACACACCACTTGCATATCCATGTAGTATAGTACACACCACTCTCATCTCCATGTAGTATAGTACACACCACTTTCATCTCCATGTAGTATAGTACACACCACTTTCATCTCCATGTAGTATAGTACACACCACTCTCATCTCCATGTAGTATAGTACACACCACTCTCATCTCCATGTGTTATAGTACACACCACTCTCATCTCCATGTACTATTATAAATACGACTCTCATCTCCATGTATTATAGTACACACCACTCTCATCTCCATGTATTATAGTACACACCACTGTCATCTCCATGTACTATTATAAATACGACTCTCATCTCCATGTATTATAGTAAACACCACTCTCATCTCCATGTATTATAGTACACACCACTCTCATCTCCATGTATTATAGTACACACCACTCCCATATCCATGTAGTATAGTACACACTACTCTTATCTCCGTGTAGTATAGTAAATAACACTCTCATCCACATGTAGTATAGTACACACCACTCTCATCTCCATGTACTATTATAAATATCACTCTCATCTCCATGTACTATTATAAATACCACTCTCATCTCAATGTAGTATAGTAAATACCACTCTCATCTCCATGTATTATAGTACACACCAGTCTCATCTCCATGTGTTATAGTACACACCACTCTCATATCCATGTAGTATAGTACACACCACTCTCATCTCCATGTATTATAGTACACACCACTCTCATCTCCATGTGTTATAGTACACACCACTCTCATCTCCATGTATTATAGTACACACCACTCTCATCTCCATGTGTTATAGTACACACCACTCTAATCTCAATGTAGTATAGTACTCACCACTCTCATCTCCATGTATTATAGTACACACCACTCTCATCTCCATGTATTATAGTACACACCACTCTCATCTCCATGTGTTATAGTACACACCACTCTCATCTCCATGTAGTATAGTACACACCAATCTCATCTCCATGTATTATAGTACACACCACTCTCATCTCCATGTATTATAGTACACACCACTTTCATCTCCATGTAGTATTATAAATACCACTCTCATCTCCATGTGTAATAGTACACACCACTTTCATCTCCATGTAGTATTATAAATACCACTCTCATCTCCATGTATTATAGTACACACCACTTTCATCTCCATGTAGTATTATAAATACCACTCTCATCTCCATGTGTTATATTACACACCACTTTCATCTCCATGTAGTATTATAAATACCACTCTCATCTCCATGTGTTATAGTACACACCACTCTCATCTCCATGTATTATAGTACACACCACTCTCATCTCCATGTAGTATAGTACACATCACTCTCATCTCCATGTAGAATAGTACACACCACTCTCATCTCCATGTATTATAGTACACACTACTCTCATCTCCATGTATCATAGGACACACCACTCTCATCTCCATGTAGTATAGTACACACCACTCTCATCTCAATAAATTATAGTACACACCACTCTCATCTCCATGTAGTATAGTACACACCACTCTCATCTCCATGTAGAATAGTACATACCACTCTCATCTCCATGTATTATAATACACACCACTCTCATCTCCATGTATTATAGTACACACCACTCTCATCTCCATGTATTATAGTACACACCACTCTCATCTCCATGTAGTATAGTACACAACACTCTCATCTCCATGTATTATAGTACACACCACTCTCATCTCCATCTATTATAGTACACACCACTCTCATCTCCATGTATTATAGTCCACACCACTCTCATCTCCAAGTGTTATAGTACACACCACTCTAATCTCCATGTATTATAGTACACACCACTCTCATCTCCATGTATTATAGTACACACCACTCTCATCTCCATGTATTATAGTACACACCACTCTCATCTCCATGTGTTATAGTACACACCACTCTCATCTCCATGTAGTATAGTACACACCACTCTCATCTCCATGTATTATAGTACACACCACTCTCATCTCCATGTATTATAGTACACACCACTTTCATCTCCGAGTAGTATAGTACACACCACTCTCATCTCCATGTAGTATAGTACACACCACTCTCATCTCCATGTATTATAGTACACACCACTCTCATCTCCATGTAGTATAGTACACACCACTCTCATCTCCATGTAGAATAGTACACAACACTCTCGTCTCCATGTATTATAATACACACCACTCTCATCTCCATGTATTATAGTACACACCACTCTCATCTCCATGTATTATCGTACACACCACTCTCATGTCCATGTATTATAGTACACACTACTCTCATCTCCATGTATTATAGGACACACCACTCTCATCTCCATGTAGTATAGTACACACTACTCTCATCTCAATAAATTATAGTACACACTACTCTCATCTCCATGTAGAATAGTACATACCACTCTCATCTCCATGTATTATAATACACACCACTCTCATCTCCATGTGTTATAGTACACACCACTCTCATCTCCATGTGTTATAGTACACACCACTCTCATGTCCATGTATTACAGTACACACCACTCTCATCTCCATGTATTATAGTACACACCACTCCCATATCCATGTAGTATAGTACACACTACTCTTATCTCCATGTAGTATAGTAAATAACACTCTCATCCACATGTAGTATAGTACACACCACTCTCATCTCCATGTACTATTATAAATATCACTCTCATCTCCATGTACTATTATAAATACCACTCTCATCTCCATGTATTATAGTACACACCACTCTCATCTCCATGTGTTATAGTACACACCACTCTCATCTCCATGTATTATAGTACACACCACTCTCATCTCCATGTGTTATAGTACACACCACTCTCATCTCAATGTGTTATAGTACACACCACTCTCATCTCAATGTAGTATAGTACTCACCACTCTCATCTCCATGTATTATAGTACACACCACTCTCATCTCCATGTAGTATAGTACACACCACTCTCATATCCATGTATTATAATACACACCACTCTCATCTCCATGTATTATAGTACACACCACTCTCATCTCCATGTACTATTATAAATACTACTCTCATCTCCATGTATTATAGTAAATACCACTCTCATCTCCATGTATTATAGTTCACACTACTCTCATCTCCATGTATTATAGTACACACCACTCTCATCTCCATGTAGTATAGTACACAACACTCTCATTCCATGTATTATGGTACACACCACTCTCATCTCCATGTACTATTATAAATACCACTCTCATCTCCATGTATTATAGTACACACCACTCTCATCTCCATGTATTATAGTACACACCACTCTCATCTCCATGTGTTATAGTACACACCACTCTCATCTCCATGTGTTATAGTAACACACCACTCTCATCTCCATGTATTATAGTACACACCACTCTCATCTCCATGTACTAATATAAATACCACTCTCATCTCCATGTGTTATAGTACACACCACTCTCATCTCCATGTAGTATAGTACACACCAATCTCATCTCCATGTATTATAGTACACACCACTCTCATCTCCATGTATTATAGTACACACCACTTTCATCTCCATGTAGTATAGTACACACCACTCTCATCTCCATGTAGTATAGTACACACCACTCTCATCTCCATGTATTATAGTACACACCACTCTCATCTCCATGTAGTATAGTACACATCACTCTCATCTCCATGTAGAATAGTACACACCACTCTCATCTCCATGTATTATAGTACACACTACTCTCATCTCCATGTATCATAGGACACACCACTCTCATCTCCATGTAGTATAGTACACACCACTCTCATCTCAATAAATTATAGTACACACCACTCTCATCTCCATGTAGTATAGTACACACCACTCTCATCTCCATGTAGAATAGTACATACCACTCTCATCTCCATGTATTATAATACACACCACTCTCATCTCCATGTATTATAGTACACACCACTCTCATCTCCATGTATTATAGTACACACCACTCTCATCTCCATGTAGTATAGTACACAACACTCTCATCTCCATGTATTATAGTACACACCACTCTCATCTCCATCTATTATAGTACACACCACTCTCATCTCCATGTATTATAGTCCACACCACTCTCATCTCCAAGTATTATAGTACACACCACTCTAATCTCCATGTATTATAGTACACACCACTCTCATCTCCATGTATTATAGTACACACCACTCTCATCTCCATGTGTTATAGTACACACCACTCTCATCTCCATGTAGTATAGTACACACCACTCTACACTCCATGTGATATAGTACACACTACTCTCATCTCCATGTATTATAGTACACACCACTCTCATCTCCATGTAGTATAATACACAACACTCTCATTTCCATGTACTATTACAAATACCAGTCTCATCTCCATTTATTATAATACACACCACTCTCATATCCATGTATTATAGTACACACCACTCTCATCTCCATGTGTTATAGTACACACCACTCTCATTGCCATGTATTATAGTACACACCACTATCATCTCCATTTATTATAGTACACACCACTCTCATCTCCATGTAGTATAGTACACACCACTCTCATCTCCATGTAGCATAGTACACACCACTCTCATCTCCATGTAGAATAGTACACACCACTCTCATCTCCATGTATTATAATACACACCACTCTCATCTCCATGTATTATAGTACACACCACTCTCATCTCCATGTGTTATAGTACACACCACTCTCATCTCCATGTGTTATAGTACACATCACTGTCATCTCCATGTACTATTATAAATACCACCCTCATATCCATGTATTATAGTTCACACCACTCTCATCTCCATTTATTATAGTACACACAAACTCTCATCTCCATGTATTATAGTTCACACCACTCTCATCTCCATTTATTATAGTACACACGAACTCTCATCTCCATGTATTATAGTACACACCACTCTCATCTCCATGTATTATAGTACACACCACTCTCATCTCCATGTAGTATAGTACACAACACTCTCATCTCCATGTATTATAGTACACACCACTCTCATCTCCATCTATTATAGTACACACCACTCTCATCTCCATTTATTATAATACACACCACTCTCATATCCATGTATTATAGTACACACCACTCTCATCTCCATGTGTTATAGTACACACCACTCTCATTGCCATGTATTATAGTACACACCACTATCATCTCCATTTATTATAGTACACACCACTCTCATCTCCATGTAGAATAGTACACACCACTCTCATCTCCATGTATTATAATACACACCACTCTCATCTCCATGTATTATAGTACACACCACTCTCATCTCCATGTGTTATAGTACACACCACTCTCATCTCCATGTGTTATAGTACACATCACTGTCATCTCCATGTACTATTATAAATACCACTCTCATCTCCATGTAGTATAGTACACAACACTCTCATCTCCATGTATTATAGTACACACCACTCTCATCTCCATCTATTATAGTACACACCACTCTCATCTCCATGTATTATAGTACACACCACTCTCATCTCCATGTATTATAGTACACACCACTCTCATCTCCGTGTATTATAGTACACACCACTCTCATCTCCATGTATTATAGTACACACCACTCTCATCTCCATGTATTATAGTACACACCACTCTCATCTCCATGTGTTATAGTACACACCACTCTCATCTCCATGTAGTATAGTACACACCAATCTCATCTCCATGTATTATAGTACACACCACTCTCATCTCCATGTATTATAGTACACACCACTCTCATCTCCATGTAGTATAGTACACATCACTCTCATCTCCATGTAGAATAGTACACACCACTCTCATCTCCATGTATTATAGTACACACTACTCTCATCTCCATGTATCATAGGACACACCACTATCATCTCCATGTAGTATAGTACACACCACTCTCATCTCAATAAATTATAGTACACACCACTCTCATCTCCATGTAGTATAGTACACACCACTCTCATCTCCATGTAGAATAGTACATACCACTCTCATCTCCATGTATTATAATACACACCACTCTCATCTCCATGTATTATAGTACACACCACTCTCATCTCCATGTATTATAGTACACACCACTCTCATCTCCATGTAGTATAGTACACAACACTCTCATCTCCATGTATTATAGTACACACCACTCTCATCTCCATCTATTATAGTACACACCACTCTCATCTCCATGTATTATAGTCCACACCACTCTCATCTCCAAGTATTATAGTACACACCACTCTAATCTCCATGTATTATAGTACACACCACTCTCATCTCCATGTATTATAGTACACACCACTCTCATCTCCATGTGTTATAGTACACACCACTCTCATCTCCATGTAGTATAGTACACACCAATCTCATCTCCATGTATTATAGTACACACCACTCTCATCTCAATGTATTATAGTACACACCACTTTCATCTCCATGTAGTATTATAAATACCACTCTCATCTCCATGTGTTATAGTACACACCACTTTCATCTCCATGTAGTATTATAAATACCACTCTCATCTCCATGTATTATAGTACACACCACTTTCATCTCCATGTAGTATTATAAATACCACTCTCATCTCCATGTGTTATATTACACACCACTTTCATCTCCATGTAGTATTATAAATACCACTCTCATCTCCATGTGTTATAGTACACACCACTCTCATCTCCATGTATTATAGTACACACCACTCTCATCTCCATGTAGTATAGTACACATCACTCTCATCTCCATGTAGAATAGTACACACCACTCTCATCTCCATGTATTATAGTACACACTACTCTCATCACCATGTATCATAGGACACACCACTCTCATCTCCATGTAGTATAGTACACACCACTCTCATCTCAATAAATTATAGTACACACCACTCTCATCTCCATGTAGTATAGTACACACCACTCTCATCTCCATGTAGAATAGTACATACCACTCTCATCTCCATGTATTATAATACACACCACTCTCATCTCCATGTATTATAGTACACACCACTCTCATCTCCATGTATTATAGTACACACCACTCTCATCTCCATGTATTATAGTACACACCACTCTCATCTCCATCTATTATAGTACACACCACTCTCATCTCCATGTATTATAGTCCACACCACTCTCATCTCCAAGTATTATAGTACACACCACTCTAATCTCCATGTATTATAGTACACACCACTCTCATCTCCATGTATTATAGTACACACCACTCTCATCTCCATGTATTATAGTACACACCACTCTCATCTCCATGTGTTATAGTACACACCACTCTCATCTCCATGTAGTATAGTACACACCACTCTCATCTCCATGTATTATAGTACACACCACTCTCATCTCCATGTATTATAGTACACACCACTTTCATCTCCGAGTAGTATAGTACACACCACTCTCATCTCCATGTAGTATAGTACACACCACTCTCATCTCCATGTATTATAGTACACACCACTCTCATCTCCATGTAGTATAGTACACACCACTCTCATCTCCATGTAGAATAGTACACAACACTCTCGTCTCCATGTATTATAATACACACCACTCTCATCTCCATGTATTATAGTACACACCACTCTCATCTCCATGTATTATCGTACACACCACTCTCATGTCCATGTATTATAGTACACACTACTCTCATCTCCATGTATTATAGGACACACCACTCTCATCTCCATGTAGTATAGTACACACTACTCTCATCTCAATAAATTATAGTACACACTACTCTCATCTCCATGTAGAATAGTACATACCACTCTCATCTCCATGTATTATAATACACACCACTCTCATCTCCATTTGTTTTAGTACACACCACTCTCATCTCCATGTACTATTATAAATACGACTCTCATCTCCATGTATTATAGTACACACCACTCTCATCTCCATGTGTTATAGTACACACCACTCTCATGTCCATGTATTACAGTACACACCACTCTCATCTCCATGTATTATAGTACACACCACTCCCATATCCATGTAGTATAGTACACACTACTCTTATCTCCATGTAGTATAGTAAATAACACTCTCATCCACATGTAGTATAGTACACACCACTCTCATCTCCATGTACTATTATAAATATCACTCTCATCTCCATGTACTATTATAAATACCACTCTCATCTCCATGTATTATAGTACACACCACTCTCATCTCCATGTGTTATAGTACACACCACTCTCATCTCCATGTATTATAGTACACACCACTCTCATCTCCATGTGTTATAGTACACACCACTCTCATCTCAATGTGTTATAGTACACACCACTCTCATCTCAATGTAGTATAGTACTCACCACTCTCATCTCCATGTATTATAGTACACACCACTCTCATCTCCATGTAGTATAGTACACACCACTCTCATCTCCATGTATTATAATACACACCACTCTCATCTCCATGTATTATAGTACACACCACTCTCATCTCCATGTACTATTATAAATACTACTCTCATCTCCATGTATTATAGTTCACACTACTCTCATCTCCATGTATTATAGTACACACCACTCTCATCTCCATGTAGTATAGTACACAACACTCTCATTCCATGTATTATGGTACACACCACTCTCATCTCCATGTACTATTATTAATACCACTCTCATCTCCATGTATTATAGTACACACCACTCTCATCTCCATGTATTATAGTACACACCACTCTCATCTCCATGTGTTATAGTACACACCACTCTCATCTCCATGTAGTATAGTACACACCACTCTCATCTCCATGTATTATAGTACACACCACTCTCATCTCCATGTATTATAGTACACACCACTTTCATCTCCGAGTAGTATAGTACACACCACTCTCATCTCCATGTAGTATAGTACACACCACTCTCATCTCCATGTATTATAGTACACACCACTCTCATCTCCATGTAGTATAGTACACACCACTCTCATCTCCATGTAGAATAGTACACAACACTCTCGTCTCCATGTATTATAATACACACCACTCTCATCTCCATGTATTATAGTACACACCACTCTCATCTCCATGTATTATCGTACACACCACTCTCATGTCCATGTATTATAGTACACACTACTCTCATCTCCATGTATTATAGGACACACCACTCTCATCTCCATGTAGTATAGTACACACTACTCTCATCTCAATAAATTATAGTACACACTACTCTCATCTCCATGTAGAATAGTACATACCACTCTCATCTCCATGTATTATAATACACACCACTCTCATCTCCATTTGTTTTAGTACACACCACTCTCATCTCCATGTACTATTATAAATACGACTCTCATCTCCATGTATTATAGTACACACCACTCTCATCTCCATGTGTTATAGTACACACCACTCTCATGTCCATGTATTACAGTACACACCACTCTCATCTCCATGTATTATAGTACACACCACTCCCATATCCATGTAGTATAGTACACACTACTCTTATCTCCATGTAGTATAGTAAATAACACTCTCATCCACATGTAGTATAGTACACACCACTCTCATCTCCATGTACTATTATAAATATCACTCTCATCTCCATGTACTATTATAAATACCACTCTCATCTCCATGTATTATAGTACACACCACTCTCATCTCCATGTGTTATAGTACACACCACTCTCATCTCCATGTATTATAGTACACACCACTCTCATCTCCATGTGTTATAGTACACACCACTCTCATCTCAATGTGTTATAGTACACACCACTCTCATCTCAATGTAGTATAGTACTCACCACTCTCATCTCCATGTATTATAGTACACACCACTCTCATCTCCATGTAGTATAGTACACACCACTCTCATCTCCATGTATTATAATACACACCACTCTCATCTCCATGTATTATAGTACACACCACTCTCATCTCCATGTACTATTATAAATACTACTCTCATCTCCATGTATTATAGTTCACACTACTCTCATCTCCATGTATTATAGTACACACCACTCTCATCTCCATGTAGTATAGTACACAACACTCTCATTCCATGTATTATGGTACACACCACTCTCATCTCCATGTACTATTATAAATACCACTCTCATCTCCATGTATTATAGTACACACCACTCTCATCTCCATGTATTATAGTACACACCACTCTCATCTCCATGTGTTATAGTACACACCACTCTCATCTCCATGTGTTATAGTAACACACCACTCTCATCTCCATGTATTATAGTACACACCACTCTCATCTCCATGTACTAATATAAATACCACTCTCATCTCCATGTGTTATAGTACACACCACTCTCATCTCCATGTACTATTATAAATACCACTCTCATCTCCATGTGTTATAACACACACCACTCTCATCTCAATGTATTATAGTACACACCACTCTCATCTCCATGTAGTATAGTACACACCACTCTCATCTCCATGTAGTATAGTACACACCACTCTCATCTCCATGTGTTATAGTACACACCACTCTCATCTCCATGTACTATTATAAATACGACTCTCATCTCCATGTAGTATAGTAAATAACACTCTCATCCACATGTAGTATAGTACACACCACTCTCATCTCCATGTACTATTATAAATACCACTCTCATCTCAATGTAGTATAGTAAATACCACTCTCATCTCCATGTATTATAGTACACACCAGTCTCATCTCCATGTAGTATAGTACACACCACTCTCATATCCATGTAGTATAGTACACACCACTCTCATCTCCATGTATTATAGTACACACTACTCTCATCTCCATGTGTTATAGTACACACCACTCTCATCTCCATGTATTATAGTACACACCACTCTCATCTCCATGTAGTATAGTACTCACCACTCTCATCTCCATGTATTATAGTACACACCACTCTCATCTCCATGTAGTATAGTACACACCACTCTCATCTCCATGTATTATAATACACACCACTCTCATCTCCATATACTATTATAAATACTACTCTCATCTCCATGTATTATAGTAAATACCACTCTCATCTCCATGTATTATAGTTCACACTACTCTCATCTCCATGTATTATAGTACACACCACTCTCATCTCCATGTAGTATAGTACACAACACTCTCATCTCCATGTATTATGGTACACACCACTCTCATCTCCATGTACTATTATAAATACCACTCTCATCTCCATGTATTATAGTACACACCACTCTCATCTCCATGTATTATAGTACACACGACTCTCATCTCCATGTGTTATAGTACACACCACTCTCATCTCCATGTGTTATAGTAACACACCACTCTCATCTCCATGTATTATAGTACACACCACTCTCATCTCCATGTACTAATATAAATACCACTCTAATCTCCATTTGTTATAGTACACACCACTCTCATCTCCATGTACTATTATAAATACCACTCTCATCTCCATGTGTTATAATACACACCACTCTCATCTCCATGTATTATAGTACACACCACTCTCATCTCCATGTAGTATAGTACACACCACTCTCATCTCCATGTAGTATAGTACACACCACTCTCATCTCCATGTGTTATAGTACACATCACTCTCATCTCCATGTACTATTATAAATACGACTCTCATCTCCATGTATTATAGTACACACCACTCTCATCTCCATATATTATAGTACACACCACTGTCATCTCCATGTACTATTATAAATACGACTCTCATCTCCATGTATTATAGTAAACACCACTCTCATCTCCATGTATTATAGTACACACCACTCTCATCTCCATGTATTATAGTACACACCACTCTCATCTCCATGTATTATAGTACACACCACTGTCATCTCCATGTACTATTATAAATACGACTCTCATCTCCATGTATTATAGTAAACACCACTCTCATCTCCATGTATTATAGTACACACCACTCTCATCTCCATGTGTTATAGTACACACCACTCTCATCTCCATGTAGTATAGTACACACTACTCTCATATCCATGTAGTATACTACACACCACTTGCATATTCATGTAGTATAGTACACACCACTCTCATCTCCATGTAGTATAGTACACACCACTTTCATCTCCATGTAGTATAGTACACACCACTTTCATCTCCATGTACTATTATAAATACCACTCTCATCTCCATGTAGTATAGTACACACCACTCTCATCTCCATGTAGTATAGTACACACCACTCTCATCTCCATGTAGAATAGTACACACCACTCTCATCTCCATGTGTTATAGTACACACCACTCTCATATCCATGTAGTATAGTACACACCACTCTCATCTCCATGTACTATAGTACACACCACTCTCATCTCCATGTAGAATAGTACACACCACTCTCATCTCCATGTGTTATAGTACACACCACTCTCATCTCCATGTAGTATAGTACACACTACTCTCATATCCATGTAGTATAGTACACACCACTTGCATATCCATGTAGTATAGTACACACCACTCTCATCTCCATGTAGTATAGTACACACCACTTTCATCTCCATGTAGTATAGTACACACCACTTTCATCTCCATGTAGTATAGTACACACCACTCTCATCTCCATGTAGTATAGTACACACCACTCTCATCTCCATGTGTTATAGTACACACCACTCTCATCTCCATGTACTATTATAAATACGACTCTCATCTCCATGTATTATAGTACACACCACTCTCATCTCCATGTATTATAGTACACACCACTGTCATCTCCATGTACTATTATAAATACGACTCTCATCTCCATGTATTATAGTAAAAACCACTCTCATCTCCATGTATTATAGTACACACCACTCTCATCTCCATGTATTATAGTACACACCACTCCCATATCCATGTAGTATAGTACACACTACTCTTATCTCCGTGTAGTATAGTAAATAACACTCTCATCCACATGTAGTATAGTACACACCACTCTCATCTCCATGTACTATTATAAATAACACTCTCATCTCAATGTAGTATAGTAAATACCACTCTCATCTCCATGTATTATAGTACACACCAGTCTCATCTCCATGTGTTATAGTACACACCACTCTCATATCCATGTAGTATAGTACACACCACTCTCATCTCCATGTATTATAGTACACACCACTCTCATCTCCATGTGTTATAGTACACACCACTCTCATCTCCATGTATTATAGTACACACCACTCTCATCTCCATGTGTTATAGTACACACCACTCTAATCTCAATGTAGTATAGTACTCACCACTCTCATCTCCATGTATTATAGTACACACCACTCTCATCTCCATGTATTATAGTATACACCACTCTCATCTCCATGTGTTATAGTACACACCACTCTCATCTCCATGTAGTATAGTACACACCAATCTCATCTCCATGTATTATAGTACACACCACTCTCATCTCCATGTATTATAGTACACACCACTTTCATCTCCATGTAGTATTATAAATACCACTCTCATCTCCATGTGTTATAGTACACACCACTTTCATCTCCATGTAGTATTATAAATACCACTCTCATCTCCATGTATTATAGTACACACCACTTTCATCTCCATGTAGTATTATAAATACCACTCTCATCTCCATGTGTTATATTACACACCACTTTCATCTCCATGTAGTATTATAAATACCACTCTCATCTCCATGTGTTATAGTACACACCACTCTCATCTCCATGTATTATAGTACACACCACTCTCATCTCCATGTAGTATAGTACACATCACTCTCATCTCCATGTAGAATAGTACACACCACTCTCATCTCCATGTATTATAGGACACACTACTCTCATCTCCATGTATCATAGGACACACCACTCTCATCTCCATGTAGTATAGTACACACCACTCTCATCTCAATAAATTATAGTACACACCACTCTCATCTCCATGTAGTATAGTACACACCACTCTCATCTCCATGTAGAATAGTACATACCACTCTCATCTCCATGTATTATAATACACACCACTCTCATCTCCATGTATTATAGTACACACCACTCTCATCTCCATGTATTATAGTACACACCACTCTCATCTCCATGTAGTATAGTACACAACACTCTCATCTCCATGTATTATAGTACACACCACTCTCATCTCCATCTATTATAGTACACACCACTCTCATCTCCATGTATTATAGTCCACACCACTCTCATCTCCAAGTATTATAGTACACACCACTCTAATATCCATGTATTATAGTACACACCACTCTCATCTCCATGTATTATAGTACACACCACTCTCATCTCCATGTATTATAGTACACACCACTCTCATCTCCATGTGTTATAGTACACACCACTCTCATCTCCATGTAGTATAGTACACACCACTCTCATCTCCATGTATTATAGTACACACCACTTTCATCTCCGAGTAGTATAGTACACACCACTCTCATCTCCATGTAGTATAGTACACACCACTCTCATCTCCATGTATTATAGTACACACCACTCTCATCTCCATGTAGTATAGTACACACCACTCTCATCTCCATGTAGAATAGTACACAACACTCTCGTCTCCATGTATTATAATACACACCACTCTCATCTCCATGTATTATAGTACACACCACTCTCATCTCCATGTATTATCGTACACACCACTCTCATGTCCATGTATTATAGTACACACTACTCTCATCTCCATGTATTATAGGACACACCACTCTCATCTCCATGTAGTATAGTACACACTACTCTCATCTCAATAAATTATAGTACACACTACTCTCATCTCCATGTAGAATAGTACATACCACTCTCATCTCCATGTATTATAATACACACCACTCTCATCTCCATGTGTTATAGTACACACCACTCTCATCTCCATGTGTTATAGTACACACCACTCTCATGTCCATGTATTACAGTACACACCACTCTCATCTCCATGTATTATAGTACACACCACTCCCATATCCATGTAGTATAGTACACACTACTCTTATCTCCATGTAGTATAGTAAATAACACTCTCATCCACATGTAGTATAGTACACACCACTCTCATCTCCATGTACTATTATAAATATCACTCTCATCTCCATGTACTATTATAAATACCACTCTCATCTCCATGTATTATAGTACACACCACTCTCATCTCCATGTGTTATAGTACACACCACTCTCATCTCCATGTATTATAGTACACACCACTCTCATCTCCATGTGTTATAGTACACACCACTCTCATCTCAATGTGTTATAGTACACACCACTCTCATCTCAATGTAGTATAGTACTCACCACTCTCATCTCCATGTATTATAGTACACACCACTCTCATCTCCATGTAGTATAGTACACACCACTCTCATCTCCATGTATTATAATACACACCACTCTCATCTCCATGTATTATAGTACACACCACTCTCATCTCCATGTACTATTATAAATACTACTCTCATCTCCATGTATTATAGTAAATACCACTCTCATCTCCATGTATTATAGTTCACACTACTCTCATCTCCATGTATTATAGTACACACCACTCTCATCTCCATGTAGTATAGTACACAACACTCTCATTCCATGTATTATGGTACACACCACTCTCATCTCCATGTACTATTATAAATACCACTCTCATCTCCATGTATTATAGTACACACCACTCTCATCTCCATGTATTATAGTACACACCACTCTCATCTCCATGTGTTATAGTACACACCACTCTCATCTCCATGTGTTATAGTAACACACCACTCTCATCTCCATGTATTATAGTACACACCACTCTCATCTCCATGTACTAATATAAATACCACTCTCATCTCCATGTGTTATAGTACACACCACTCTCATCTCCATGTACTATTATAAATACCACTCTCATCTCCATGTGTTATAATACACACCACTCTCATCTCAATGTATTATAGTACACACCACTCTCATCTCCATGTAGTATAGTACACACCACTCTCATCTCCATGTAGTATAGTACACACCACTCTCATCTCCATGTGTTATAGTACACACCACTCTCATCTCCATGTACTATTATAAATACGACTCTCATCTCCATGTAGTATAGTAAATAACACTCTCATCCACATGTAGTATAGTACACACCACTCTCATCTCCATGTACTATTATAAATATCACTCTCATCTCCATGTACTATTATAAATACCACTCTCATCTCAATGTAGTATAGTAAATACCACTCTCATCTCCATGTATTATAGTACACACCAGTCTCATCTCCATGTAGTATAGTACACACCACTCTCATATCCATGTAGTATAGTACACACCACTCTCATCTCCATGTATTATAGTACACACTACTCTCATCTCCATGTGTTATAGTACACACCACTCTCATCTCCATGTATTATAGTACACACCACTCTCATCTCCATGTAGTATAGTACTCACCACTCTCATCTCCATGTATTATAGTACACACCACTCTCATCTCCATGTAGTATAGTACACACCACTCTCATCTCCATGTATTATAATACACACCACTCTCATCTCCATATACTATTATAAATACTACTCTCATCTCCATGTATTATAGTAAATACCACTCTCATCTCCATGTATTATAGTTCACACTACTCTCATCTCCATGTATTATAGTACACACCACTCTCATCTCCATGTAGTATAGTACACAACACTCTCATCTCCATGTATTATGGTACACACCACTCTCATCTCCATGTACTATTATAAATACCACTCTCATCTCCATGTATTATAGTACACACCACTCTCATCTCCATGTATTATAGTACACACGACTCTCATCTCCATGTGTTATAGTACACACCACTCTCATCTCCATGTGTTATAGTAACACACCACTCTCATCTCCATGTATTATAGTACACACCACTCTCATCTCCATGTACTAATATAAATACCACTCTCATCTCCATTTGTTATAGTACACACCACTCTCATCTCCATGTACTATTATAAATACCACTCTCATCTCCATGTGTTATAATACACACCACTCTCATCTCCATGTATTATAGTACACACCACTCTCATCTCCATGTAGTATAGTACACACCACTCTCATCTCCATGTAGTATAGTACACACCACTCTCATCTCCATGTGTTATAGTACACATCACTCTCATCTCCATGTACTATTATAAATACGACTCTCATCTCCATGTATTATAGTACACACCACTCTCATCTCCATATATTATAGTACACACCACTGTCATCTCCATGTACTATTATAAATACGACTCTCATCTCCATGTATTATAGTAAACACCACTCTCATCTCCATGTATTATAGTACACACCACTCTCATCTCCATGTATTATAGTACACACCACTCTCATCTCCATGTATTATAGTACACACCACTGTCATCTCCATGTACTATTATAAATACGACTCTCATCTCCATGTATTATAGTAAACACCACTCTCATCTCCATGTATTATAGTACACACCACTCTCATCTCCATGTGTTATAGTACACACCACTCTCATCTCCATGTAGTATAGTACACACTACTCTCATATCCATGTAGTATAGTACACACCACTTGCATATTCATGTAGTATAGTACACACCACTCTCATCTCCATGTAGTATAGTACACACCACTTTCATCTCCATGTAGTATAGTACACACCACTTTCATCTCCATGTACTATTATAAATACCACTCTCATCTCCATGTAGAATAGTACACACCACTCTCATCTCCATGTGTTATAGTACACACCACTCTCATATCCATGTAGTATAGTACACACCACTCTCATCTCCATGTACTATAGTACACACCACTCTCATCTCCATGTAGAATAGTACACACCACTCTCATCTCCATGTGTTATAGTACACACCACTCTCATCTCCATGTAGTATAGTACACACTACTCTCATATCCATGTAGTATAGTACACACCACTTGCATATCCATGTAGTATAGTACACACCACTCTCATCTCCATGTAGTATAGTACACACCACTTTCATCTCCATGTAGTATAATACACACCACTTTCATCTCCATGTAGTATAGTACACACCACTCTCATCTCCATGTAGTATAGTACACACCACTCTCATCTCCATGTGTTATAGTACACACCACTCTCATCTCCATGTACTATTATAAATACGACTCTCATCTCCATGTATTATAGTACACACCACTCTCATCTCCATGTATTATAGTACACACCACTGTCATCTCCATGTACTATTATAAATACGACTCTCATCTCCATGTATTATAGTAAACACCACTCTCATCTCCATGTATTATAGTACACACCACTCTCATCTCCATGTATTATAGTACACACCACTCCCATATCCATGTAGTATAGTACACACTACTCTTATCTCCATGTAGTATAGTAAATAACACTCTCATCCACATGTAGTATAGTACACACCACTCTCATCTCCATGTACTATTATAAATATCACTCTCATCTCCATGTACTATTATAAATACCACTCTCATCTCAATGTAGTATAGTAAATACCACTCTCATCTCCATGTATTATAGTACACACCAGTCTCATCTCCATGTGTTATAGTACACACCACTCTCATATCCATGTAGTATAGTACACACCACTCTCATCTCCATGTATTATAGTACACACCACTCTCATCTCCATGTGTTATAGTACACACCACTCTCATCTCCATGTATTATAGTACACATCACTCTAATCTCCATGTGTTATAGTACACACCACTCTAATCTCAATGTAGTATAGTACTCACCACTCTCATCTACATGTAGTATAGTAAATACCACTCTCATCTCCATGTGTTATAGTACACACCACTCTCATCTCCATGTATTATAGTACACACCACTCTCATCTCCATGTAGTATAGTACACACCACTCTCATCTCCATGTATTATAATACACACCACTCTCATCTCCATATACTATTATAAATACTACTCTGATCTCCATGTATTATAGTAAATACCACTCTCATCTCCATGTATTATAGTTCACACTACTCTTCTCCATGTATTATAGTAGACACCACTCTCATCTCCATGTAGTGTAGTACACAACAATCTCATCTCCATGTATTATGGTACACACCACTCTCATCTCCATGTACTATTATAAATACCACTCTCATCTCCATGTATTATAGTACACACCACTCTCATCTCCATGTATTATAGTACACACCACTCTCATCTCCATGTGTTATAGTACACACCACTCTCATCTCCATGTGTTATAGTAACACACCACTCTCATCTCCATGTATTATAGTACACACCACTCTCATCTCCATGTACTAATATAAATACCACTCTCATCTCCATGTGTTATAGTACACACCACTCTCATCTCCATGTACTATTATAAATACCACTCTCATCTCCATGTGTTATAATACACACCACTCTCATCTCCATGTATTATAGTACACACCACTCTCATCTCCATGTAGTATAGTACACACCACTCTCATCTCCATGTAGTATAGTACACACCACTCTCATCTCCATGTGTTATAGTACACACCACTCTCATCTCCATATACTATTATAAATACTACTCTCATCTCCATGTATTATAGTAAATACCACTCTCATCTCCATGTATTATAGTTCACACTACTCTCATCTCCATGTATTATAGTACACACCACTCTCATCTCTATGTAGTATAGTACACAACAATCTCATCTCCATGTATTATGGTACACACCACTCTCATCTCCATGTACTATTATAAATACCACTCTCATCTCCATGTATTATAGTACACACCCATCTCATCTCCATGTATTATAGTACACACCACTCTCATCTCCATGTGTTATAGTACACACCACTCTCATCTCCATGTGTTATAGTAACACACCACTCTCATCTCCATGTATTATAGTACACACCACTCTCATCTCCATGTACTAATATAAATACCACTCTCATCTCCATGTGTTATAGTACACACCACACTCATCTCCATGTACTATTATAAATACCACTCTATTCTCCATGTGTTATAATACACACCACTCTCATCTCCATGTATTATAGTACACACCACTCTCATCTCCATGTAGTATAGTACACACCACTCTCATCTCCATGTAGTATAGTACACACCACTCTCATCTCCATGTGTTATAGTACACACCACTCTCATCTCCATGTACTATTATAAATACGACTCTCATCTCCATGTATTATAGTACACACCACTCTCATCTCCATGTATTATAGTACACACCACTGTCATCTCCATGTACTATTATAAATACGACTCTCATCTCCATGTATTATAGTAAACACCACTCTCATCTCCATGTATTATAGTACACACCACTCTCATCTCCATGTATTATAGTACACACCACTCTCATCTCCATGTATTATAGTACACACCACTGTCATCTCCATGTACTATTATAAATACGACTCTCATCTCCAAGTATTATAGTAAACAACACTCTCATCTCCATGTATTATAGTACACACCACTCTCATCTCCATGTGTTATAGTACACACCACTCTCATCTCCATGTAGTATAGTACACACTACTCTCATATCCATGTAGTATAGTACACACCACTTGCATATCCATGTAGTATAGTACACACCACTCTCATCTCCATGTAGTATAGTACACACCACTTTCATCTCCATGTAGTATAGTACACACCACTTTCATCTCCATGTACTATTATAAATACCACTCTCATCTCCATGTAGTATAGTACACACCACTCTCATCTCCATGTAGTATAGTACACACCACTCTCATCTCCATGTAGAATAGTACACACCACTCTCATCTCCATGTGTTATAGTACACACCACTCTCATATCCATGTAGTATAGTACACACCACTCTCATCTCCATGTAGTATAGTACACACCACTCTCATCTCCATGTAGAATAGTACACACCACTCTCATCTCCATGTGTTATAGTACACACCACTCTCAACTCCATGTAGTATAGTACACACTACTCTCATCTCCATGTAGTATAGTACACACCACTTTCATCTCCATGTAGTATAGTACACACCACTTTCATCTCCATGTAGTATAGTACACACCACTCTCATCTCCATGTGTTATAGTACACACCACTTGCATATCCATGTAGTATAGTACACACCACTCTCATCTCCATGTAGTATAGTACACACCACTTTCATCTCCATGTAGTATAGTACACACCACTTTCATCTCCATGTAGTATAGTACACACCACTCTCATCTCCATGTGTTATAGTACACACCACTCTCATCTCCATGTAGTATAGTACACACCACTCTCATCTCCATGTACAGTGCCTTGCAAAAGTATTCGGCCCCCTTGAACTTTGCGACCTTTTGCCACATTTCAGGCTTCAAACATAAAGATATAAAACTGTATTTTTTTGTGAAGAATCAACAACAAGTGGGACACAATCATGAAGTGGAATGACATTTATTGGATATTTCAAACTTTTTTAACAAATCAAAAACTGAAAAATTGGGCGTGCAAAATTATTCAGCCCCCTTAAGTTAATAGTTTGTAGCGCCACCTTTTGCTGTAATTACAGCTGTAAGTCGCTTGGGGTATGTCTCTATCAGTTTTGCACATCGAGAGACTGACATTTTTTCCCATTCCTCCTTGCAAAACAGCTCGAGCTCAGTGAGGTTGGATGGAGAGCATTTGTGCACAGCAGTTTTCAGTTCTTTCCACAGATTCTCGATTGGATTCAGGTCTGGACTTTGACTTGGCCATTCTAACACGTGGATATGTTTAATATTGAACCAATCCATTGTAGATTTTGCTTTATGTTTTGGATCATTGTCTTGTTGGAAGACAAATCTCCGTCCCAGTCTCAGGTCTTTTGCAGACTCCATCAGGTTTTCTTCCAGAATGGTCCTGTATTTGGCTCCATCCATCTTCCCATCAATTTTAACCATCTTCCCTGTCCCTGCTGAAGAAAAGCAGGCCCAAACCATGATGCTGCCACCACCATGTTTGACAGTGGGGATGGTGTGTTCAGCTGTGTTGCTTTTACGCCAAACATAACGTTTTGCATTGTTGCCAAAAAGTTCAATTTTGGTTTCATCTGACCAGAGCACCTTCTTCCACATGTTTGGTGTGTCTCCCAGGTGGCTTGTGGCAAACTTTAAACGACACTTTTTATGGATATCTTTAAGAAATGGCTTTCTTCTTGCCACTCTTCCATAAAGGCCAGATTTGTGCAATATACGACTGATTGTTGTCCTATGGACAGAGTCTCCCACCTCAGCTGTAGATCTCTGCAGTTTATCCAGAGTGATCATGGGCCTCTTGGCTGCATCTCTGATCAGTCTTCTCCTTGTATGAGCTGAAAGTTTAGAGGGACGGCCAGGTCTTGGTAGATTTGCAGTGTTCTGATACTCCTTCCATTTCAATATTATCGCTTGCACAGTGCTCCTTGGGATGTTTAAAGCTTGGGAAATATTTTTGTATCCAAATCCGGCTTTAAACTTCTTCACAACAGTATCTCGGACCTGCCTGGTGTGTTCCTTGTTCTTCATGATGCTCTCTGCGCTTTTAACGGACCTCTGAGACTATCACAGTGCAGGTGCATTTATACGGAGACTTGATTACACACAGGTGGATTGTATTTATCATCATTAGTCATTTAGGTCAACATTGGATCATTCAGAGATCCTCACTGAACTTCTGGAGAGAGTTTGCTGCACTGAAAGTAAAGGGGCTGACTAATTTTGCACGCCCAATTTTTCAGTTTTTGATTTGTTAAAAAAGTTTGAAATATCCAATAAATGTCGTTCCACTTCATGATTGTGTCCCACTTGTTGTTGATTCTTCACAAAAAAATACAGTTTTATATCTTTATGTTTGAAGCCTGAAATGTGGCAAAAGGTCGCAAAGTTCAAGGGGGCCAAATACTTTCGCAAGGCACTGTAGTATAGTACACACCACTCTCATCTCCATGTAGTATAGTACACACCACTCTCATCTCCATGTAGGATAGTACACACCACTCTCATCTCCATGTACTATTATAAATACCACTCTCATCTCCATGTAGTATAGTACACACCTCTCCTCTCCATGTATTATAGTACACACCACTCTCATATCCATGTAGTATAGTACACACCACTCTCATCTCCATGTAGTATAGTACACACCACTCTCATCTCCATGTAGTATAGTACACACCACTCTCATCTACATGTAGTATACTACACACCACTCTCATCTCCATGTAGTATAGTACACACCACTCTCATCTCCATGTACTATTATAAATACCACTCTCATCTCCATGTAGTATAGTACATACCTCTCATCTCCATGTAATATAGTATACATACATTCATACAGAACATACATATATTATCCCCACCTCTACCCTTACTTTGAAATCACAGCACACTTGGCTGTACTGTTGACACCCTTCCCAGGGTCTGTTTCTATTCTAACCAGGCCGTGCTGACCTCCTACCCATGGACTGTTGACACTCTACCCAGGGTCTGTTGACCACCTACCCAGCTTCTATTGACACTCTACCCACGGTCTATTGATACTCTACCCAGGGTCTTTTGATACACTACCCAGGATCTGTTTATACCCTACCCAGGATCTGTTGATATCCTACCCAGGGTCTGTTGAAATCCTACTTAGGGTCTGTTGCCCCGCTACTGATGGTCTGTTTATAACCTTCCCAGGGTCTGTTGACACCCTACCCAGGATCTGTTGAAATTCTACCAGGGTCTGTTGACCACCCTACTCAGAGTTTGTTGACATCCTACCCAGGGTATGTTGACCCCCTACCAAGGGTTTGTTGACATCATAACCAGGATTTGTTGACATCATACCCAGGGTTTGTTGACATCCTAACCAACGTCTGTTGACCCCCTAACCAGTTTTTTTTTTACATCCTACCCAGGGTCTGTTGACCCCCTAACCAGGTTTTGTTGACATCCTACCCAGTGTCTGTTGACCCCCTAACCAGGTTGTGTTGACCCCTTGCCCAAGGTTTGTTGACATCCTACCCAGTGTCTGTTGACCCCCTAACCAGGTTGTGTTGACCCCCTAACCAGGTTGTGTTGACCCCCTAACCAGGTTGTGTTGACCCCCTAACCAGGTTGTGTTGACCCCCTAACCAGGTTTTGTTGACATCCTACCCAGTGTCTGTTGACCCCCTAACCAGGTTGTTTTGACCCCTAACCAGGTTGTGTTTAACCCCTAACCAGGTTGTTTTTAACCCCTAACCAGGTTGTGTTGACCCCCTAACCAGGTTGTGTTGACCCCCTAACCAGGTTGTGTTGACCCCCTGCCCAGGGTTTGTTGACATCCTAGCCAGTGTCTGTTGACCCCCTAACCAGGTGTCTGTTGACCCCCTAACCAGGTTGTGTTGACCCCCTAACCAGGTTTTGTTGACATCCTACCCAGTGTCTGTTGACCCCCTAACCAGGTTGTGTTGACCCCCTAACCAGGTTGTGTTGAACCCCTAACCAGGTTGTGTTGAACCCCTAACCAGGTTGTGTTGACCCCCTAACCACGTTTTGTTGAACCCCTAACCAGGTTGTTTTTAACCCCTAACCAGGTTGTGTTGAACCCCTAACCAGGTTGTGTTGACCCCCTAACCAGGTTGTGTTGACCCCCTAACCAGGTTGTGTTGACCCCCTAACCAGGTTGTGTTGACCCCCTAACCAGGTTTTGTTGAACCCCTAACCAGGTTGTTTTTAACCCCTAACCAGGTTGTGTTGAACCCCTAACCAGGTTGTGTTGACCCCCTAACCAGGTTGTGTTGACCCCCTAACCAGGTTGTGTTGACCCCCTAACCAGGTTTTGTTGAACCCCTAACCAGGTTGTTTTTAACCCCTAACCAGGTTGTGTTGACCCCCTAACCAGGTTGTGTTGAACCCCTAACCAGGTTGTGTTGACCCCCTAACCAGGTTGTGTTGACCCCCTAACCAGGTTGTGTTGACCCCCTAACCAGGTTGTGTTGACCCCCTGCCCAGGGTTTGTTGACATCCTAGCCAGTGTCTGTTGACCCCCTAACCAGGTGTCTGTTGACCCCCTAACCAGGTTGTGTTGACCCCCTAACCAGGTTTTGTTGACATCCTACCCAGTGTCTGTTGACCCCCTAACCAGGTTGTGTTGACCCCCTAACCAGGTTGTGTTGAACCCCTAACCAGGTTGTGTTGAACCCCTAACCAGGTTGTGTTGACCCCCTAACCACGTTTTGTTGAACCCCTAACCAGGTTGTTTTTAACCCCTAACCAGGTTGTGTTGAACCCCTAACCAGGTTGTGTTGACCCCCTAACCAGGTTGTGTTGACCCCCTAACCAGGTTGTGTTGACCCCCTAACCAGGTTGTGTTGACCCCCTAACCAGGTTTTGTTGAACCCCTAACCAGGTTGTTTTTAACCCCTAACCAGGTTGTGTTGAACCCCTAACCAGGTTGTGTTGACCCCCTAACCAGGTTGTGTTGACCCCCTAACCAGGTTGTGTTGACCCCCTAACCAGGTTTTGTTGAACCCCTAACCAGGTTGTTTTTAACCCCTAACCAGGTTGTGTTGACCCCCTAACCAGGTTGTGTTGAACCCCTAACCAGGTTGTGTTGACCCCCTAACCAGGTTGTGTTGACCCCCTAACCAGGTTGTGTTGACCCCCTAACCAGGTTGTGTTGACCCCCTAACCAGGTTGTGTTGAACCCCTAACCAGGTTGTGTTGACCCCCTAACCAGGTTGTGTTGAACCCCTAACCATGTTGTGTTGACCCCCTAACCAGGTTGTGTTGACCCCCTAACCAGGTTGTGTTGACCCCCTAACCAGGTTGTGTTGACCCCCTAACCAGATTGTGTTGAACCCCTAACCAGGTTGTGTTGAACCCCTAACCAGGTTGTTTTTAACCCCTAACCAGGTTGTGTTGAACCCCTAACCATGTTGTGTTGACCCCCTAACCAGGTTGTGTTGACCCCCTAACCAGGTTGTGTTGAACCCCTAACCAGGTTGTGTTGAACCCCTAACCAGGTTGTTTTTAACCCCTAACCATGTTGTGTTGACCCCCTAACCAGGTTGTGTTGACCCCCTAACCAGGTTGTGTTGAACCCCTAACCAGGTTGTGTTGAACCCCTAACCAGGTTGTGTTGACCCCCTAACCAGGTTGTGTTGACCCCCTAACCAGGTTGTGTTGACCCCCTAACCAGGTTGTGTTGACCCCCGAACCAGGTTGTGCTGACCCCCAAACCAGGGGGTTGGGCTGTCATTTTACCTGTCCAGCTAAAAACAAGCAGACTTCAAGGGGTTCTCTGTTTCTCAGGTTACCTTCCTCACCTCTCTCTCTCTCTCTCTCTCTCTCTCTCTCTCTCTCTCTCTCGCTCTCGCTCTCTCTCTCTCTCTCTCTCTCTCTCTCTCTCTCTCTCTCTCTCTCTCTCTCTCTCTCTCTCTCAGCCCTGGGCTAAATGACATTTGGAAAACCATGCCATTATGTTCCCTTTCAAATTTCACTAGTTTTGCCTTTGTCCTTTTCTCCACCTCCATATCAACACTTTTGTAAGTTGAGGACCGTCACCTGACCTGTCTCTCTTCCCACCTCCCACCACAGCCAAAAGCAACATGGCTTCTGTCCTAAGCAATTAGAGCTTCACCACCAGGATGGCATTTCTTGGAATCCGTCTCTCCAGCTTTAACAAATTGTAATGTCTAAAAATATGTGTGTTTAAAGGCTCAGTGCAGTCAAAAACATAATTTTCCCGTGTGCTTTATATATGTCTCCACACTAAGAAATTGGAACGATAATGTGAAATTGTGAAAATGATGATAATGCCCTTTCAGTGTCAGAGCTGTTTCAAAAGAAATTTTAGCCTGTTCTGGTGGAATGAAGTTTTGGCCAGGCTTAGACCAATAAGAAAGAGAGTTCCAAACCTCTCTTCTTCTTATCCAGAAGAACTTACCGGATAAATTACGGTTAAGCGCCAAAGGCACATGAACACATTTTTTGATATAGTCGGCTCAGAGATTCAAACCACCTTTCGGTTACTGGTCCCCAACGCTCTTTTACATATTTTTTTTATTTATTTCACCTTTATTTAACCAGGTAGGTTCTCATTTACAACTGTGACCTGGCCAAGATAAAGCAAAGCAGTGCGACGCAAACAACAACACAATAGAAAAATCTAGATACAGTACATTGTGTGCAAATGTAGTAAGATTAGGGAGGTAAGGCACTAAATAGGCCATAGTGGGAAAATAATTACAATTTAGCATTAACACTAGATAGATAGATGTGCAGAAGATGATGTGCAAGTAGAGATACTGGGGTGCAATGGAGCAAAAAACAAAAAAAACAAAAAAAACAATATGGGGATGGTCACAGTTGTAAATGAGAACTTGTTCTCAACTAGCTTGCCTGGTTAAATAAAGGGGAAATAAAAAACAATGTAAATGAGGTAGTTGGGTGGGCTATTTACAGATGGGCTGTGTACAGTTGCAATGATCGATAAGCTGCTCTGACAGCTGATGCTTAAAGTAAGTGAGGAAGATATACGTCTCCAGCTTCAGTGATTTTTACAATTCGTTCCAGGCATTGGCAGCAGAGAACTGGAAGGAAAGGCGGCCAAATGAGGAGTTGGCTTTGGGGATGACCAGTGAAATATATCTGCTGCGTGTGTTACGGGTGGGGACCAGTGAGCTGAGATAAGGCGGGGCTTTACCAAGCAAAGACTTATAGATGACCTGGAGCCAGCGGGTTTGGCGACTAATATGAAGCGAGGGCCAGCCAACGAGAGCATAAAGGTCGCAGTGGTGGGTAGTATATGGGGTGTCATCACGTTGGCCTGGGGGTAGGTTAATGACAGTCATAAATACCTCTTCTTCCTTTTTCCTCTCTCTACCCTACTGATGTTACATTTGCAAAACCCTTGGTTAACATAGAGATTCTGGGAACATCAGAAGGTGGGGAGAAATTAACTATATTCTGGTAATCCGACCAACTGAACATATGCGGTGGTACTTAATGAATATGATGTCGGTTCGGTTGCCATCTGAGACATTGTCATCAATGATAAGATGACATAAACTCTACAGTGGAAAGTCTACACATCAAAGTTATCAGATTCACATGGAATTGCTCTTAGGGCTAGGCAGAATACTGCCCCCTTTGGAGGAATTGCGTGCCCATATTAAACTGAAAAAAAATCTGTCCAAAATTGCTAATATATACATATAATAATTATTATTGGATAGAAAACACTCTAAAGCTTCTAAAACCGTTGGAATTATGTCTGTAAGTTTAGCAGAACTCACAGGGCAGGCATTCTTCCGAACTAGTTTTGGGATCATGAAAGTTGGGGCAACTTTGACGTGATCGCCCCCACCCTTCCCAACCAGCTATGGATCTGGGGACACTTTCTATGTCTTCCACTAGATGTCCTCATTCAGGCGAGCGTTTAATCGTTCAAATCCCGCGAGTTTTGGCCCTATGGGAGTGAATTGAGTGCGTGTCGTGAGAAAATACCTGTGCGTTAGGGCGCGAATTGGTCCCATCCATTTCTTTGTTCCAGCACTCTGGAGGAGAACTAACAATGACCGGTTGAATTGAAAATTGTTTTGTACGTTTAGAACATCCTAAAGCTTGATTCTGCACTTAGTTTGACCTGTTCAGTCGACATATAATATGTAATTTTGAAGTTTTGATGCGCAACTTTTCGGGACCAGAGGAAAATTTGGGTGCATTTCAGCTGATATTGTTAGCAGATGCTAATACAAAGACACAAGACTTGAAACCAAACAATGTTTTGGGTAAGTATGAACCCTTCCTGTACATTCTGAACGAAGACCATCAAAGGTAAGGGAATATTTATGCTGAAATTCTGTGTTTCTGTTGACTCCAACATAGCGGAGAAATATTGCTTATGTCTGAGCGCCGTCTCAGAATATTGAATAGTGAGCGATTTCTGTAACGTTAAAAAGAAATGTAACAAAGCGATTGCATTAAGAAGCAGTGTATCTTTCTAACTATATGTAGAACATGTATATTTAGTCAAAGTTTATGATGTCTATTTACGTTATCTTGCGGCGCTGTCTATATTTTCTGCGGACATTTTTCAGTATTTTCTGAACATGAATTCAATGTAAATGGACATTTATGGATATAAATGGCATATTATTGAAAAAAAAAGTACTTTGTAACATGTCATATTACTGTCATCTGATGAAGATTTTCAAAAGGTTAGTGAATGATTTATTTTTTAATCCTGCTTTTATAATTTTATATTTTCTGGGACAAAATGGCTGCCTCTTGTCTTCGTTTCGGTGGTGGTCTAATATAAATATGTGGTGTGTTTTCGCCGTAAAACATTTAAAAAATCTGACATGCTGAGTAGATGAACAAGGTGTTTATCTTTCATTTGAGGTATTGGACTTGTTAATGTGTGGAGGTTAAATATTTCTAAGAATATTTTTGCGTTCCATGCGCCACTTTCCAGCTGAACGTGGGAGGGGTCGTTCCCAAAAGGGAACCCTCACCCGTCAACAGGTTAAATGTTTGATTATGAAATTATTTGTGATGGGATGAAATGTGATTTTAGCTTCTAAAATGTAAGATTTGAGTTTTCATAAGATAGGGCTCTGCTCAATCAGTGGCCCTCCCCTGTGAAGGGACATGGGCTATAACACTTTTCAAACACGCCCTCTTCTCCCTTCCTATATAAGCCCTTGACGACAATATAACCTCCTGTTTTCACAAAGTTCACAACGCTAATAGCCCTGACCACTCGGTTTTGAAGTTTGACCAGGAGCACTCACTCCAGTTAGAGGGTGTATTATCAGGTATTGGAGCGTTGAGAGATGACGCACAACAACAGTTTCTACCACGAAACCATGATTTCAATAATCTCCCCGGTCGAAATAACTGTAAAGTACATCGCCATCAAAACGACTACCTCTACAATCGACCTCTTCACTACGTTCCTGCACCCAACCCACACAAAGTGTCAGAGCACAAGGGTAACAAAGGGTTGAAGGATGATCAAAACGTAGACCAATGTTCTGCAGAAGTTCCACTATGTGAAGAACTAAAGTGAGAAACATTTGAGAAAAGGGTAAAAGATAAGTCATAAGGACTAGACTGTGAATTACCGGACACCAGGTCCGCAGGAATTAACACCCATAGCAAGAACGTTAAAATTAAAATCTCTCCCGCTCTCACTTGAGACCCTATTCAGGGCCCGCTTGATCAAGAAACAAGCCCACGGGCTTTGTCTATAGACTCTGATACAAAGGTTTGCGAAGAAAAAGGTCAAACGCTTCATTAAAGCCAAGCCCGCTCAAAATTTGAAAAGTTGATCTGCTTCCACCTTGAACAGAATTGACACATCACGTTGTTGCGAACTACCACTCCACTTTGTGGGGAACATGTCCACTAAACACGAATCGAAACGACCATACCTGGAAACAGTCCTGGAGGACTGCTTAACTTGTCATGCGCTAATTGATTCGGGTGCGACAATATCACTCATCTCTCAAACATTGTTTGATGATCTAAAAAGGGCTTTGAAGCCAACTAAATGTTGGTTAAAAGTGGAACGATGCGATACTACACTTCGAGGGGTCACTCAGACTACCTCGGCTCTCATATTGAGAGTCATGCTGAAACTACACTTCAAGGACGTATCGCTCGGTCACCCTGTGTATGTTACCAGCCTCGAAACTGTACCCCTGCTACTTGGAGCAAACTCAGCAGGTATGGTCATTCCATTCAGCCAATCTGATTGACCATTCTTGTCATGAATTCGAGCCAGCTGTCTATGTGAATGAGCAACTTCCCTCCTTCTTGCAGTCGTGCAATACGGTAGTTGAGATGAACTTCTCTTGCCCTTCGGACACTTCCTCAAACACTGTGGCTGTCTGGCAAGAAAAACACAGATGCGCATTGTATACTCTGCTTCCACTGACACACCTTATGCTTTGTGGGGGACTGTCAACCCTTACAATGACACTAATGGCATCAGCCCAGCAACTGACCTGATGACTCCCACTGGTGAAACACTTTGCGATATCACAGACCGATATCCTCGTCTCAGTTCGAGACTACGGACACACCGTACGAGGCCGCCAGAGCATAAATCAAATCTAGTTGTAAACTCCCCCATGAGAACAATGAGGAGCAGACCGGCCCATAGACAGGGATTATCTTAGAACACATCTAAGATGGTACTGAGGTGTACCACACTGGTCGTAAAGGAAGTCCAGTGGACTTGTCCACCTCCAAAACAAATGGCAACAATAATCATTCCTTGCCATGTGTAGTTTCAACTACAATACTAGTACTAGTAAAATGCTCCAATCATGTGTTCCGGTATACAGTTTGTATAATTGTAATATGATTTTGGACTGTTTAATGAAGAAAAATACAATTCCCTTTTGATTTAAACTAAATCAGAGTACCGCCCCTGAGCCCAGTTAGGGTCAGACATCCTGGGACAGCGCTTTTCGGCCTTTACGAATAAAACCCCCACTCAGGTTTTCGATCAGCAGCCCGAGCTTACCTCAATTACGAGATGGCTAAAGGTTCCAGACCATATTTTTCTCCATTAGGAGAAAATTGCAATATTTCCCGAATGAGTGAGCGTTCATGTGCAAAGGATTAGCATTTCAATTGTTATAATTATCACTCTGTAGTGACTTCTTAGTCGACCCCCAACTCCCCTTTTGTCTAACAAGCTGCCATGCCGGTTTAGCCCACTAGGGCACATTCTCCTATCAGTTAATGTAACCTCATTTACCTTGTTTGTTTGTTTGTTTATGCATTTCTGTGAATTACTTAGTTAGTAATAAATAAATGATTTAAGACAATTGATGTATGGATGACTCATAGTGAAGACTGGGTTCATTCAGATAACTAACAATTTACGACGTTTGGAATGAGACTAACGTGAGGTAAAGTAAATGATTCATTAATTCGAAGACTAATTGATCAGATGAAATATCTGAAAAGTTATTTTAGGAAATGATAACTTTGTAATTTGAATATTTTTCCTTGGTGCCGTGACTTCCTAGTAATTACGGTTACATGATTAATCAGTCTAATCGCGTAATAACTAATTACAGAGAATCTTTGATAAAAACTATCAGTCTTCAGTTAATAATAGTAAAGACACGACAGTGGACAGAACTCAAAAAGTGTGTGCGAGCAAGGAGACCTACAAACCTGCTTCAGAAACACCAGCTCTGTCAGGAGGAATGCACCAAAATTCACCCAATTTATTGTGGGAATCTTGTAGAAGGCTACCTAAAACGTTTGACACAAGTTAAGCAATTTAAAGGCAATGCTACCGAATACTAATTGAGTGTATGTAAACTTCTAACCCCCTGGGAATGTGATGAAATAAATAAAAGCTCAAATAAATCATTCTTTCTACTATTATTCTGACATTTCACATTCTTAAAATAAAGTGGTGATGCTAACTGACCGAAAACAGGGATTATTTACTTGGATTAAATGTCAGGAATTGCGAAAAACTGAGTTTAAATGTATTTGGTTATGGTGTATGTTAACTTCCGACTTGAGTTATGTCCCCGCCACCCCCCCTTTGCCCTCAGAACAACCTTAATTCTTTGGGGCATGGACTTTACAAGGTGTCGAAAGCATTCCACGGAGATGCTGGCCCATGTTGACTCTAATGCTTCCCACAGTTGTATCAAGTTGGCTGGATGTAATTTGGGTGGTGGACCATTCTTGATACACACAGGAAACTGTTGCAGCTTTGCAGTTCTTGACACAAACCGGTGCACCTAACCGGTACTTCCATACCCCGTCCAAAGGCACATACATTTTTTGTCTTCACCGTTCACCATCTGAATGGCACACATACACAATCCATGTCTCAATTGTCTCAAGGCTTAAAAATCCTTCTTTTACCTGTCTCTTCACCTTCGACTACGCTGGCTGAAGTGGATTTAAGAAGTGACATCAATAAGGGATCATAGCTTTCACAAGATTTCCAAAAATGTAACATCACATGGGGCTGATTTTCTGGTGTTTTTACAGTATTTTATGTCCTGAAAATATGGGGGGGGGCAAATTAAACTACACACGGGCCACCAGTTGGGAAGCCCTGGTGGATTGTATGTAGTATCTGGACATTCCAGCGGGTGAATGAATGGCCCTGTTAAGTTATTGTTTATTCTGCATCCATATTCAACTAACTAGCTTTGACCTCTAACATCTAACCTCTAACCTCTGAAGGATGCTGGAAAACAAATAGTAAACAAACATGCAAACATCCAAATAAAACATCCAAATAAATAATTAAACACAGCTATAGCCATTATAATCCAAGGTACAACCGAGCATATGATCAAATTTTCACCCCTTGAAGCGAAAAAAAAGAATTCAAAACAAAACGAAACAGGGAAAAATGACCTGTACCCTCTCTGTGGCCGCACTGAGGCCTCTTTCTCTCTCTCCCGCTCTTTTTTCTCTCTCTCTCTTTCTGTAGTTGGACTGGGATATCCACTCTGTGATTTGTGGTGGGCGGTGTGTAATGTCAGCCGTGTCGTCTCGCATTACCGCGTGCCACCGTGAGGAGATGCCGCCTGCCATCGCGCTCTGCTGAAGATGCCCCTGACAGAATCAGTCCCCCTGCTCTCTGGCACTTATCAGTTAGAGTCTGCATTCCCGGGGGGAGGGAGATTACTGTCGCGCTGCTTCTGCATTCTGCTGCGCTGTGAAAACAGTGCCCGGGGGCATTTCGCAGCGGGCCTAGCTTAGGGGGGATTGTGTTTTTAGGCGCTCATAGAGAGATACCTTTCTTTTATTAGGGCCAAGGAGGCGAGAATGAAAGCCATTATTCTGTGATCTGGCTCATACATACATTAACCCTCATCATCACTGCACATATCTCACACCCAGGACCTCTATACAAGGCTATGTCAGAGACCCTAAAAATTGTCAAAGACTCCAGCCACCCAAGTTATACACTGTTCTCTCTGCTACAGCATGGCAAGGGGTACCAATGCACCAAGTCTAGAACTAACAGGACTCTGAATAGCTTCTCTCCCCAAGCCATAAGAGTGATAAATAGTTAGTCCAGGTAGCTATTTGTTTAACTATTTAACTATCTGCATTGACCCTTTTTGAAATAACTCTTTTGAGTCATCACATATGCTGCTGCTACTGTTTATTATCTATCCTGTTGTCGAGTTACTTTATCCCTGCCAATATGTACTTATACAACAGGTGGGTCTAATCCTAAATGCTGATTGGTTAAAATCACATTCTAACTGGTGTCTATTCCACATGTTACCACCGGCTAAATTTATGACCTTAAAATGCCTATTTACTCTGTTCTATCTGACGGCGCAATCCACTGTCTCACCATCCCAGCCCGGCAATTTTGATCTCCGCAATAAAAAATATTTTTGAAGTGGTTGTGTTAGCTGAGTTGATGGCTTGCTCCTCTGAACAACAGGGTCCAGACGAGAGAGCTTATGTACTATGCCAGGTGAAATCATTAGATCATTGTTATGGATGTCTCCAAATAAATGTCACCAGAAAACAGCTTAAGCAAATGCAGCTACTTCGTTGTTATTCTGGCTGCACTGTTTGCCTTAATTGGCTAACTAGTGAGCAAGGCATAAGAGCGTTGCCAGCCAGTATGGCAATAGAAAATTTAGAACAAACGGCTTTGTCTCAGGCCTAACAACAGCTGTGCCAATATATCTACCAAACACCTACTTTGAGGGCGTTTCGTACCCCTGGACATCGACTCTGTACTGGTACTCTGTGTATATAGTCAAATTATTGTTAGTCATTGTGTATTTATTCCTTGTGTTATTATCTTTCTTTCTGAACTGTTGGGAAAGGCCTTAAGTAAGCATTTCACTGCTAGTCTACACCTGTTGGTTAAGAAGCAAGTGACAAATACAATTTGATTTCATTTTGACCTCTCATGTACATATAATCCCCTTTCTCTCTCTCTCTCTCTCTGTGTCAGATTGCCCTTACTTTACACAATGTCCATTCCCCCTCAGTTTCTTTCAGCCCATATTTATCTGTCAAGCAGTTTCTCTGCCCTTGTTTTCCCCTCCCTCCATCCGTCCATCCCTCCCCCTTCTCTCCCTCTATCCCTCCCTCTCAGCCTTTGGAGCATTTGCTGAATCTCATTAGCTAGCATGTGAACCCTCCCTGCTCATATTGTCTGTCTCGTCTGTCAGAGTTGAGCACTCACTCCCTCACTTCCTGTCATCTTCTCTTCCACACACTCACTCACTTCCTGTCATCCTGTACTTCTCTCACTCCCTCTCTCAGCCTCTCCTAAGGGACGTCTCAAACTTCATCAGCACTCCCCTCATCCTAATCTTCTTTTCCTCTTCCTGTGTTTCTCCTGCAACTCTGAGCTGATTTAAATTTCACCCCACCACCACAGCAGACCACCAAATCAGCTGGGCTAGACAATCTGGACCCTCCCTTCCTAACATTATCCGCCGCCATTGTTGCAACTCCTATTACTAGTCTGTTAAACCTCTCTTTCGTATAGTCTGAGATTCTTAAAGATTGGAAAGCGGCCGCGGTCATCCCCCTCTTTAAAGGGGGAGAAACTCTAGACTCAAACTTTTACAGACCTATATCCATCCTGCCCTGCCTTTCTAAAGTCTTCAAAAGCCAAGTGAACAAACAGAGCACCGACCATTTCGAATCCCATCGCTATGCAATCTCTTTTCTGAGCTGGTCAAGGGTGCACCTCAGCCACCCTCAAGGTCCTAAATGATTTCATAACCACCATCGATAAAAGACAGTACTGTGCAGCCGACTTCATCGACCTGGCCAAGGCTTTCTACTCTGTCAATCACCATATTCCTATTGGCAGACTCAACAGCCGTGGTTTCTCTAATGACTGCCTTGCCTGGCTCACTAACTACTTCTCAGATAGAGTTCAGTGTGTCAAACCGGAGGGCCTGTTGTCCGGACCTCTGGAAGTCTCTATGTGTGTGCCACAGGGTTCAATTCTCGGGCAAACTCTTTTCTCTGTATATATCAATGATGTTGCTCTTGCTGAGGGTGATTCTTTGATCCACCTCTACACAGACGACACCATTCTGTAACACTGTGTTCACAAACCTCCAAATGAGCTTCAACGCCATAACACTCCACAACACCCACCCGTAGCACGCGCTCCAGCAGGTATATTTCACTGGTCATCCCCAAAGCCAACACCTACTTTGGCCGCCTTTCCTTTCAGTTCTCTGCTGACAATGAATGGAATGAATTTCAAAAATCACTAAAGCTGGAGACTTATATCTCCCTCACTAACTTTTAGCGTCAGCTGTCAGACACAGCCTATCTGTAAATTGCCCATCAAACCAACAACCTCCCCGTATTTAGTTTTTCTGCTCTTTTGGACTCCAGTATTTCTACTTGCACATCCTCATCTGCACATATATCACTCCAGTATAAATTGCTAAATTGTAATTACTTCACCACTATTGGCCTATTTATTTCCTTACCTCCTTACTTCATTTGAACACACTGTTTACAGATTTTTCTATTGTATTATTGACTGTACGTTTGTTTTTTCCATGTGTAACTCTGTGTTGTTGTTTTTGTCACACTGCTTTGCTTTATCTTGGCCAGGTTGCAGTTGTAAATGATAACTTATTCTCAACTGGCCTCCATGGTAAAAAAAAAAAAAAAAACTAAAAAGACCTGTCCAAAATGGCCGCCTGCCATTGACCCCCTTCACCTGCCCTTTGGTGCCTTGTCCAACCATGTATCTGTATCTGTCTGCCCTGTGGCCTCAAGTCAATCACTGTCCATCACTTCTGTCATCCATCCATCCACCCACCCATCCGTCTATCCCTCCATCCATCCCTCCATCCATGGGCCCGGTGGCCAGATGGATGTGTGAGGCACCTAAAAGGATTGCTGTCACTCAGGGTGTGGTGGGGCTGTGAAAGGTGCCGTCATGCTCTTTCAGGATCATATGCTGGGTGTCAGACACATGGCAAGGAGACAGATACCCCCCTCTCATACCCCCTGCTAGCAGCCTCATGTCCCCTAAACACGCACAAACACACACACACACACACACACACACACACACACACACACACACACACACACACACACACACACACACACACACACACACACACACACACACACACACCATACACTCCCTGACACATTCACACCACCACAGACAACCAGAGGAGCCTTCACACCCCAGCGCCCTGAAAAATAACTCTCACATTAATACTCTCCCGATGGAGAAGCTGCTGTATATCCATATGAGTGATGGAAGAGTGGTAAACTTCATTACAGAGTGGGAATGGGTCTGTGAATGATGGATGAGTGGTTAACTCCATTACAGAGAGGGAGCAGGTCTGTGAATTATGGAAGAGTGGTAAACTCCATTACAGAGAGGGAGCAGGTCTGTGAATGATGGAACAGTGGTAAACTTCATCCCCAACCTCATCCCCTTCCCTCATTAACACACCCCCATCTCACCCCCTCCCCTTCCAAACCAGCCAAACCATACATCCCGTGGTGGCAGTTTTTGTTATGACTACGTATCGACATCAAAGACATCGGAGGGTTGAGAGGGTTTAGGGTGTGGGTGTAAGTGCACGTGTACTTGCGCGTGTGTGTGTTTTCCCATGATTATGTGTGTGTTTGCCCACGGTTATGTGTGTGTTTTCCCATGATTATGTGTGTGTTTGCCCACGGTTATGTGTGTGTTTTCCCATGCTTATGTGTGTGTTTGCCCATGGTTATGTGTGTGTTTTCCCATGGTTATGTGTGTGTTTGCCCATGGTTATGTATGTTTTACCATGTTTATGTGTGTAAGTAGAGTTCTTTGTTAATTGGTTTGCGTAGGTTTAGTCCAGGGAGAAAAATAAGATGGAGAGGTCTTCGTCAGACGAACAGCTATCGTTTCGGGTCAGCCTGGGTGAGAGGTGGACAGAGTGGAGGACAGAGCGGAGGACAGAGCAGAGGACAGAGCAGAGGACAGCGCTGAGGATGAATAGTTAAAGAAGCAACATCCTTGGCTCATGATAAATTTAGAAGGCTCAGCTGTTTGGCCCTGGGTATCGTCGGACAGGGCCACAGTGTCTCCCAACCCCTCCCGTCTCAGCCTCCTGTATTTATGCTGCAATAGTTTATGTGTCGGGAGGCTATGGTCAGTCTGTTATATTTCTCCAGTCTTATCCGGTGTCCAGTATACTCCCTCTAATTCTCTCTCTCTCTTTCTCTTTCTCCTTCTCTTTCTCTTTTTCTCTTTCATTCTCTCTCTCTTCTCTCAGAGGACCTGAGCCCTAGGACCATGCCTCAGGACTACTTGCCCTGATGACTCCAGTCAACCTGGTCATGCTGTTGCTCCAGTTTCAACTGTTCTGCCTGCGACTATGGAACCCTGACCTGTTCACCGGACGTGCTACCTTGTCTCGGACCTGCTGTTTCGGACTCTCTCTCTACCGCACCTGCTGTCTCGAACTCTGAATGATTGGCTACAAAAGCCAACTAACATTTACTTCTGAGGTGCTGACCTGTTGCACCCTCTACAACCACTGTGATTATTATTATCTCACCCTGCTTGTCATCTATAAACATTTGAACATCTTAGCCATGTTCTGTTATAATCTCCACCTGGCACAGCCAGAAGAGGACTGGCCACCCTGTAGCAGGCTCATGTTAAATGTAGGAGGCTCATGTTAAATGTAGAAGGCTCATGTTAAATGTAGGAGGCTCATGTTAAATGTAGGAGGCTCATGTTAAATGTAGAAGGCTCGTGTTAAATGTAGAAGGCTCATGTTAAATGTAGCAGGCTCATGTTAAATGTAACAGGCTCATGTTAAATGTAGCAGGCTCATGTTAAATGTAGCAGGCTCATGTTAAATGTAGCAGACTCTTGTTAAATGTAGCAGGTTCATTTTAAATGTAGCAGGCTCATGTTAAATGTAGAAGGTAACAGATCAGACTACTGACCAGTCTCGTGAGCCTGTCTCTGGGTATTAGAGAGTCCGGAGGCAGTTTGTGGTAGCGGTGGAGGGCGCCCGCTCTAGTGGAGTGTGTGCTAATTGGGAGCTCAGCAGGACAGGAAGCAGTTCTGGTATAATTCAGCATTTAGTGGTCCAGCCTCCGCCCTCCGTACTGGGCCAGGACCCAAGACAGGGCACTCAAACCTGCCTGTCAGCAGCTGTTATATCACAGCTATGATCGCAGCTATGCACCGCCTCCACACATGGCCGGACTCACACACACACACACGCACACACACACATGCAGGTTCATTTAGACACATGGAACACTCCATCAAATTTGCATAACCCTCTACTGAAATACCTGTACATGTTAACTCAGCCAGAACTTCACATCCACAGTAAAAGTTGGTACACCCCGTCATAGTCATCAATCCTTCACATAAACCCCCTCATAGACATCACTCCTTCACATAACCCCCCCCCCCCCCCCCCATAGACATCTCTCCTTCACATAACCCCTCCCCCATAGACATCTCTCCTTCACATAACCCCTCCCCCCATAGACATAACTCCTTCACAGAAACCCCCTCATAGAGATGAATCCTTCTCATATGCCTTCTCATAGACATCATTCATTCACGTAAACCTCCCCATAGACATCACTCCTTCACATAACCTTCTCATAGACATCCTTCTTTCACATAAACATCCCCATACACATTACTTCTTTACATAAACATCACTCTTTCACAGAAACCCCTAATACACATCACTCCTTCACGTAAACCCCCTCATAGAGATGAATCCTTCTCATATGCCTTCTCATAGACATCACTCCTTCACATAAACCTCCCCATACACATTACTTCTTTACATAAACATCACTCCTTCACAGAAACCCCTAATACACATCACTCCTTCACGTAAACCCCCCCATAGACATCACTCCTTCACAGAAACCCCCTCATAGACATCACTCATTCACATATACCCTCTCATAGACATCAATCCTTCACATAAACCCCCTCATAGACATAACTCCTTCACATACACCCTCTCATAGACATCACTCCTTCAAATAAACATCCCCATTGACATCACTCCTTCACATAACCCCCCCGCCCCCGCCATAGACGTCACTCCTTCACATTAACCTCCTCAAAGACATGCCTCCATCACATAAACCTCCTCATGGACATCACTCCTTCACATGAACCTTCTCATAGACATCACTCCTTCACAGAAACCCCTCCATAGACATACGTCCTTCACATAACCCCCCCATAGACATCACTCCTTCACATAAACCCCCTCATAGACATAACTCCTTCACATAATCCCCCATAGACGTCACTCCTTCACAGAAACCTCCTCATAGACATCACTCCTTCACATAAACCTCCCCGTAGACATCAATCCTTCACATAAACCTCCTCATAGCATCACTCCTTCACATGAACCTATTCATAGACATCACTCCTTCACAGAAACCCCTCCATAGACATCACTCCTTCACAGAAACCCCTACATAGACATCACTCCTTCACATAAACCCTCTCATATACATAACTCCTTCACATAAACCTCCCCATAGACATCACTCCTTCACATAACCCCCCATAGATGTTACTCCTTCACAGGAACCTCCTCATAGACATCATTCCTTCACATAAACCTCCCCATAGACGTCACTCCTTCACATAAACCCCCTCATAGACATCATCTCTTCACAGAAACCTTCTCATAGACATCACTCCTTCACAAAAACCTCCTCATAGACATCACTCCTTCACAGAAATCCCCTCATTGACATCACTCCTTCACGTAAATCCCCTTGTAGACATCACTCCTTCAGTCAGAACAACACATTGACTGCACCATAAACAAAGAAAGAGCATATGTAAAGAGGAGTAATTTACAATAATTCACAGTCTTGCCAATTATAGAGAAATTATCATTGTGTTGGAGCAGAATTTATAAGAGGAACTTTCAGTGTCTCTCATCCTCATCCTCTGCTATTCCAGTTTTCATCACTGCTGTGGTAATGAGTAGGGAAGGAGGAGCTAACTGCTATGGGAATGAGAAGGGAAGGAGCAGCTAACTTCTGTGGAAATGAGAAGGGATGAAGAAGCTAACTGCTATGGGAATGAAAAGGGAAGGAGGAGCTAACTGCTATGGGAATGAAAAGGGAAGGAGGAGCTAACCTCTGTGTCAGCAAGTGCTACTGACACAGCGGGTGAAACATGCTCTGCCACTTTGCCTGTTTGTCCTTGTGCATATTCAAATGAGATCATCAATTATGGACAGGACCCTATCAATGGCAGTGCAGGCTGAGATCAGAATGAAGACGGTTCATCTCAGAACCCACTCTATGTGGGTCAAACTGCAGTTTGTTAGCCTTGTTTGTCTCAATGGCTAAGGACTCTCTGTGCACCAACCATGGACCCTCAGAGTGCTCACTCACCGCTCTGGATTTCAGGGAGTTGTGACAGATGACAGGATGCCAACCCTTTGCATGTTTTATGCAATCATGAAGAATGAGAACACAAGGAGAACATGTCTGCATTTGTATTTCCGTCTGTATCTATATCGCCATAAATGTAGCACATATTTTATCACATGAACTGAGATTACCTAAGGGATTACCATGAGTATAAAAAGGGTAAATATTTTCTTCAGTTTTGCCCAACTACTTTACTACTTTAATACTTTCAGAACTTTAAGAGCAGAATTCAGTTTGACATAGTTTACCATACATTGTGGGGAGGCAGGGAGCATAGAGGTTAGGCCTGCAACCGGAAGGTTGTTGATTTGAATCAACAACTGACTAAGTGAAACATATGCCGATGTGCCCTTGAGCAAAGCACTTAACCCTAATTGCTCCTGTAAGAGCGTCTGCTAAGTTGAAAACTGTCCCACCCCATTTCACACAAGGGTCAATGTTACTGCTATGAGAGAAGACAGACTCAGTACGAGTAGCTATTCCTTGGAGAACACACTCTATATCTGTCTTTCCCACCCAATTACTTCTGGATCTCTACTCCTTTTTCTGTCATCCCCTTTACATCTCCAACAGCCCCCTGAACTCACCCGGTTCTCCATCCCCCTGCAGACAAACAAATCGGGTGTGTTTTCCTGTCCCGATCAATACAATGTCACTGTGAGACAGAGGTGCACCTGTGCATGCTTAGGTAAAAAGGCTGCCCTGACTTTCTTAAATGATTTCTTCCCGGCTAAACCGTTCTCAGTCTGAGAATCACAGATGGGTACAGGTCAGCGCAGTTGAGACGCTGTGTTCACCTGGTCATCATGGCATCCTACTCCTGCTCATCACTTCACCTTGCTGCCTTTCCTGTCCTGGTCATCTTCTTCCTGTCCTGGTCATCTCCATCCTGTCCTGGTCATCTCCTCCCTGTACTGGTCATCTTCTTCCTGTCCTGGTCATCTTCTTACTGTCCTGGTCATCTCCATCCTGTCCTGGTCATCTTCTTCCTGTACTGTACTTCCATCAACACTGTGCTGAAACATAATTAGAACAGGTAACTATTACACTACTGTACTGGAATGCATGGCAGTACTGCCTTGTGCCACTAGATGGTAATGTCATGATATTATTATTATTAATTTTCCATTTAAATTTCACCTTTATTTAGTAAGGTAGGCCAGTTGAGATCAAGTTCTCATTTACAACTGCGACCTGGCCAAGATAAAGCACAGCAGTGCAACACAAACAACAACACAGAGTTACAAAAATAATAAACAAAACATTCCGTCAATAACGCAATAGGAAAAAATCTATATACAGTGTGTGCAAATTAGTTAAGATATGGGAGGTAAGGCAATAAGAGTACACCATATCAGGCACTGGCTTTAATCAATAAGTACATGGAGGACTTGATCCCCACAGTGACTGTATGTACATACCCCAACCAGAAGTCATGGTTTACAGGCAACATTTGCACTGAGCTAAAAGGTAGAGCTGCCGCTTTCAAGGTGCGGGACTCTAACCCAGAAGCTTACAAGAAATCCTGCTTTGCCCTGAGACAAACCATCAAACAGGCAAAGCGTCAACACAGGGCTAAGATTGAATCATACTACACCGGCTCCGACACTCGTCTTATGTGGCAGGGCTAGCAAACTATTACAGACTACAAAGGGAAGCACAGCCGCGAGCTGCCCAGTGACACGAGCCTACCAGACGAGCTAAATCACTTCTATGCTCGCTTCGAGGCAAGCAACACTGAGGCATGCATGAGAGCATCAGCTGTTCCGGACGACTGTGTGATCACGCTCGCCATAGCCGACGTGAGTAAGACCCTTAAACACGTCAACATACACAAGGCTGCGGGGCCAGACAGATTACCAGGACGTGTGCTCCGGGCATGTGCTGACCAACTTGCAGGCGTCTTCACTGACATTTTCAACATGTCCCTGATTGATTCTGTAATACCAACATGTTTCAAGCAGACCACCATAGTCCCTGTGCCCAAGAACACAAAGGCAACATACTTAAATGACTACAGACCTGTAGCACCCACATTGGTAGCCATGAAGTGCTTTGAAAGGTTGGTAATGGCTCACATCAACATCATTATCCCAGAAACCCTAGACTGACTCCAATTTGCATAACGCCCAAACAGATCCACAGATGATGCAATCTCTATTGCACTCCACACTGCCCTTTCCCAACCTGGACAAAATGAACACTTATGTGAGAATGCTATTCATTGACTACAGCTCAGCGTTCGACACCATAGTACCCTCAAAGCTCATCACTAAGCTAAGGATCCTGGGACTAAACACCTCTCTCTGCAACTGGATACTGGACTTCCTGAAGGACCGCCCCCAGGTGGTGAGGGTAGGTAGCAACACATCTGCCACGCTGATCCTCAACATTGGAGCTCCCCAGGGGTGCGTGCTCAGTCCCCTCCTGTACTCCCTGTTCACCCACAACTATATGGCCAGGCATGACTCCAAAACCATCATTAAGTTTGCAGGCAACACAGCAGTGGTAGGCCTGATCACCGACAACGAGACAGCCTATAGGGAGGAATTCAGAGACCTGGCTGGGTGGTTCCAGAATAACAACCTATCCCTCAACGTAACCAAGACTAACGAGATGATTGTGGATTACAGGAAAAGGAGGACGGAGCACGCCCCCATTCTCATCGACGGATTGTAGTGGAACAGGTTGAGAGACTCAAGTTCCTTGACGTCCACATCAACAACAAACTACAATGGTCCAAACACACCAAGACAGTCGTGAAGAGGGCACGACAAAGCCTATTCCCTCTCAGGAAAATAAAAAGATTTGGCATGGGTCCTGAGATCTTCAAAAGGTTCTACAGCTACAACATCGAGAGCATCCTGACTGGTTACATCACTGCCTGGTATGGCAATTGCTCGGCCTTTGACCGCAAGGCACTACAGAGGGTAGTGCGCACGGCCCAGTTGTCATGTACTGTCATGTTGTCTTGTCTCTGTCCTTTCCCTTCACCCTGTCTCCCTCTGCTGGTCGTGTTAGGTTACCTTTTCTCCCCCGCTTTCCCCCAGCTGTCCCTTGTCTCCTCTAACTACCCATTCACCCCGTTCCCCACCTGTTCCCTTTTTCCCTCTGATTAGGTCCCTATATCTCTCTCTGTTTCTGCTCCTGTCCTTGTCGGATTCTTGTTTGTTTGTGTCATTCATGCCTGAACCAGACTGCCGTCATGTTTGCTGTAACCTTGTCCTGTCCTGTCGGAATCTGCCGGTCCATCTGAGCCTACCTATGTTTGGTAATTAAAGAAGCTCTGTTTAAGTTGATTCGCTTTTGGGTCCTCATTCACGCACCGTAACAGAAGAATCCGACCAAGAATGGACCCAGCGACTTCGGATCCTCTCCACTCAGCCGTCGAGATCCAGGGAGCGATGCTAGGCAGACACGAGCAGGAATTGTCTGCTGCTCGACATGCCGTTGAGACCCTGGCCACCCAAGTCTCCAACCTCACAGAACAGGTTCACCATCTCCGCCTCGATCCACCGGCCACTTCCAGGGCTTTCGAATCTCCGGAGCCCAGAATCAATAACCCGCCGTGTTACTCTGGGGAGCCCACTGAATGCCGCTCGTTCCTCACCCAGTGTGATATTGTGTTTTCTCTCCAGCCCAACACTTACTCCAGGAGCACTGCTCGTGTCGCCTACGTCATATCTCTCCTTATTGGACGGGCTCGTGAGTGGGGCACGGCAATCTGGGAGGCAAGGGCTGAGTGTACTAACCAGTATCAAGACTTTAAGGAGGAGATGATACGGGTTTTTGATCGATCTGTTTTTGGGGAGGAGGCTTCCAGGGCCCTGTCTTCCCTATGTCAAGGCAATCGATCCATAACAGACTACTCTATTGAGTTTCGCACTCTTGCTGTCTCCAGTGGCTGGAACGAGCCGGCCTTGCTCGCTCGTCTTCTGGAGGGTTTCCGCGCAGAGGTAAAGGATGAGATCCTCTCCCGGGAGGTTCCTTCCAGCGTGGATTCCTTGATTGAACTCGCTATTCGCATTGAGCGACGGGTTGATCTTCGTCACCGAGCTCGTGGAAAGGAGCTCGCGCTCTCCGTCGCCTCCCTCTCCGCATCACTACCATCTTCCTCTGCCGGCTCGGGTGCTGAGCCCATGCAGCTGGGAGGTATCCGCATCTCGACTAAGGAGAGGGAACGGAGAATCACCAACCGCCTCTGTCTCTATTGCGGTTCCGCTGGTCATTTTGTCACTTCATGTCCAGTAAAAGGCCAGAGCTCGTCAGTAAGCGGAGGGCTACTGGTGAGCGCTACTACTCCTGTCTCTCCTTCAAGATCCTGCACTACCTTGTCGGTCCATCTACGCTGGACCGGTTCGTCAGCTTCCTGCAGTGCCTTAATAGACTCTGGGGCGGAGGGCTGTTTTATGGACGAGACCTGGGCTCGGGAACATGACATTCCTCTCAGACAGTTAAAGGAGCCCACGGCCTTGTTCGCCCTGGATGGTAGTCCTCTCCCCAGGATTCAGCGTGAGACGCTACCTTTAACCCTCACTGTTTCTGGTAATCATAGTGAAACCATTTCTTTTTAAATTTTTCGTTCACCTTTTACACCTGTTGTTTTGGGCCATCCCTGGCTAGTTTGTCATAATCCTTCCATTAATTGGTCTAGTAATTCTATCCTCTCCTGGAACGTCTCTTGTCATGTGAAATGTTTAATGTCTGCTATCCCTCCTGTTTCCTCTGTCTCTTCTTCACAGGAGGAGCCTGGTGATTTGACAGGGGTGCCGGAGGAATATCACGATCTGCGCACGGTGTTCAGTCGGTCCAGGGCCACCTCTCTTCCTCCACACCGGTCGTATGATTGTAGTATTGATCTCCTTCCGGGAACCACCCCCCCCCGGGGTAGACTATACTCTCTGTCGGCTCCCGAACGTAAGGCTCTCGAAGATTATTTGTCTGTAGCTCTTGACGCCGGTACCATAGTCCCCTCCTCCTCTCCCGCCGGAGCGGGGGTTTTTTTTGTCAAGAAGAAGGACGGGTCTCTGCGCCCCTGCATAGATTATCGAGGGCTGAATGACATAACAGTGAAGAATCGTTATCCGCTTCCTCTTATGTCTTCAGCCTTCGAGATCCTGCAGGGAGCCAGGTTTTTCACTAAGTTGGACCTTCGTAACGCTTACCATCTCGTGCGCATCAGGGAGGGGGACGAGTGGAAGACGGCGTTTAACACTCCGTTAGGGCACTTTGAATACCGGGTTCTTCCTTTCGGCCTCGCTAACGCTCCAGCTGTCTTTCAGGCATTAGTCAATGATGTCCTGAGAGACATGCTGAACATCTTTGTTTTCGTTTACCTTGACGATATCCTGATTTTTTCACCGTCACTCCAGATTCATGTTCAGCACGTTCGACGTGTCCTCCAGCGCCTTTTAGAGAATTGTCTTTTTGTGAAGGCTGAGAAGTGCACTTTTCATGCCTCCTCCGTCACATTTCTCGGTTCTGTTATTTCCGCTGAAGGCATTAAGATGGATCCCGCTAAGGTCCAAGCTGTCATTGATTGGCCCGTCCCTAAGTCACGCGTCGAGCTGCAGCGCTTTCTCGGCTTCGCGAACTTCTATCGTCGTTTCATCCGTAATTTCGGTCAGGTGGCAGCTCCTCTCACAGCCCTTACTTCTGTCAAGACGTGCTTTAAGTGGTCCGTTTCCGCCCAGGGAGCTTTTGATCTCCTCAAGAATCGTTTTACATCCGCTCCTATCCTTGTTACACCTGACGTCTCTAGACAGTTCGTTGTCGAGGTGGACGCGTCAGAGGTGGGAGTGGGAGCCATCCTTTCTCAGCGCTCCCTCTCTGACGACAAGGTCCACCCATGCGCGTATTTTTCTCATCGCCTGTCGCCGTCGGAACGTAACTATGATGTGGGTAACCGCGAACTGCTCGCCATCCGGTTAGCCCTAGGCGAATGGCGACAGTGGTTGGAGGGGGCGACCGTTCCTTTTGTCGTTTGGACTGACCATAGGAACCTTGAGTACATCCGTTCTGCCAAACGACTTAATGCGCGTCAGGCGCGTTGGGCGCTGTTTTTCGCTCGTTTCGAGTTCGTGATTTCTTATCGTCCGGGCTCTAAGAACACCAAGCCTGATGCTTTGTCTCGTCTCTTCAGTTCTTCAGTAGCCTCCACTGACCCCGAGGGGATTCTCCCTGAGGGGCGTGTTGTCGGGTTGACTGTCTGGGGAATTGAGAGGCAGGTAAAGCAAGCACTCACTCAAACTCCGTCGCCGCGCGCTTGTCCTAGGAACCTTCTTTTCGTTCCCGTTCCTACTCGTCTGGCCGTTCTTCAGTGGGCTCACTCTGCCAAGTTAGCCGGCCACCCTGGCGTTCGGGGTACGCTTGCTTCCATTCGCCAGCGTTTCTGGTGGCCCACCCGGGAGCATGACACGCGTCGTTTCGTGGCTGCTTGTTCGGTCTGCGCGCAGACTAAGTCCGGTAACTCTCCTCCTGCCGGCCGTCTCAGGCCGCTTCCTATTCCCTCTCGACCGTGGTCTCACATCGCCTTAGATTTTGTCACCGGACTGCCTTCGTCAGCGGGGAAGACTGTTATTCTTACGGTTGTCGATAGGTTCTCTAAGGCGGCTCATTTCATTCCCCTTGCTAAGCTTCCTTCTGCTAAAGAGACGGCACAAATCATCATCGAGAATGTTTTCAGAATTCATGGCCTTCCGTCAGACGTCGTTTCGGACAGAGGTCCGCAATTCACGTCTCAATTTTGGAGGGAGTTTTGCCGTTTGATTGGGGCTTCCGTCAGTCTCTCTTCCGGCTTTCACCCCCAGTCTAACGGTCAAGCAGAACGGGCCAATCAGACTATTGGTCGCATCTTACGCAGTCTTTCTTTTCGCAACCCTGCGTCTTGGTCAGAACAGCTCCCCTGGGCAGAATACGCCCACAACTCGCTTCCTTCGTCTGCGACCGGGCTATCTCCTTTTCAGAGTAGCCTCGGGTACCAGCCTCCGTTGTTCTCATCTCAGTTCGCCGAGTCCAGCGTCCCCTCCGCTCAGGCTTTTGTCCAACGTTGCGAGCGCACCTGGAAGAGGGTCAGGTCTGCACTTTGCCGTTATAGGGCGCAGACTGTGAGAGCTGCTAATAAGCGTAGAACGAAGAGCCCTAGATATTGTCGCGGTCAGAGAGTTTGGCTCTCCACTCAGAACCTTCCCCTTAAGACGGCTTCTCGCAAGTTGACCCCGCGGTTCATTGGTCCATTCCGTATCTCTCAGGTCATTAATCCTGTCGCAGTGCGACTTCTTCTTCCGCGATATCTTCGTCGCGTCCACCCGGTCTTCCATGTCTCCTGTGTTAAGCCCGTTCTTCGCGCCCCCGCTCGTCTTCCCCCCCCCCCCCCCATCCTTGTCGAGGGCGCACCTATCTACAGGGTCCGTAAAATCTTGGACATGCGTCCTCGGGGCCGTGGTCATCAGTACCTAGTTGACTGGGAGGGGTACGGTCCTGAGGAGAGGAGTTGGGTTCCCTCTCGGGACGTGCTGGACCGTGCGCTGATTGATGATTTCCTCCGTTGCCGCCAGGTTTCCTCCTCGAGTGCGCCAGGAGGCGCTCGGTGAGTGGGGGGGTACTGTCATGTACTGTCATGTTGTCTTGTCTCTGTCCTTTCCCTTCACCCTGTCTCCCTCTGCTGGTCGTGTTAGGTTACCTTTTCTCCCCCGCTTTCCCCCAGCTGTCCCTTGTCTCCTCTAACTACCCATTCACCCCGTTCCCCACCTGTTCCCTTTTTCCCTCTGATTAGGTCCCTATATCTCTCTCTGTTTCTGCTCCTGTCCTTGTCGGATTCTTGTTTGTTTGTGTCATTCATGCCTGAACCAGACTGCCGTCATGTTTGCTGTAACCTTGTCCTGTCCTGTCGGAATCTGCCGGTCCATCTGAGCCTACCTATGTTTGGTAATTAAAGAAGCTCTGTTTAAGTTGATTCGCTTTTGGGTCCTCATTCACGCACCGTAACACCAGTACATCACTGCCTAACATCCAGGACCTCTACACCAGGCGGTGTCAGATGAAGGCCCTAAAAATGGTCAAAGACTCCAGCCACCCCAGTCATAGACTCTTATCTCTACTACTGCATGGAAAGTGGTACCAGAATGCCAAGTTTAGGGCAAAAAGGCTTCTCAACAGTTTTTACCCCCAAGCCATAAGACTCCTGAACAGGTAATCAAATGGCTACCCAGACTTTTTGCATTGTGTGACTCCCCCAACCCCTCTTTTTACGCTGCTGCTACTCTCTGTTTATCATATATGCATAGTCATTTTAACTATACATTAATGTACATACTACCTCAATCAGCCTGGCTAAACGGTGTCTGTATGTAGCCTCGCTACTTCTATATCCTCGCTACTGTATATAGCCTCGCTACTCTATATAGCCAGTTTTTTTACTGTTGTTTTTATTTCTTTACCTACCTATTGTTCACCTAATATCTTTTTTTGCACTATTGGTTAGAGCCTGTAAGTAAACATTTCACTGTAAGGTCTACTACACCTGTTGTATTCAGCGCACGTGACAAATAAACTTTGATTTGATTTGAAATAGGCCGTAGTGGCGAAGTAATTACAATTTAGCAAAACAGTGTTTAGAAAAACACTGGAGTGATAGATGTGCAGAAGATGACGGTGAAAGTAGAGATAATGGGGTGCAAAAGACCAAAAAAATGAAAAACAACATGGGGATGAGGTAGTTGGATGGGCTATTTAAAGATGTGCTATGTACAGGTGCAATGATCTGTGAGCTGCTCTGACAGCTGATGCTTAAAGGTAGTGAGGGAGATATTAGTCTCCAGTTTCAGTGATTTTTGCAATTCGTTCCAGTCATTAGCAGCAGAGAACTGCGTAAAGCTTAGATTCTCATATCCAGCAGACCACACCAAGGTTCAGGATACTGACTTATTAGCACACTTTTATTTAATCTTTATTTAACTAGGCAAGTCAGTTAAGAACCAATTCTTATTTTCAATGATGGCCTAGGAACAGTGGGTTAACTGCCTGTTCAGGGGCAGAACGACAGATTTGTACCTTGTCAGCTCGGGGATTTGAACTTGCAACCTTTCGGTTAATAGTCCAAAACTCTAACCACTAGGCTAGAGCAATCTTGGTTTCGTCAGACAAGAGAATATTGGTTCTCATTGTCTGAGAGTCTTTAGGTGCCTATTTGGCAAACTACAATTGGTCTGTCTGAGGAATGGCATCCGTCTGGCCACTCTACCATAAAGGCCTGATTGGTTGAGTGCTGCAGAGACGGTTGTCCTCTTGGAAGATTCTTCCATATACACTCTGGAGCCATGTCAGAGTGACCATCGAGTTCTTGGTCACCTGCCTGACCAATACCCTTCTCCTCCAATTGCTCAGTTTGTCTGGGCGGCCAGCTCTAGGAAGAGACTTGGTGGTTTCAAACTTCTTCCATTTAAGAATGATGGAGGCCACTGTGTTCTTGGGGACCTTCAATGCTGCAGAAATGTTTGGTACCCTTCCCCAGATCTGTGCCTAGACACAATCCTGTCTCGGAGCTCTACGGACATTTCCTTCGACCTCATTGCTTGGTTTATGCTTTGACATGCGCTGTCAACTGTGGCACCTAATAGTGACAGATGTGTGCCTTTCCAAATCATGTCCAATCAATTGTATTTACCACAGGTGGACTCCAATCAATTTGTAGAAACATCTCAAGGATGATCAATGGAAACAGGATGCACCTGAGCTCAATTTTGATTCTCATTGCAAAGGGTCTGAATATTTATGTAAATAAGGTATTTCTGTTCATTTTATAAATGTGCAAAAATGTCTAAAAAACTGTTTTCACTTTTTCATAAGGTCGATGAGGAATATTTTCTTCGAAATCAATTTTAGAATAAGGCTGTAATGTAACAACATTTGGAAAAAGATAAGGGGTCTGAAAACTTTCTGAATGCACTGTATATAGTCCATAGCTCACCATGTTGACTCAATCCTCATCAAAATTTCCCAGTTTATCACACAGTGCAACGTGGGCAGAGAGGGTTGTTAACTGAATACCACAAAAACATGTCTCTTTGCATTGCCTGCTCTACCCCCTCTACCCCTCTTTTACACTGCTGCTACTCTCTGTTGTTGTCATCTATTCATATACCTCTACTTACATGTACAGTGCCTTGCGAAAGTATTCGGCCCCCTTGAACTTTGCGACCTTTTGCCACATTTCAAACATAAAGATAAAAAACTGTATTTTTTTGTGAAGAATCAACAACAAGTGGGACACAATCATGAAGTGGAACGACATTTATTGGATATTTCAAACTTTTTTAACAAATCAAAAACTGAAAAATTGGGCGTGCAAAATTATTCAGCCCCCTTAAGTTAATACTTTGTAGCGCCACCTTTTGCTGCGATGACAGCTGTAAGTCGCTTGGGGTATGTCTCTATCAGTTTTGCACATCGAGAGACTGACATTTTTTCCCATTCATCCTTGCAAAACAGCTCGAGCTCAGTGAGGTTGGATGGAGAGCATTTGTGAACAGCAGTTTTCAGTTCTTTCCACAGATTCTCGATTGGATTCAGGTCTGGACTTTGACTTGGCCATTCTAACACCTGGATATGTTTATTTTTGAACCATTCCATTGTAGATTTTGCTTTATGTTTTGGATCATTGTCTTGTTGGAAGACAAATCTCCGTCCCAGTCTCAGGTCTTTTGCAGACTCCTTCAGGTTTTCTTCCAGAATGGTCCTGTATTTGGCTCCATCCATCTTCCCATAAATTTTAACCATCTTCCCTGTCCCTGCTGAAGAAAAGCAGGCCCAAACCATGATGCTGCCACCACCATGTTTGACAGTGGGGATGGTGTGTTCAGCTGTGTTGCTTTTACGCCAAACATAACGTTTTGCATTGTTGCCAAAAAGTTCAATTTTGGTTTCATCTGACCAGAGCACCTTCTTCCACATGTTTGGTGTGTCTCCCAGGTGGCTTGTGGCAAACTTTAAACGACACTTTTTATGGATATCTTTAAGAAATGGCTTTCTTCTATACACTCTTCCATAAAGGCCAGATTTGTGCAATATACGACTGATTGTTGTCCTATGGACAGAGTCTCCCACCTCAGCTGTAGATCTCTGCAGTTCATCCAGAGTGATCATGGGCCTCTTGGCTGCATCTGTGATCAGTCTTCTCCTTGTATGAACTGAAAGTTTAGAGGGACGGCCAGGTCTTGGTGGATTTGCAGTGGTCTGATACTCCTTCCATTTCAATATTATCGCTTGCACAGTGCTCCTTGGGATGTTTAAAGCTTGGGAAATCTTTTTGTATCCAAATCCGGCTTTAAACTTCTTCACAACAGTATCTCGGACCTGCCTGGTGTGTTCCTTGTTCTTCATGATGCTCTCTGCGCTTTAAACGGACCTCTGAGACTATCACAGTGCAGGTGCATTTATACGGAGACTTGATTACACACAGGTGGATTGTATTTATCATCATTAGTCATTTAGGTCAACATTGGATTATTCAGAGATCCTCACTGAACTTCTGGAGAGAGTTTGCTGCACTGAAAGTAAAGGGGCTGAATAATTTTGCATGCCCAATTTTTCAGTTTTTGATTTGTTAAAAAAGTTTGAAATATCCAATAATTGTCGTTCCACTTCATGATTGTGTCCCACTTGTTGATTCTTCACAAAAAAATACAGTTTTATATCTTTATGTTTGAAGCCTGAAATGTGGCAAAAGGTCGCAAAGTTCAAGGGGGCCGAATACTTTCGCAAGGCGCTGTATATATCACCTCAACTAACCCGCACATTGACTCTGTACTGGTACCCACCTGTATATAGTCTCGCTATTGTTATTTTACTGCTGCTTTTTAATGACTTTTCTTTCTTATCCCTATTTTTTTAAACTGCATTGTTGGTTAGTGTCACGGTCGTCCTCCTCTTCATCTGAAGAGGAGAGGCGAAAAGGATCAGAGGACCAATATGCGGCGTGGTAAGTGTCCATGGTAAATCTTTAAACAAGAAAGTACTGAACACTGAAAACTATACAAAACCAGTAAACAAAATAACAACCGTGAAGCTAATGCGAACTGCGCTGAAACAAGCCATCAACATAGACAATCACCCACAAACAAACAGTGCAACCCAGGCTACCTAAGTATGATTCTCAATCAGAGACAACTAATGACACCTGCCTCTGATTGAGAACCATACTAGGCCGAAACATAGAAATCCCCAAATCATAGAAAATCAAACATAGACTGCCCACCTAACTCATGCCCTGACCATACTAAATGAATACAAAACAAAGGAAATAAAGGTCAGAACGTGACAGTTAGGTGTTCCGTCGTCCATCGTCGGAATGAGACCATAGCGCAGAGTGGAAAGTGTACATCTTTCTTTATTTTAGATGAACACCAAAAAACAAAGAAAGATCAACGAACGTAATGCCCTGCAGGGCTATACAACTGTACAACTGTGCAAAAACAAAATCCCACAAACTCAGGTGGAAAACAGGCTGCCTAAGTATGATTCCCAATGAGATACAACGATAGACAGCAGCCTCTGATTGGGAACCATACCCGGCCAACAAAGAAATAGAAAACTAGAATGCCCACCCAAATCACACCCTGACCTAATCAAATAGAGAAATAAACAGGCTCTCTAAGGTCAGGGCGTGACAGTACCCCCCCCCCCCCCCCCCCCCCCCCCAAAGGTGCGGACTCCGGCCGCAAAATCTGGCTCTATGAGGGAGGGTCCGGGTGGGCATCTAGCCTCGGTGGTGGCTCCGGTTCGGGGCGTAGACCCCGCTCCGCTTGCTGATCCCTCCGCTTCCGTGGAACCAGACCGCGGATCGTCACCGGAGGCTCCGGACCGTGGATCGTCGCCGGAGGAACCGGACCGTGGATCGTCGCCAGAGGCTCCGGACCGTAGATCGCCGCCGGGGACTCCAGACCGTAGATCGTCGCCGGGAGCTCTGGACTGGGAACTGTCGCCGGAAGCTCTGGACTGGGAACTGTCGCTGCCTCTCATGCTTGTGTCGTGTCCTAGATTCCTGATCTCATCGCCGTTCCTCTCTCGCTGCCTACACCTGCTCCATGGTAGGGTCTTGTCCCCCGCCATTACCTCCTCCCAGGTCCAGGATGTCCTAATTAGCATAGCGCAACGTTCAAAAAATATTACTAGAAAATATTCATATTCATGAAATCACAAGTGAAATATAGTGAAACACAGCTTAGCCCTTTGTTAATCACCCTGTCATCTCAGATTTTGAAATTATGCTTTACAGCCAAAGCAAGACAAGCGTTTAAGTTTATCGATAGCCTAGCATAGCATTATGTCCAGCTAGCAGCAGGAAGCTTGGTCACGAAAATCAGAAAAGCAATCAAATGTTTTCACTGACGAGACTCCCAGTTAGACAGCAAATGTTCCCTATGTTCCATAAAGATGATTTTGATACACAAAATATATCCTTTTGTTGGTCACGTTATGTTGAGAAGACAGAAACATCGCAAACGTTTTTTATAATCAATCCTCAAGGTGTTTTTCAAATATCTATTCGATTAGATATCAACTGGGACAATTGGCTTTTCAGTAGGAGCGAGAGGAAAAATGACTACCTCTGTCTTTTACGCAATAATCACTAATCACAGCCCTCAGCTGACCACTGACGCAATGTAGTCATTCACGCTCATTCTTCAAAATAAAGGCCTGAAACTACGTCTAAAGGCTGTAGACACCTTAGGGAAGCCACAGAAAAAGGAATCTGGTTGATATGCCTTTCAATGGGCAAAAGGGATGCATAGAAAAACAGGTTTCAAAATAAGAGTCACTTCCTGATTGGATTTTTCTCAGGATTTCGCCTGCGATATCAGATCTGTTATACTCACAGACAATATTTTTTACAGTTTTGGAAACTTTAGAGTGTTTTCTATCCTAAGCTGTCAATTATATGCATATTCTAGCATCTGGTCCTGAGAAATAGTCAGTTTACTTTGGGAACGTTATTTTTCCCAAAATAAAAATTGTGCCCCCTAGTTTAAAGAGGTTAAGTCCGTCTTCGGAATGAGACCAATGCTTAGCGTGGAAAGTGTACATCTTTCTTTATTTTAGATGAAAAACAAAAGATAAACAAACGTAAAGTTTTGCAGGGCTATACAGCTACTGTGCAAAAACAAGATCCCACAAACTCAGGTGGAAAACAGACTGCCTAAGTGTGATTCCCAATCAGAGACAACGATAGACAGCTGCCTCATATGGGAACCATACCCGGCCAACAAAGAAATAGAAAACTAGAATGCCCACCCAAATCACACCCTGACCTAACCAAATAGAGAAATAAACAGGCTCTCTAAGGTCAAAGAGTGACATCGTAAGTAAGCATTTTACTGTAAGGTTGTATTTGGCGCATGTGACTAATAAAATTTGGTTTGATATAGAGAAAGGCACACATGTTATGAGAGCATATTAAGAGTAGTGGGTGTGTAAGAACATGTCAGTGGACTTGACATACAAGCATGTGATTTGTCGTGGGAAGCCCGTCCTCACCCAGCCTCTTGATTACAGAACAGAAAGGTCCTGAATGACACAGAGTGAGGTCATTTTACAAACAGCTGTTTAATGTGTGTAATCCCATTACAGCTTGCCCCCCCAATCACTCACACACGCATGTTTGATGTTTAAATCTTCATAGATTAAATAATAATCACAGTGGTTAGAAAGGGTACAACAGGTCAGCACCTCAGAAGTAAATCTCAGTTGGCTTTTCATAGCTGAGCATTCAGAGGACGAGACAGAGGGTGCAGTAGAGAGAGGGAGAGAGAGAGAGAGAGAGAGTCGAAACAGCAGGTCCGGGACAAGGTAGCACGTCCGGTGAACAGGACAGGGTAACATAGCCGCAGGCAGAACAGCAGACACTGGATCAGCAGCACAACCAGGTGGACTGGGGACAGGGACAGCCAGGAGTCATCCGGCCCAATAGTCCTCAGGCATGGTCCAGGAGCTCAGGTCCTCTGGGGGAGGGGTGAGAGAGATGGGAGAATTACAGGGAGCATACCTAAAATCACACAGGACACCAGATTAAACAGAAGCATTAAACCAGATTGGACAGACTGACCCTAGCCCCCCGGCTATTGCAGCATTACAGCATAATTACTGGACAAAGCTAATGAAACTAGGTTTGCTCAACCGAAGAATTTCTGCACAAACTGTCAGAAACAGTTTCGGCAGGTATCGGCAGGCATAAGCTACGGACAACGAACACAATTGCATTTTATTGATGGCAATTTGAATGCACTGAGATACCGTGACGAGATCCTGAGGTACTGGTACTCCCTGCATATAGCTTCACATTGATCTGGTACTGGTACTCCCTCTATATACAGTGGCAAGAAAAAGTATGTGAACCCTTTGTGAACCTGTATTTCTGCATAAATTTGACATAAAATGTTATCTGATCTTCATCTAAGTCACAACAATAGACCATCACAGTGTGCTTAAACTAATAACACACACATTATTGCATTTTATTATATATATTGAATACATCATTTAAACATTCACAGTGTAGGTTGGAAAAAGTATGTGAACCACTAGGCTAATGACTTCTTCAAAAGCTAATTGGAGTCAGGAGTCAACTAACCTGGAGTCCAATCAATGAGACAAGATTGGAGATCTGCTATAGAGCTGCCGTGCCCCATAAAAAACACTCACAAAATGTGCATTTGCTATGCACAAGAAGCATTGCCTGAGAAGAACCATGCCTCGAATAAAAGATACCTCAGAAGACCCACGATTATGATTTGTTGCCTTGCATAAAGCTGGAAAGGGTTACAAAAGTATTTCTAATAGTCAGTCCATGGTAAGACAAATTCTCAATAAATTGAGAGATTTCAGCACTATTGCTACTCTCCCTAGGAGTGGCCGTCCTGCAAAGATGACTGCAAGAGCACAGTGCAGAATGCTTAATGAGGTGAAGAAGAATCCTAGAGTGTCAGCTAAAGACTTACAGAAATATCTGGAAGATGCTAACATCTCTGTTGATGAGTCTGCAATACGTAAAACACTAAACAAGAATGCTGTTCAAGGGAGGACACCATGGAAGAAGCCACTGCTGTCCAAAAAAAACATTGCTTCACGTCTGAAGTTCGCAAAAGAGTACCTGGATGTTCCACAGCGCTACTGGCAAAATATTCTGTGGACAGATGAAACTAAAGTTGTGTTGTTTGGAAGGAACACACAACACTATGTGTGGAGAAAAAAAGGCACAGCACACCAACATTAAAACCTCATCCCAACTGTAAACTATGGTGGAGGGAGCATCGTGGTTTGAGGCTGCTTAGCTGCCCCAGGGCCTGGAGAGCTAGCTATCATCGCCGCAAAAATGTATTCCCAAGTTTCTCAAGACATTTTGCAGGAGAATGTAAGGCAATCTGTCCACCAATTGAAGCTCAACATAAGTTAGGTTATGCAACAGGACAACAACCCAAAAGACAGAAGTAAATCAACAACAGAATGGCTTGAACAGAAGAAAATACGCCTTCTGGAGTGGTCCAGTCAGTCCTGACCTAAACCCGATTGAGATGCTGTGGTATGACCTCAAGAGAGAGGTTCACACCAGACATCCCAAGAATATTGTGGAACTGAAACAGTTTTATAAGGAGGTATGGTCCAAAATTCCTCCTGACCGTTGTGCAGGTCGGATCCGCAACTACAGAAAACATTTGGTTGATGTTATTGCTGCCAAAGGAGGGTCAACCTGTTATTAAATCCAAGGGTTCACATACTTTTTCCAACCTGCACTGCGAATGTTTACATGGTGTGCTCAATAAAAACATGAAACATAATTGTTTGTGTATTATTAGTTTAAGCAGACCATGTTTGTACCAGTACCAGTAGCCACCCATTTTGTGACGAAAAATGTCATTTCAGTTCAGATTATTTTATGGGACAATATACAAATGTTTTTGAGAAAGATCAATTGAATATTGATTAGTAAATGTATTTATTGTTTTGTTTGAGATGAACGGAAGATTATTTGTAAATTTACAGGTTTTAAGGTTGCGTCATAAGATTTGGGGTGGGGTCCCCAGAAATTCTGGCTGAAAAAATGTGATCCCCACTGAAATAGTTTTAATACCACTGCTTTAGGGTAATGCACAATGTAGTCTCGGAAATCAGCACTTTGTTAAATGTGGGCTGGGAGGCATCAAGTCTGCCTAGGGAGACGAAGCACAGGGTAAGGCACACAACCATTTATAAATTGATGTGGTCAGGAAAATGATAGTATTATTGTCCTATATCAAAAATGTGTCTACAAAGTGTTTTTGTTTTACCATAGTAAATATTTATTATGTCATGTGAGTGGTGGACAATATAAAAGCCAACAAGGTTCAGTGTATCACTTTGCTACTATTTTCACAAGTACAAGACTCCAAACTGATCACTTGTAATGCAGCCAGTCATTCAAAACTTGTCATTGTGAATTCAATTGTAAGCAGCTCTCATCACAAAACCATTGATTCAAAATAGAACTTTGTGAAATGTAAGCAGAATATTTAATCACCAAAACAGATATTTTCAATTTAGTAATTTTAACTATCAGTTAATCCAATATTAAACAATGCAATCTACGCGTCCTGAACAGGTAATCAAATGGCTACCTGAAATATTTGCATTGTGCGCCCCCCAACCCCCCTTTTACGCTGCTGCTACTATCTGTTTATCATATATGCACAGTCACTTTAACTATACATTCATGTACATATGTACATACTACCTCAATTGGCTCGACCAACCAGTGCTCCCGTACATTGGCTAACCGGGCTATCTGCATTGTGTCCCGCCACCAACCACCCGCCAACCCCTCTTTACCCTACTGCTACTCTCTGTTCATCATACATGCATAGTCACTTTAACCATATATACATGTACATACTACCTCAATCAGCCTGACTAACCGGTGTCTGTATGTAGCCTCGCTACTTTTATAGCCTCGCTACTGTTTTTCACCGTCTTTTTACTGTTGTTTTTATTTCTTTAGTTACCTATTGTTCACCTAATACCTTTTTTTGCACTATTGGTTAGAGCCTGTAAGTAAGCATTTCACTGTAAGGTCTACAGCTGTTGTATTTGGCGTACGTGACAAAAAAACTTTGATTTGATTTCAAATCACCCTTAAAGTAAAATGCTACAGTACTGTACATTACAGTTCACATTACCCAACAAAATATACAGAAAATCTATAGTTTCCGTAATATCTTTCCAATGTGTAATCAAAGGTGTGATCAATGAAGACAACCTCTACAATCATTCATGCAACAAAAAACATATTGATATAATTGCAACATAGGTGTACTGAATCAAATGTAACCAATTAAATGAAATAAAATAAAACAACGTTTAGCATGCATCCATTTGCATCAAGCCTGTCTTGAGCATTTGGCCATAAATTATCAGCCACATCACAGTAGATGTCCTCACTGTTCATGCACCGCGGGAAAAACGTTTTGGCATGGCTAATCCAAGCTTGACATTGGTCTGTATTGATGTCGTCGCATTAGGGTTGAGGAAAGGAGTATGGGGGCAAGTATAGGGTCACGAATCGAGGATGGCCCGAAACCATGCCTGGACCACCTCTGCATGGTGGAACCTGACATTGTCCCACACAATGACACAGGTGACCTCTTCACCTTGATAGGCCTGCTCAGGTTCTGCCCACAGCGCCAAATTTGAGCCAGGTTGTCACCCTCTAAAAATATATTTTGGTCAGTTATTACAGTATAGTTCCAATAATATATTGTCAAGCAGCATGTGCATCAAATAGTAACGGCTCTCGTTGGTGGTAGAAAGAGTAGACCAAGGCGCAGCGTTGAAAGTGTTCATGATTTTAATTTAAAAAACACTCAAACAAAATAACAAAATTGAAAACGAAAAAGCACAGTTCTGTCAGGCAACAGTAACTAAACAGAAAACAAGATCCCACATCCTAATAGTGGGAAAAAGGGCTGCCTACGTATGATCCCCAATCAGAGACAACGATAGACAGCTGCCTCTGATTGGGAACCACACTCGGCCAATAACAAAGAAACAGAAAACATAGAATTTCCCACCCGAGTCACACTCTGACCTAACCAAACATAGAGAATAATAAGGATCTCTAAGGTCAGGGCGTGACAGTAATACAGTATATAGTGCTGCACCTGAACATACTCGGCCCGCAAGTTGTTTCACCCGGTCGTTGCTTCTCTCAAAAGGCACCAGGTAAATGTGTCTCATACTGTATATACCTGGTGCCTCTTCAAAACGTGGGTGATTGTTGGAAGGCTGATGGACGCCACATTGGCAAAGGTGTCATCGTTCTCCTCAATGGCCTGCTTTATTTCGGACAACCGTATGTCATTCCTGGCCCTCACCAGTTTCACCACTGCCCACTCCTGCTGGTCAGTCAGCACACGGCCACCACCATGGGGCCTTCTGTCAATTCTGAGGGTAGAACAGAGTATACTGTCACTAAATCATACTGTAAGAATACTGTATCATGTTTTGTAAATTTTGGATTACAATATATAATTTAGTGTAAATGTAATGGCAAAGCATAGTGCATATCGTGCAGACTACCAGTTTTCTTGACGAAATGTTCTCATGAATGAATTTACAGTTGATCTTTTCAGAATGGGGTCAACAAATGTCAACCCCTGCCATGGTAACACCTTTGCTTAGGCAACAGTTCCATGCAGTTTGCCTCCCTCTCGCTGATGTTTACCTCTTTGGCCGATCCCATGCCCACGTCTTTGACGGGGCCCATAACCACCTCTTTGACTGCTTTGATGGGGCCCATATTCACCTCCTTGCGGGGCCCATGCCCACGAGATCTTTGATATTCTTCCTCTCCCTTGCTGTCTATCCTGCTCCATGTTGAAAGAAATTGCAAGTGTGCACACACCCCATTTAATATGGTGACCGATTGTGGTTAAAACTATGTGAAATCAATTACCAATATGAAGCAGTCTTTACGTATGGTTATTGTGTATCATGCATGTAATTTATACCTTTTTACAAACGCACATTTTATTTCTGTAGTTCTCAAATTCCATACATATAGTAGACAAACCAGTTTAAAATCGATAGGTTTACCAAACGGTTAAGTGATTAACCATTAAGCGCAGTTGGATTTTATTGTGAAAGGCAATTACTTTATATTAAAATGCATTTCTGGATGAAACGCTGATTAGGTTTGGTAAAAAAGTTACTGTGTGATTTTGTGAGTTGCACGTAGTCAATTGAAGCTAACTTTTTGATGACCTGTTTGATTTTTCTTCTAAATTCTACCACATACATCAATCAAATGTTCAATCAAATGTATTCATGAAGCCCTTTATACATCAGCCGATGTCACAAAGTGTTATACAGAAACCCAGCCTAAAACCCCAAACAGCAAGCAATGCAGATGTAGAAGCATGGTGGCTAGGATAAAACTCCCTAGAAAGGTCGGAACCTAAGAAGAAACCTAGAGAGGATCCAGGTTCTGACGAGTGGCAAGTCCTCTTCTGGTTGAGCCCGGGTAGAGATTAGAGATTAACAGTACATGGCCAAGATGTTCAAAAGTTCATAGATGACCAGCAGTGTCAAATAGTAATAATCACAGTGGTTGTAGAGGGTGCAACAGGTCAGCACCTCAGGAGTAAATGTCAGCTGGCTTTTCATAGTCGAGCATTCAGAGTTCGAAACAGCAGGTGCGGTAGAGAGAGAGAGTTGAAAACAGCAGGTCCGGGACAAGTTAGCACATCCAGTGAACAGGTCAGGGATCCATAGCCGCAGGCAGAACAGTTCAAACTGGAGCAGCAGATAAATCCGGTGAACAAGTCATAGTTTATTTCTCTCAAATGTACAAGGAAAGGAAATGGACTGGAACTTTACCTCTTGAAGAGGGACCAACACATAACAACAAAGTCATGGATAATGGACTTCAATACAACAAGGTCGATTATGATGCCCTTCTCCAAATCTTGGAACCCTTCGTGTGCCTGCCTACCCCAGGGGGCGGGAGCTGGATGTGGGTCACTCGTGGCCCTGTCTCGTCATGGGATGCTCTCACTGTCACATCACATGGTGTTGATGGTACTGCTCGTCTGGATGATGCCATGCAAGCTTGATAGAAGGGAGCTCTGATAGTTGCTTGGCAACACCTCTGTTTATCTCCTGTTTACAATGGATTCCCATAATATGGCATAGAACTAACTCCTAGGCGCAGATAGAACAACGAGACGAATGTTTCACTGGATGTATAAATATTTAGCATCCGGTTGGAATTTCCACTCCCCACCGATGGTGATGGGAGGAAGGCCGGCAGTGGTAGAATGAGGCGAGATGACACTCGGCCGATATTCGGCTGATTTCCTCATTTGAAGAAAAACACCATCTCAGTATAGTTTTGTAGACGTGACCCTTTTCGAAAGTTGTGTGTTAGGGCGATTTTGAGTTATTGCACACTCGCACTTCAGAAGGTGTTCTCTAACGGGAAATATGCAAGTACATGCTAGAACTGGCCAATAGGATCTCACTAGCTCGTGCTTGGCTCTGCCCACCTTGCTTGTTCTGCCCACTGCTTCATTTGCTCCCATTAAGAACGTCACAAATGAACAATCTTGGGTTAGTTATAAATGTCATTGGCCTAGGTCTGCATGACCCTGGTGGGGATGTGATGGGCACATGAATGGGCTTGTTTAGGGAGTTTGAATGAAAAGACCAGGGTGTATAGAATAGGGAAGTCTCTTCTATATACATCTCTGTACTGTGAGACACTTATTTTGCATCATGACTTATATCCTATTGAGGGTCCTATTAGTACCAAGACCCAGTCAAAATCCCTCAGCAGGGCCTCCATGTGGACCCTGTCCTATAGCCTGCCCCAGTCCGGCTCACCCTTCTGGTCCAGCACTGACATAATGATATTTCTGACCTGTCCGTCACTGACTGACTGACCTGTCCGCCACTGACTGCCCTGCCCGTTGCTGGCTGACTGCCTGACTGCCCTGCCCTGACCTCACTGGCTGACTGCCCTGCCCTGACCTCAATGGCTGACTGCCCTGCCCTGACCTCACTGGCTGACTGGCCTGCCCTCACCGACTGACTGACTGGAATCAAAATTCATCTTTGGCAATAAATCCCACCACGCAGGCTATTCTTCATGTTCCTGGGGATATGTCTCTGAGCATGGCAATTTAATGTGCTCAGTAGTAATGCAATTAAATCATTAAACAGTTCTGTGATTTAAATGCATGGATATTCAGGTGACTTACTGATGAAAGCTGTGTCGAGGTTCACATGTTCTGTTGAGGGGAGGTGGGACATGAATCCAAGCTGAGGAGTGTTATTAACTTACTCTTCGTGCTGTTGTTCAAATACACTGAAACACCAGGATCAGGGGAAATGGGGTGACAACTGAAGAGTGTGTGTGCAGTGTTTATTTCGACAAAACTCCTGTCATTCAAGCGAAGAAACAGTGCATGGTCAGGGGTTTGCTATTCAGCAGTGCTAGAGCTCCCAGTTGCTATAGGAACCACTTGGCTGCCACTCCAAGCCCAGTAACCATAGAGATGGAACACATGACATCAGCCCCAGAGCTAGAGCAGTCCTGTGGTTACATCACCGCAGTGCCACCGACCTCTGCAAGGGTTTTCTCTGTGTGGGAGTGGAAACAACCAGTCTAGCCCTTATAGTGAAATGCTTACTAAGAAAATACCTATAAAAATAAAAGCAAGATAAGAATAACAAATCCTTTAAACAGTAAAATAAGAATAGCGGGAAAAGGTACAGGGGGTACCTGTACAGAGTCCATGTGCGGGGGCACCGGTGTCGAGGTAATTGAGGTAATATGTACATGCAGGTGGAGTTATTAAAGTGACTATGCATAGATGATAACATAGAGTAGCAGCAGTGTCGAAGAGGGGGGGGGGGGGGATTCAAATAGTCTGGTTAGCCATTTGATTAGCTGTTCAGGAGTCTTATGGCTTGGGGGGTTGCCGCTTGCCGTGCGGTAGCAAAGAGAACAGGGTGGCTGGAGGGTGGCTGGAGTCCTGAACCTTTTTTAGGACCTTCCTCTCACATCGAACCTTGGACCTCGGACCTTCCTCTATGCCAGGACCTGGCATAGAGGTCCTGGATGGAAGGATACTTGGCCCCGGTGATGTACTGGGCCGTACGCACTACCCTCTGTAGTGCCTTGTGGTCGGAGGCCGAGCAGTTGCCATACCAGGCAGTGATGCAACCCGTCAGGGTGCTCTCGACGGTGCAGCTGTAAAACCTTCTGAGGATCTGAGGACCCATGCCAAATCTTTTCGGTCTCCTGAGGGGGAATGGGTTTTGTTGTGCCCTCTTCACGACTGTCTTGGTGTGCTTGGGCCATGTTAGTTTGTTGATGATGTGGACGCCAAGGAACTCTCAACCTGGTCCACTACAGCCATGTCGATGAGAATGGGGGCGTGCTCCGTGTGGGAGGGTTTGGAGATGGACTGCTGGTGTGGGAGGGATTGGAGATGGACTGCTGGTTTGGGAGGGATTGGAGACGGACTGCTTGTGTGGGAGGGTTTGTAGACGGATTGCTGGTGTGGGAGGGATTGGAGACGGACTGCTGGTATGGGATGGTTTGGAGACGGACTGCTGGTGTGGGAGGGTTTGGAGACTGACTGCTGGTTTGGGAGGGTTTGGAGACGGACTGCTGGTGTGGGAGGGTTTGGAGACTGACTGCTGGTTTGGGAGGGTTTGGAGACGGACTGCTGGTGTGGGAGGGTTTGGAGATGGACTGCTGGTGTGGGAGGGATTGGAGATGGACTGCTGGTTTGGGAGGGATTGGAGACGGACTGCTTGTGTGGGAGGGTTTGTAGACGGATTGCTGGTGTGGGAGGGATTGGAGACGGACTGCTGGTATGGGATGGTTTGGAGACGGACTGCTGGTGTGGGAGGGTTTGGAGACTGACTGCTGGTTTGGGAGGGTTTGGAGACGGACTGCTGGTGTGGGAGGGATTGGAGATGGACTGCTGGTTTGGGAGGGATTGGAGACGGACTGCTTGTGTGGGAGGGTTTGGAGACGGATTGCTGGTGTGGGAGGGATTGGAGACGGACTGCTGGTATGGGAGGGTTTGGAGACGGACTGCTGGTGTGGGAGGGTTTGGAGACTGACTGCTGGTGTGGGAGGGTTTGGAGATGGACTGCTGGTGTGGGAGGGTTTGGAGACTGACTGCTGGTGTGGGAGGGTTTGGAGACTGACTGCTTGTGTGGGAGGGTTTGGAGACAGACTGCTGGTGTGGGAGGGTTTGGAGACGGACTGCTGGTGTGGGAGGGTTTGGAGACTGACTGCTGGTGTGAGAGAGTTTGAAGACTGACTGCTGGTGTGGAAGGGTTTGGAGACTGACTGCTGGTGTGGGAGGGTTTGGAGACGGACTGCTGGTGTGGGAGGGTTTGGAGACGGACTGCTGGTGTGGGAGGGTTTGGAGACGGACTGCTGGTGTGGGAGGGTTTGGAGACGGGCTGCTGGTGTGGGAGGGTTTGGAGACGGACTGTTGGTGTGGGAGGGTTTGGAGACTGACTGCTGGTGTGGGAGGGTTTGGAGACTGACTGCTGGTGTGGAAGGGTTTGGAGACTGACTGCTGGTGTGGGAGGGTTTGGAGACTGATTGCTGGTGTGGGAGGGTTTGGAGACTGACTGCTGGTGTGGAAGGGTTTGGAGACCGACTGCTGGTGTGGGAGGGTTTGGAGACAGAGTTTTGGTGTGGGAGGGTTTGGAGACGGACTGCTGGTGTGGGAGGGTTTGGAGATGGACTGCTGGTGTGGGAGGGACTGGAGATGGACTGCTGGTTTGGGAGGGATTGGAGACGGACTGCTTGTGTGGGAGGGTTTGGAGGCGGATTGCTGGTGTGGGAGGGATTGGAGACGGACTGCTGGTATGGGATGGTTTGGAGACGGACTGCTCGTGTGGGAGGGTTTGGAGACTGACTGCTGGTCTGGGAGGGTTTTGAGACGGACTGCTGGTGTGGGAGGGTTTGGAGACTGACTGCTGGTGTGGATGGGTTTGGAGACGGACTGCTGGTGTGGGAGGGTTTGGAGACTGACTGCTGGTGTGGGAGGGTTTGGAGACTGACTGCTGGTGTGGGAGGGTTTGGAGGCGGATTGCTGGTGTGGGAGGGATTGGAGACGGACTGCTGGTATGGGATGGTTTGGAGACAGACTGCTCGTGTGGGAGGGTTTGGAGACTGACTGCTGGTCTGGGAGGGTTTTGAGACGGACTGCTGGTGTGGGAGGGTTTGGAGACTGACTGCTGGTGTGGGAGGGTTTGGAGACCGACTGCTGGTGTGGGATGGTTTGGAGACTGACTGCTGGTGTGGGAGGGTTTGGAGACGGACTGCTGGTGTGGGAGCGTTTGGAGAGGGACTGCTTGTGTGGGAGGGTTTGGAGACTGACTGCTGGTGTGGGAGGGTTTGGAGACCGACTGCTGGTGTGGGATGGTTTGGAGACTGACTGCTGGTGTGGGAGGGTTTGGAGACGGACTGCTGGTGTGGGAGGGTTTGGAGAGGGACTGCTTGTGTGGGAGGGTTTGTAGACTGACTGCTGGTGTGGGAGGGTTTGGAGACTGACTGCTGGTGTGGGAGGGTTTGGAGACTACTGCTGGTGTGGTAGGGTTTGGAGAGGGACTGCTTGTGTGGGAGGGTTTGGAGACTGACTGCTGGTGTGGGAGGGTTTGGAGACTGACTGCTGGTGTGGGAGAGTTTGAAGACTGACTGCTGGTGTGGAAGGGTTTGGAGACTGACTGCTGGTGTGGGAGGGTTTGGAGACGGACTGCTGGTGTGGGAGGGTTTGGAGACGGACTGCTGGTGTGGGAGGGTTTGGAGACGGACTTTTGGTGTGGGAGGGTTTGGAGACGGGCTGCTGGTGTGGGAGGGTTTGGAGACGGACTGTTGGTGTGGGAGGGTTTGGAGACTGACTGCTGGTGTGGGAGGGTTTGGAGACTGACTGCTGGTGTGGGAGGGTTTGGAGACTGACTGCTGGTGTGGAAGGGTTTGGAGACTGACTGCTGGTGTGGGAGGGTTTGGAGACTGACTGCTGGTGTGGGAGGGTTTGGAGACTGACTGCTGGTGTGGGAGGGTTTGGAGACTACTGCTGGTGTGGTAGGGTTTGGAGAGGGACTGCTTGTGTGGGAGGGTTTGGAGACTGACTGCTGGTGTGGGAGGGTTTGGAGACTGACTGCTGGTGTGGGAGAGTTTGAAGACTGACTGCTGGTGTGGAAGGGTTTGGAGACTGACTGCTGGTGTGGGAGGGTTTGGAGACGGACTGCTGGTGTGGGAGGGTTTGGAGACGGACTGCTGGTGTGGGAGGGTTTGGAGACGGACTTTTGGTGTGGGAGGGTTTGGAGACGGGCTGCTGGTGTGGGAGGGTTTGGAGACGGACTGTTGGTGTGGGAGGGTTTGGAGACTGACTGCTGGTGTGGGAGGGTTTGGAGACTGACTGCTGGTGTGGGAGGGTTTGGAGACTGACTGCTGGTGTGGAAGGGTTTGGAGACTGACTGCTGGTGTGGATGGGTTTGGAGACGGACTGCTGGTGTGGGAGGGTTTGGAGACTGACTGCTGGTGTGGGAGGGTTTGGAGACCGACTGCTGGTGTGGGATGGTTTGGAGACTGACTGCTGGTGTGGGAGGGTTTGGAGGCGGATTGCTGGTGTGGGAGGGATTGGAGACGGACTGCTGGTATGGGATGGTTTGGAGACAGACTGCTCGTGTGGGAGGGTTTGGAGACTGACTGCTGGTCTGGGAGGGTTTTGAGACGGACTGCTGGTGTGGGAGGGTTTGGAGACTGACTGCTGGTGTGGGAGGGTTTGGAGACCGACTGCTGGTGTGGGATGGTTTGGAGACTGACTGCTGGTGTGGGAGGGTTTGGAGACGGACTGCTGGTGTGGGAGGGTTTGGAGAGGGACTGCTTGTGTGGGAGGGTTTGGAGACTGACTGCTGGTGTGGGAGGGTTTGGAGACCGACTGCTGGTGTGGGATGGTTTGGAGACTGACTGCTGGTGTGGGAGGGTTTGGAGACGGACTGCTGGTGTGGGAGGGTTTGGAGAGGGACTGCTTGTGTGGGAGGGTTTGGAGACTGACTGCTGGTGTGGGAGGGTTTGGAGACTGACTGCTGGTGTGGGAGGGTTTGGAGACTACTGCTGGTGTGGTAGGGTTTGGAGAGGGACTGCTTGTGTGGGAGGGTTTGGAGACTGACTGCTGGTGTGGGAGGGTTTGGAGACTGACTGCTGGTGTGGGAGAGTTTGAAGACTGACTGCTGGTGTGGAAGGGTTTGGAGACTGACTGCTGGTGTGGGAGGGTTTGGAGACGGACTGCTGGTGTGGGAGGGTTTGGAGACGGACTGCTGGTGTGGGAGGGTTTGGAGACGGACTTTTGGTGTGGGAGGGTTTGGAGACGGGCTGCTGGTGTGGGAGGGTTTGGAGACGGACTGTTGGTGTGGGAGGGTTTGGAGACTGACTGCTGGTGTGGGAGGGTTTGGAGACTGACTGCTGGTGTGGGAGGGTTTGGAGACTGACTGCTGGTGTGGAAGGGTTTGGAGACTGACTGCTGGTGTGGGAGGGTTTGGAGACTGACTGCTGGTGTGGGAGGGTTTGGAGACTGACTGCTGGTGTGGGAGGGTTTGGAGACTACTGCTGGTGTGGTAGGGTTTGGAGAGGGACTGCTTGTGTGGGAGGGTTTGGAGACTGACTGCTGGTGTGGGAGGGTTTGGAGACTGACTGCTGGTGTGGGAGAGTTTGAAGACTGACTGCTGGTGTGGAAGGGTTTGGAGACTGACTGCTGGTGTGGGAGGGTTTGGAGACGGACTGCTGGTGTGGGAGGGTTTGGAGACGGACTGCTGGTGTGGGAGGGTTTGGAGACGGACTTTTGGTGTGGGAGGGTTTGGAGACGGGCTGCTGGTGTGGGAGGGTTTGGAGACGGACTGTTGGTGTGGGAGGGTTTGGAGACTGACTGCTGGTGTGGGAGGGTTTGGAGACTGACTGCTGGTGTGGGAGGGTTTGGAGACTGACTGCTGGTGTGGAAGGGTTTGGAGACTGACTGCTGGTGTGGGAGGGTTTGGAGACTGACTGCTGGTGTGGGAGGGTTTGGAGACTGACTGCTGGTGTGGAAGGGTTTGGAGGCTGACTGCTGGTGTGGGAGGGTTTGGAGACGGACTGCTGATGTGGGAGGGTTTGGAGACGGACTGCTGGTGTGGGAGGGTTTGGAGATGGACTGCTGGTGTGGGAGGGTTTGGAGACCGACTGCTGGTGTGGGATGGTTTGGAGACTGACTGCTGGTGTGGGAGGGTTTGGAGACGGACTGCTGGTGTGGGAGGGTTTGGAGAGGGACTGCTTGTGTGGGAGGGTTTGGAGACTGACTGCTGGTGTGGGAGGGTTTGGAGACCGACTGCTGGTGTGGGATGGTTTGGAGACTGACTGCTGGTGTGGGAGGGTTTGGAGACGGACTGCTGGTGTGGGAGGGTTTGGAGAGGGACTGCTTGTGTGGGAGGGTTTGGAGACTGACTGCTGGTGTGGGAGGGTTTGGAGACTGACTGCTGGTGTGGGAGGGTTTGGAGACTACTGCTGGTGTGGTAGGGTTTGGAGAGGGACTGCTTGTGTGGGAGGGTTTGGAGACTGACTGCTGGTGTGGGAGGGTTTGGAGACTGACTGCTGGTGTGGGAGAGTTTGAAGACTGACTGCTGGTGTGGAAGGGTTTGGAGACTGACTGCTGGTGTGGGAGGGTTTGGAGACGGACTGCTGGTGTGGGAGGGTTTGGAGACGGACTGCTGGTGTGGGAGGGTTTGGAGACAGACTTTTGGTGTGGGAGGGTTTGGAGACGGGCTGCTGGTGTGGGAGGGTTTGGAGACGGACTGTTGGTGTGGGAGGGTTTGGAGACTGACTGCTGGTGTGGGAGGGTTTGGAGACTGACTGCTGGTGTGGGAGGGTTTGGAGACTGACTGCTGGTGTGGAAGGGTTTGGAGACTGACTGCTGGTGTGGGAGGGTTTGGAGACTGACTGCTGGTGTGGGAGGGTTTGGAGACTGACTGCTGGTGTGGGAGGGTTTGGAGACTACTGCTGGTGTGGTAGGGTTTGGAGAGGGACTGCTTGTGTGGGAGGGTTTGGAGACTGACTGCTGGTGTGGGAGGGTTTGGAGACTGACTGCTGGTGTGGGAGAGTTTGAAGACTGACTGCTGGTGTGGAAGGGTTTGGAGACTGACTGCTGGTGTGGGAGGGTTTGGAGACGGACTGCTGGTGTGGGAGGGTTTGGAGACGGACTGCTGGTGTGGGAGGGTTTGGAGACGGACTTTTGGTGTGGGAGGGTTTGGAGACGGGCTGCTGGTGTGGGAGGGTTTGGAGACGGACTGTTGGTGTGGGAGGGTTTGGAGACTGACTGCTGGTGTGGGAGGGTTTGGAGACTGACTGCTGGTGTGGGAGGGTTTGGAGACTGACTGCTGGTGTGGAAGGGTTTGGAGACTGACTGCTGGTGTGGGAGGGTTTGGAGACTGACTGCTGGTGTGGGAGGGTTTGGAGACTGACTGCTGGTGTGGAAGGGTTTGGAGGCTGACTGCTGGTGTGGGAGGGTTTGGAGACGGACTGCTGATGTGGGAGGGTTTGGAGACGGACTGCTGGTGTGGGAGGGTTTGGAGATGGACTGCTGGTGTGGGAGGGTTTGGAGACGGACTGCTGGTGTGGGAGGGTTTGGAGACCGACTGCTGGTGTGGGAGGGTTTGGAGACAGAGTTTTGGTGTGGGAGGGTTTGGAGATGGACTGCTGGTGTGGGAGGGTTTGGAGATGGACTGCTGGTGTGGGAGGGACTGGAGATGGACTGCTGGTTTGGGAGGGATTGGAGACGGACTGCTTGTGTGGGAGGGTTTGGAGACGGATTGCTGGTGTGGGAGGGATTGGAGACGGACTGCTGGTATGGGATGGTTTGGAGACGGACTGCTGGTGTGGGAGGGTTTGGAGACGGACTGCTGGTGTGGGAGGGTTTGGAGACTGACTGCTGGTCTGGGAGGGTTTTGAGACGGACTGCTGGTGTGGGAGGGTTTGTAGACTGACTACTGGTGTGGGAGGGTTTGGAGACGGACTGCTGGTGTGGGAGGGTTTGGAGACTGACTGCTGGTGTGGGAGGGTTTGGAGACCGACTGCTGGTGTGGGAGGGTTTGGAGACTGACTGCTGGTGTGGGAGGGTTTGGAGACGGACTGCTGGTGTGGGAGGGTTTGGAGAGGGACTGCTTGTGTGGGAGGGTTTGGAGACGGACTGCTGGTGTGGGAGGGTTTGGAGACTGACTGCTGGTGTGGGAGGGTTTGGAGACCGACTAATGGTGTGGGAGGGTTTGGAGACTGACTGCTGGTGTGGGAGGGTTTGGAGACCGACTGCTGGTGTGGGATGGTTTGGAGACGGACTGCTGGTGTGGGAGGGTTTGTAGACGGACTGCTGGTGTGGGAGGGTTTGGAGACGGACTTTTGGTGTGGGAGGGTTTGGAGACGGGCTGCTGGTGTGGGAGGGTTTGGAGACGGACTGCTGGTGTGGGAGGGTTTGGAGAGGGACTGCTTGTGTGGGAGGGTTTGGAGACTGACTGCTGGTGTGGGAGGGTTTGGAGACTGACTGCTGGTGTGGGAGGGTTTGGAGACTACTGCTGGTGTGGTAGGGTTTGGAGAGGGACTGCTTGTGTGGGAGGGTTTGGAGACTGACTGCTGGTGTGGGAGGGTTTGGAGACTGACTGCTGGTGTGGGAGAGTTTGAAGACTGACTGCTGGTGTTGAAGGGTTTGGAGACTGACTGCTGGTGTGGGAGGGTTTGGAGACGGACTGCTGGTGTGGGAGGGTTTGGAGACGGACTGCTGGTGTGGGAGGGTTTGGAGAGGGACTGCTTGTGTGGGAGGGTTTGGAGACTGACTGCTGGTGTGGGAGGGTTTGGAGACTGACTGCTGGTGTGGGAGGGTTTGGAGACTACTGCTGGTGTGGTAGGGTTTGGAGAGGGACTGCTTGTGTGGGAGGGTTTGGAGACTGACTGCTGGTGTGGGAGGGTTTGGAGACTGACTGCTGGTGTGGGAGAGTTTGAAGACTGACTGCTGGTGTTGAAGGGTTTGGAGACTGACTGCTGGTGTGGGAGGGTTTGGAGACGGACTGCTGGTGTGGGAGGGTTTGGAGACGGACTGCTGGTGTGGGAGGGTTTGGAGACGGACTTTTGGTGTGGGAGGGTTTGGAGACGGGCTGCTGGTGTGGGAGGGTTTGGAGACGGACTGTTGGTGTGGGAGGGTTTGGAGACTGACTGCTGGTGTGGGAGGGTTTGGAGACTGACTGCTGGTGTGGGAGGGTTTGGAGACCTACTGCTGGTGTGGAAGGGTTTGGAGACTGACTGCTGGTGTGGGAGGGTTTGGAGACTGACTGCTGGTGTGGGAGGGTTTGGAGACTGACTGCTGGTGTGGGAGGGTTTGGAGACTACTGCTGGTGTGGTAGGGTTTGGAGAGGGACTGCTTGTGTGGGAGGGTTTGGAGACTGACTGCTGGTGTGGGAGGGTTTGGAGACTGACTGCTGGTGTGGGAGAGTTTGAAGACTGACTGCTGGTGTGGAAGGGTTTGGAGACTGACTGCTGGTGTGGGAGGGTTTGGAGACGGACTGCTGGTGTGGGAGGGTTTGGAGACGGACTGCTGGTGTGGGAGGGTTTGGAGACGGACTGCTGGTGTGGGAGGGTTTGGAGACGGACTGCTGGTGTGGGAGGGTTTGGAGACGGACTTTTGGTGTGGGAGGGTTTGGAGACGGGCTGCTGGTGTGGGAGGGTTTGGAGACGGACTGTTGGTGTGGGAGGGTTTGGAGACTGACTGCTGGTGTGGGAGGGTTTGGAGACTGACTGCTGGTGTGGGAGGGTTTGGAGACTGACTGCTGGTGTGGAAGGGTTTGGAGACTGACTGCTGGTGTGGGAGGGTTTGGAGACTGACTGCTGGTGTGGGAGGGTTTGGAGACTGACTGCTGGTGTGGAAGGGTTTGGAGGCTGACTGCTGGTGTGGGAGGGTTTGGAGAAGGACTGCTGGTGTGGGAGGGTTTGGAGACGGACTGCTGGTGTGGGAGGGTTTGGAGATGGACTGCTGGTGTGGGAGGGTTTGGAGACGGACTGCTGGTGTGGGAGGGTTTGGAGACCGACTGCTGGTGTGGGAGGGTTTGGAGACAGAGTTTTGGTGTGGGAGGGTTTGGAGACGGACTGCTGGTGTGGGAGGGTTTGGAGATGGACTGCTGGTGTGGGAGGGACTGGAGATGGACTGCTGGTTTGGGAGAGATTGGAGACGGACTGCTTGTGTGGGAGGGTTTGGAGACGGATTGCTGGTGTGGGAGGGATTGGAGACGGACTGCTGGTATGGGATGGTTTGGAGACGGACTGCTGGTGTGGGAGGGTTTGGAGACTGACTGCTGGTCTGGGAGGGTTTTGAGACGGACTGCTGGTGTGGGAGGGTTTGTAGACTGACTACTGGTGTGGGAGGGTTTGGAGACGGACTGCTGGTGTGGGAGGGTTTGGAGACTGACTGCTGGTGTGGGAGGGTTTGGAGACTGACTGCTGGTGTGGGAGGGTTTGGAGACTGACTGCTGGTGTGGGAGGGTTTGGAGACAGACTGCTGGTGTGGGAGGGTTTGGAGAGGGACTGCTTGTGTGGGAGGGTTTGGAGACTGACTGCTGGTGTGGGAGGGTTTGGAGACTGACTGCTGGTGTGGGAGGGTTTGGAGACAGACTGCTGGTGTGGTAGGGTTTGGAGAGGGACTGCTTGTGTGGGAGGGTTTGGAGACTGACTGCTGGTGTGGGAGGGTTTGGAGACGGACTGCTGGTGTGGGAGGGTTTGGAGACGGACTTTTGGTGTGGGAGGGTTTGGAGACGGGCTGCTGGTGTGGGAGGGTTTGGAGACGGACTGTTGGTGTGGGAGGGTTTGGAGACTGACTGCTGGTGTGGGAGGGTTTGGAGACTGACTGCTGGTGTGGGAGGGTTTGGAGACCGACTAATGGTGTGGGAGGGTTTGGAGACAGAGTTTTGGTGTGGGAGGGTTTGGAGACGGACTGCTGGTGTGGGAGGGTTTGGAGATGGACTGCTGGTGTGGGAGGGATTGGAGATGGACTGCTGGTTTGGGAGGGATTGGAGACTGACTGCTGGTGTGGAAGGGTTTGGAGACGGACTGCTGGTGTGGGAGGGTTTGGAGACTGACTGCTGGTGTGGGAGGGTTTGGAGACGGACTGCTGGTGTGGGAGGGATTGGAGATGGACTGCTGGTTTGGGAGGGATTGGAGATGGACTGCTGGTGTGGGAGGGTTTGGAGACTGACTGCTGGTGTGGGAGGGTTTGGAGACGGACTGCTGGTGTGGGAGGGATTGGAGATGGACTGCTGGTTTGGGAGGGATTGGAGATGGACTGCTTGTGTGGGAGGGTTTGGAGACGGATTGCTGGTGTGGGAGGGATTGGAGACGGACTGCTGGTGTGGGAGGGTTTGGAGACTGACTGCTGGTGTGGGACGGTTCGTAGACGGACTGCTGGTGTGGGAGGGTTTGGAGACTGACTACTGGTGTGGGAGGGTTTGGAGACTGACTGCTGGTGTGGATGGGTTTGGAGACTGACTGCTGGTATGGGAGGGTTTGGAGACGGACTGCTGGTGTGGGAGGGTTTGGAGACTGACTGCTGGTGTGGGACGGTTCGTAGACGGACTGCTGGTGTGGGAGGGTTTGGAGACTGACTACTGGTGTGGGAGGGTTTGGAGACTGACTGCTGGTGTGGATGGGTTTGGAGACGGACTGCTGGTGTGGGAGGGTTTGGAGACCGACTGCTGGTGTGGGAGGGTTTGGAGACAGAGTTTTGGTGTGGGAGGGTTTGGAGACGGACTGCTGGTGTGGGAGGGTTTTGAGATGTACTGCTGGTGTGGGAGGGATTGGAGATGGACTGCTGGTTTGGGAGGGATTGGAGACGGACTGCTTGTGTGGGAGGGTTTGTAGACGGATTGCTGGTGTGGGAGGGATTGGAGACGGACTGCTGGTATGGGATGGTTTGGAGACGGACTGCTGGTGTGGGAGGGTTTGGAGACTGACTGCTGGTTTGGGAGGGTTTGGAGACGGACTGCTGGTGTGGGAGGGATTGGAGATGGACTGCTGGTTTGGGAGGGATTGGAGACGGACTGCTGGTGTGGGAGGGTTTGGAGAGGGACTGCTTGTGTGGGAGGGTTTGGAGACTGACTGCTGGTGTGGGAGGGTTTGGAGACTGACTGCTGGTGTGGGAGGGTTTGGAGACGGACTGCTGGTGTGGGAGGGTTTGGAGACGGACTGCTGGTGTGGGAGGGTTTGGAGACCGACTAATGGTGTGGGAGGGTTTGGAGACAGAGTTTTGGTGTGAGAGGGTTTGGAGATGGACTGCTGGTGTGGGAGGGTTTGGAGACTGACTGCTGGTGTGGGAGGGTTTGGAGACGGACTGCTGGTGTGGGAGGGATTGGAGATGGACTGCTGGTTTGGGAGGGATTGGAGATGGACTGCTTGTGTGGGAGGGTTTGGAGACTGACTGCTGGTGTGGGAGGGTTTGGAGACTGACTGCTGGTGTGGGACGGTTTGGAGACGGACTGCTGGTGTGGGAGGGTTTGGAGACTGACTGCTGGTGTGGGAGGGTTTGGAGACCGACTAATGGTGTGGGAGGGTTTGGAGACAGAGTTTTGGTGTGGGAGGGTTTGGAGACGGACTGCTGGTGTGGGAGGGTTTGGAGACCGACTAATGGTGTGGGAGGGTTTGGAGACAGAGTTTTGGTGTGGGAGGGTTTGGAGACGGACTGCTGGTGTGGGAGGGTTTGGAGATGGACTGCTGGTGTGGGAGGGATTGCAGATGGACTGCTGGTTTGGGAGTGATTGGAGACTGACTGCTGGTGTGGAAGGGTTTGGAGACGGACTGCTGGTGTGGGAGGGTTTGGAGACTGACTGCTGGTGTGGGAGGGTTTGGAGACTGACTGCTGGTGTGGGACGGTTTGGAGACGGACTGCTTGTGTGGGAGGGTTTGGAGACTGACTGCTGGTGTGGAAGGGTTTGGAGACTGACTGCTGGTGTGAGAGGGTTTGGAGATGGACTGCTGGTGTGGGAGGGTTTGGAGACTGACTGCTGGTGTGGGAGGGTTTGGAGACGGACTGCTGGTGTGGGAGGGATTGGAGATGGACTGCTGGTTTGGGAGGGATCGGAGATGGACTGCTTGTGTGGGAGGGTTTGGAGACGGATTGCTGGTGTGGGAGGGATTGGAGACGGACTGCTGGTATGGGAGGGTTTGGAGACGGACTGCTGGTGTGGGAGGGTTTGGAGACTGACTGCTGGTGTGGGACGGTTCGTAGACGGACTGCTGGTGTGGGAGGGTTTGGAGACTGACTACTGGTGTGGGAGGGTTTGGAGACTGACTGCTGGTGTGGATGGGTTTGGAGACGGACTGCTGGTGTGGGAGGGTTTGGAGACCGACTGCTGGTGTGGGAGGGTTTGGAGACAGAGTTTTGGTGTGGGAGGGTTTGGAGACGGACTGCTGGTGTGGGAGGGTTTGGAGATGGACTGCTGGTGTGGGAGGGATTGGAGATGGACTGCTGGTTTGGGAGGGATTGGAGACGGACTGCTTGTGTGGGAGGGTTTGTAGACGGATTGCTGGTGTGGGAGGGATTGGAGACGGACTGCTGGTATGGGATGGTATGGAGACGGACTGCTGGTGTGGGAGGGTTTGGAGACTGACTGCTGGTTTGGGAGGGTTTGGAGACGGACTGCTGGTGTGGGAGGGATTGGAGATGGACTGCTGGTTTGGGAGGGATTGGAGACGGACTGCTGGTGTGGGAGGGTTTGGAGAGGGACTGCTTGTGTGGGAGGGTTTGGAGACTGACTGCTGGTGTGGGAGGGTTTGGAGACTGACTGCTGGTGTGGGAGGGTTTGGAGACGGACTGCTGGTGTGGGAGGGTTTGGAGACTGACTGCTGGTGTGGGAGTGTTTGGAGACCGACTAATGGTGTGGGAGGGTTTGGAGACAGAGTTTTGGTGTGGGAGGGTTTGGAGACGGACTGCTGGTGTGGGAGGGTTTGGAGATGGACTGCTGGTGTGGGAGGGATTGGAGATGGACTGCTGGTTTGGGAGGGATTGGAGACTGACTGCTGGTGTGGAAGGGTTTGGAGACGGACTGCTGGTGTGGGAGGGTTTGGAGACTGACTGCTGGTGTGGGAGGGTTTGGAGACTGACTGCTGGTGTGGGACGGTTTGGAGACGGACTGCTTGTGTGGGAGGGTTTGGAGACTGACTGCTGGTGTGGAAGGGTTTGGAGACTGACTGCTGGTGTGAGAGGGTTTGGAGATGGACTGCTGGTGTGGGAAGGTTTGGAGACTGACTGCTGGTGTGGGAGGGTTTGGAGACGGACTGCTGGTGTGGGAGGGATTGGAGATGGACTGCTGGTTTGGGAGGGATTGGAGATGGACTGCTTGTGTGGGAGGGTTTGGAGACGGATTGCTGGTGTGGGAGGGATTGGAGACGGACTGCTGGTATGGGAGGGTTTGGAGACGGACTGCTGGTGTGGGAGGGTTTGGAGACTGACTGCTGGTGTGGGACGGTTCGTAGACGGACTGCTGGTGTGGGAGGGTTTGGAGACTGACTACTGGTGTGGGAGGGTTTGGAGACTGACTGCTGGTGTGGATGGGTTTGGAGACGGACTGCTGGTGTGGGAGGGTTTGGAGACCGACTGCTGGTGTGGGAGGGTTTGGAGACAGAGTTTTGGTGTGGGAGGGTTTGGAGACCGACAGCTGGTGTGGGAGGGTTTGGAGACTGACTGCTGGTGTGGGAGGGTTTGGAGACTGACTGCTGGTGTGGAAGGGTTTGGAGATGGACTGCTGGTGTGGGAGGGATTGCAGATGGACTGCTGGTTTGGGAGTGATTGGAGACTGACTGCTGGTGTGGAAGGGTTTGGAGACGGACTGCTGGTGTGGGAGGGTTTGGAGACTGACTGCTGGTGTGGGAGGGTTTGGAGACTGACTGCTGGTGTGGGACGGTTTGGAGACGGACTGCTTGTGTGGGAGGGTTTGGAGACTGACTGCTGGTGTGGAAGGGTTTGGAGACTGACTGCTGGTGTGGGAGGGTTTGGAGATGGACTGCTGGTGTGGGAGGGTTTGGAGACTGACTGCTGGTGTGGGAGGGTTTGGAGACGGACTGCTGGTGTGGGAGGGATTGGAGATGGACTGCTGGTTTGGGAGGGATCGGAGATGGACTGCTTGTGTGGGAGGGTTTGGAGACGGATTGCTGGTGTGGGAGGGATTGGAGACGGACTGCTGGTATGGGAGGGTTTGGAGACGGACTGCTGGTGTGGGAGGGTTTGGAGACTGACTGCTGGTGTGGGACGGTTCGTAGACGGACTGCTGGTGTGGGAGGGTTTGGAGACTGACTACTGGTGTGGGAGGGTTTGGAGACTGACTGCTGGTGTGGATGGGTTTGGAGACGGACTGCTGGTGTGGGAGGGTTTGGAGACCGACTGCTGGTGTGGGAGGGTTTGGAGACAGAGTTTTGGTGTGGGAGGGTTTGGAGACGGACTGCTGGTGTGGGAGGGTTTGGAGATGGACTGCTGGTGTGGGAGGGATTGGAGATGGACTGCTGGTTTGGGAGGGATTGGAGACGGACTGCTTGTGTGGGAGGGTTTGTAGACGGATTGCTGGTGTGGGAGGGATTGGAGACGGACTGCTGGTATGGGATGGTATGGAGACGGACTGCTGGTGTGGGAGGGTTTGGAGACTGACTGCTGGTTTGGGAGGGTTTGGAGACGGACTGCTGGTGTGGGAGGGATTGGAGATGGACTGCTGGTTTGGGAGGGATTGGAGACGGACTGCTGGTGTGGGAGGGTTTGGAGAGGGACTGCTTGTGTGGGAGGGTTTGGAGACTGACTGCTGGTGTGGGAGGGTTTGGAGACTGACTGCTGGTGTGGGAGGGTTTGGAGACGGACTGCTGGTGTGGGAGGGTTTGGAGACTGACTGCTGGTGTGGGAGTGTTTGGAGACCGACTAATGGTGTGGGAGGGTTTGGAGACAGAGTTTTGGTGTGGGAGGGTTTGGAGACGGACTGCTGGTGTGGGAGGGTTTGGAGATGGACTGCTGGTGTGGGAGGGATTGGAGATGGACTGCTGGTTTGGGAGGGATTGGAGACTGACTGCTGGTGTGGAAGGGTTTGGAGACGGACTGCTGGTGTGGGAGGGTTTGGAGACTGACTGCTGGTGTGGGAGGGTTTGGAGACTGACTGCTGGTGTGGGACGGTTTGGAGACGGACTGCTTGTGTGGGAGGGTTTGGAGACTGACTGCTGGTGTGGAAGGGTTTGGAGACTGACTGCTGGTGTGAGAGGGTTTGGAGATGGACTGCTGGTGTGGGAAGGTTTGGAGACTGACTGCTGGTGTGGGAGGGTTTGGAGACGGACTGCTGGTGTGGGAGGGATTGGAGATGGACTGCTGGTTTGGGAGGGATTGGAGATGGACTGCTTGTGTGGGAGGGTTTGGAGACGGATTGCTGGTGTGGGAGGGATTGGAGACGGACTGCTGGTATGGGAGGGTTTGGAGACGGACTGCTGGTGTGGGAGGGTTTGGAGACTGACTGCTGGTGTGGGACGGTTCGTAGACGGACTGCTGGTGTGGGAGGGTTTGGAGACTGACTACTGGTGTGGGAGGGTTTGGAGACTGACTGCTGGTGTGGATGGGTTTGGAGACGGACTGCTGGTGTGGGAGGGTTTGGAGACCGACTGCTGGTGTGGGAGGGTTTGGAGACAGAGTTTTGGTGTGGGAGGGTTTGGAGACCGACAGCTGGTGTGGGAGGGTTTGGAGACTGACTGCTGGTGTGGGAGGGTTTGGAGACTGACTGCTGGTGTGGAAGGGTTTGGAGACTGACTGCTGGTGTGGGAGGGTTTGGAGACTGACTGCTGGTGTGGGAGGGTTTGGAGACTGACTGCTGGTGTGGGAGGGTTTGGAGACTACTGCTGGTGTGGTAGGGTTTGGAGAGGGACTGCTTGTGTGGGAGGGTTTGGAGACTGACTGCTGGTGTGGGAGGGTTTGGAGACTGACTGCTGGTGTGGGAGAGTTTGAAGACTGACTGCTGGTGTGGAAGGGTTTGGAGACTGACTGCTGGTGTGGGAGGGTTTGGAGACGGACTGCTGGTGTGGGAGGGTTTGGAGACGGACTGCTGGTGTGGGAGGGTTTGGAGACGGACTTTTGGTGTGGGAGGGTTTGGAGACGGGCTGCTGGTGTGGGAGGGTTTGGAGACGGACTGTTGGTGTGGGAGGGTTTGGAGACTGACTGCTGGTGTGGGAGGGTTTGGAGACTGACTGCTGGTGTGGGAGGGTTTGGAGACTGACTGCTGGTGTGGAAGGGTTTGGAGACTGACTGCTGGTGTGGGAGGGTTTGGAGACTGACTGCTGGTGTGGGAGGGTTTGGAGACTGACTGCTGGTGTGGAAGGGTTTGGAGGCTGACTGCTGGTGTGGGAGGGTTTGGAGACGGACTGCTGGTGTGGGAGGGTTTGGAGACGGACTGCTGGTGTGGGAGGGTTTGGAGATGGACTGCTGGTGTGGGAGGGTTTGGAGACGGACTGCTGGTGTGGGAGGGTTTGGAGACCGACTGCTGGTGTGGGAGGGTTTGGAGACAGAGTTTTGGTGTGGGAGGGTTTGGAGACGGACTGCTGGTGTGGGAGGGTTTGGAGATGGACTGCTGGTGTGGGAGGGACTGGAGATGGACTGCTGGTTTGGGAGAGATTGGAGACGGACTGCTTGTGTGGGAGGGTTTGGAGACGGATTGCTGGTGTGGGAGGGATTGGAGACGGACTGCTGGTATGGGATGGTTTGGAGACGGACTGCTGGTGTGGGAGGGTTTGGAGACTGACTGCTGGTCTGGGAGGGTTTTGAGACGGACTGCTGGTGTGGGAGGGATTGGAGATGGACTGCTGGTTTGGGAGGGATTGGAGATGGACTGCTTGTGTGGGAGGGTTTGGAGACGGATTGCTGGTGTGGGAGGGATTGGAGACGGACTGCTGGTATGGGAGGGTTTGGAGACGGACTGCTGGTGTGGGAGGGTTTGGAGACTGACTGCTGGTGTGGGACGGTTCGTAGACGGACTGCTGGTGTGGGAGGGTTTGGAGACTGACTACTGGTGTGGGAGGGTTTGGAGACTGACTGCTGGTGTGGATGGGTTTGGAGACGGACTGCTGGTGTGGGAGGGTTTGGAGACCGACTGCTGGTGTGGGAGGGATTGGAGACTGACTGCTGGTGTGGATGGGTTTGGAGACGGACTGCTGGTGTGGGAGGGTTTGGAGACCGACTGCTGGTGTGGGAGGGATTGGAGACGGACTGCTTGTGTGGGAGGGTTTGTAGACGGATTGCTGGTGTGGGAGGGATTGGAGACGGACTGCTGGTATGGGATGGTTTGGAGACGGACTGCTGGTGTGGGAGGGTTTGGAGACTGACTGCTGGTTTGGGAGGGTTTGGAGACGGACTGCTGGTGTGGGAGGGATTGGAGATGGACTGCTGGTTTGGGAGGGATTGGAGACGGACTAATGGTGTGGGAGGGTTTGGAGACAGAGTTTTGGTGTGGGAGGGTTTGGAGACGGACTGCTGGTGTGGGAGGGTTTGGAGATGGACTGCTGGTGTGGGAGGGATTGGAGATGGACTGCTGGTTTGGGAGGGATTGGAGACTGACTGCTGGTGTGGATGGGTTTGGAGACGGACTGCTGGTGTGGGAGGGTTTGGAGACCGACTGCTGGTGTGGGAGGGTTTGGAGACAGAGTTTTGGTGTGGGAGGGTTTGGAGACGGACTGCTGGTGTGGGAGGGTTTGGAGATGGACTGCTGGTGTGGGAGGGATTGGAGATGGACTGCTGGTTTGGGAGGGATTGGAGACGGACTGCTTGTGTGGGAGGGTTTGTAGACAGATTGCTGGTGTGGGAGGGATTGGAGACGGACTGCTGGTATGGGATGGTTTGGAGACGGACTGCTGGTGTGGGAGGGTTTGGAGACTGACTGCTGGTTTGGGAGGGTTTGGAGACGGACTGCTGGTGTGGGAGGGATTGGAGATGGACTGCTGGTTTGGGAGGGATTGGAGACGGACTGCTGGTGTGGGAGGGTTTGGAGACTGACTGCTGGTGTGGGAGGGATTGGAGACGGACTGCTGGTATGGGAGGGTTTGGAGACGGACTGCTGGTGTGGGAGGGTTTGGAGACTGACTGCTGGTGTGGGAGGGTTTGGAGACGGACTGCTGGTGTGGGAGGGTTTGGAGACTGACTACTGTTGTGGGAGGGTTTGGAGACTGACTGCTGGTGTGGATGGGTTTGGAGACGGACTGCTGGTGTGGGAGGGTTTGGAGACTGACTGCTGGTGTGGGAGGGTTTGGAGACTGACTGCTGGTGTGGGAGGGTTTGGAGACTGACTGCTGGTGTGGGAGGGTTTGGAGACGGACTGCTGGTGTGGGAGGGTTTGGAGACGGACTGCTGGTGTGGGAGGGTTTGGAGACTGACTGCTGGTGTGGGAGGGTTTGGAGACGGGCTGCTGGTGTGGGAGGGTTTGGAGACGGACTGTTGGTGTGGGAGGGTTTGGAGACTGACTGCTGGTGTGGGAGGGTTTGGAGATGGACTGCTGGTGTGGAGGGTTTGGAGACGGACTGTTGGTGTGGGAGGGTTTGGAGACTGACTGCTGGTGTCGGAGGGTTTGGAGACTGACTGCTGGTGTGGGAGGGTTTGGAGACAGACTGCTGGTGTGGGAGGGATTGGAGACGGACTGCTGGTATGGGATGGTTTGGAGACGGACTGCTGGTGTGGGAGGGTTTGGAGACTGACTGCTGGTTTGGGAGGGTTTGGAGACGGACTGCTGGTGTGGGAGGGATTGGAGATGGACTGCTGGTTTGGGAGGGATTGGAGACGGACTGCTGGTGTGGGAGGGTTTGGAGACTGACTGCTGGTGTGGGAGGGATTGGAGACGGACTGCTGGTATGGGAGGGTTTGGAGACGGACTGCTGGTGTGGGAGGGTTTGGAGACTGACTGCTGGTGTGGGAGGGTTTGGAGACGGACTGCTGGTGTGGGAGGGTTTGGAGACTGACTACTGTTGTGGGAGGGTTTGGAGACTGACTGCTGGTGTGGATGGGTTTGGAGACGGACTGCTGGTGTGGGAGGGTTTGGAGACTGACTGCTGGTGTGGGAGGGTTTGGAGACTGACTGCTGGTGTGGGAGGGTTTGGAGACTGACTGCTGGTGTGGGAGGGTTTGGAGACGGACTGCTGGTGTGGGAGGGTTTGGAGACGGACTGCTGGTGTGGGAGGGTTTGGAGACTGACTGCTGGTGTGGGAGGGTTTGGAGACGGGCTGCTGGTGTGGGAGGGTTTGGAGACGGACTGTTGGTGTGGGAGGGTTTGGAGACTGACTGCTGGTGTGGGAGGGTTTGGAGATGGACTGCTGGTGTGGAGGGTTTGGAGACGGACTGTTGGTGTGGGAGGGTTTGGAGACTGACTGCTGGTGTCGGAGGGTTTGGAGACTGACTGCTGGTGTGGGAGGGTTTGGAGACAGACTGCTGGTGTGGGAGGGATTGGAGACGGACTGCTGGTATGGGATGGTTTGGAGACGGACTGCTGGTGTGGGAGGGTTTGGAGACTGACTGCTGGTTTGGGAGGGTTTGGAGACGGACTGCTGGTGTGGGAGGGATTGGAGATGGACTGCTGGTTTGGGAGGGATTGGAGACGGACTGCTGGTGTGGGAGGGTTTGGAGACTGACTGCTGGTGTGGGAGGGATTGGAGACGGACTGCTGGTATGGGAGGGTTTGGAGACGGACTGCTGGTGTGGGAGGGTTTGGAGACTGACTGCTGGTGTGGGAGGGTTTGGAGACGGACTGCTGGTGTGGGAGGGTTTGGAGACTGACTACTGTTGTGGGAGGGTTTGGAGACTGACTGCTGGTGTGGATGGGTTTGGAGACGGACTGCTGGTGTGGGAGGGTTTGGAGACTGACTGCTGGTGTGGGAGGGTTTGGAGACTGACTGCTGGTGTGGGAGGGTTTGGAGACTGACTGCTGGTGTGGGAGGGTTTGGAGACGGACTGCTGGTGTGGGAGGGTTTGGAGACGGACTGCTGGTGTGGGAGGGTTTGGAGACTGACTGCTGGTGTGGGAGGGTTTGGAGACGGGCTGCTGGTGTGGGAGGGTTTGGAGACGGACTGTTGGTGTGGGAGGGTTTGGAGACTGACTGCTGGTGTGGGAGGGTTTGGAGATGGACTGCTGGTGTGGAGGGTTTGGAGACGGACTGTTGTTGTGGGAGGGTTTGGAGACTGACTGCTGGTGTTGGAGGGTTTGGAGACTGACTGCTGGTGTGGGAGGGTTTGGAGACAGACTGCTGGTGTGGGAGGGTTTGGAGATGGACTGCTGGTGTGGGAGGGTTTGGAGACCGACTGCCTGTGTGGGAGGGTTTGGAGACAGAGTTTTGGTGTGGGAGGGTTTGGAGACGGACTGCTGGTGTGGGAGGGTTTGGAGATGGACTGCTGGTGTGGGAGGGATTGGAGATGGACTGCTGGTTTGGGAGGGATTGGAGACGGACTGCTTGTGTGGGAGGGTTTGTAGACGGATTGCTGGTGTGGGAGGGATTGGAGACGGACTGCTGGTATGAGATGGTTTGGAGACGGACTGCTGGTGTGGGAGGGTTTGGAGACTGGCTGCTGGTGTGGGAGGGTTTGGAGACCGACTGCTGGTGTGGGAGGGTTTTGGAGACTGACTGCTGGTGTGGGAGGGTTTGGAGACGGACTGCTGGTGTGGGAGGGTTTGGAGAGGGACTGCTTGTGTGGGAGGGTTTGGAGACTGACTGCTGGTGTGGGAGGGTTTGGAGACTGACTGCTGGTGTGGGAGGGTTTGGAGACAGACTGCTGGTGTGGTAGGGTTTGGAGAGGGACTGCTTGTGTGGGAGGGTTTGGAGACTGACTGCTGGTGTGGGAGGGTTTGGAGACTGACTGCTGGTGTGGGAGGGTTTGGAGACGGACTGCTGGTGTGGGAGGGTTTGGAGATTGAATGCTGGTGTGGGAGGGTTTGGAGACCGACTAATGGTGTGGGAGGGTTTGGAGACAGAGTTTTGGTGTGGGAGGGTTTGGAGACGGACTGCTGGTGTGGGAGGGTTTGGAGATGGACTGCTGGTGTGGGAGGGATTGGAGATGGACTGCTGGTTTGGGAGGGATTGGAGACTGACTGCTGGTGTGGAAGGGTTTGGAGACGGACTGCTGGTGTGGGAGGGATTGGAGATGGACTGCTGGTTTGGGAGGGATTGGAGATGGACTGCTTGTGTGGGAGGGTTTGGAGACGGATTGCTGGTGTGGGAGGGATTGGAGACGGACTGCTGGTATGGGAGGGTTTGGAGACGGACTGCTGGTGTGGGAGGGTTTGGAGACTGGCTGCTGGTGTGGGAGGGTTTGGAGACCGACTGCTGGTGTGGGAGGGTTTTGGAGACTGACTGCTGGTGTGGGAGGGTTTGGAGACGGACTGCTGGTGTGGGAGGGTTTGGAGAGGGACTGCTTGTGTGGGAGGGTTTGGAGACTGACTGCTGGTGTCGGAGGGTTTGGAGACTGACTGCTGGTGTGGGAGGGTTTGGAGACAGACTGCTGGTGTGGGAGGGTTTGGAGATGGACTGCTGGTGTGGGAGGGTTTGGAGACCGACTGCCTGTGTGGGAGGGTTTGGAGACAGAGTTTTGGTGTGGGAGGGTTTGGAGACGGACTGCTGGTGTGGGAGGGTTTGGAGATGGACTGCTGGTGTGGGAGGGATTGGAGATGGACTGCTGGTTTGGGAGGGATTGGAGACGGACTGCTTGTGTGGGAGGGTTTGTAGACGGATTGCTGGTGTGGGAGGGATTGGAGACGGACTGCTGGTATGGGATGGTTTGGAGACGGACTGCTGGTGTGGGAGGGTTTGGAGACTGGCTGCTGGTGTGGGAGGGTTTGGAGACCGAATGCTGGTGTGGGAGGGTTTTGGAGACTGACTGCTGGTGTGGGAGGGTTTGGAGACGGACTGCTGGTGTGGGAGGGTTTGGAGAGGGACTGCTTGTGTGAGAGGGTTTGGAGACTGACTGCTGGTGTGGGAGGGTTTGGAGACTGACTGCTGGTGTGGGAGGGTTTGGAGACAGACTGCTGGTGTGGTAGGGTTTGGAGAGGGACTGCTTGTGTGGGAGGGTTTGGAGACTGACTGCTGGTGTGGGAGGGTTTGGAGACTGACTGCTGGTGTGGGAGGGTTTGGAGACGGACTGCTGGTGTGGGAGGGTTTGGAGATTGAATGCTGGTGTGGGAGGGTTTGGAGACCGACTAATGGTGTGGGAGGGTTTGGAGACAGAGTTTTGGTGTGGGAGGGTTTGGAGACGGACTGCTGGTGTGGGAGGGTTTGGAGATGGACTGCTGGTGTGGGAGGGATTGGAGATGGACTGCTGGTTTGGGAGGGATTGGAGACTGACTGCTGGTGTGGAAGGGTTTGGAGACGGACTGCTGGTGTGGGAGGGTTTGGAGACTGACTGCTGGTGTGGGAGGGTTTGGAGACTGCCTGCTGGTGTGGGAGGGTTTGGAGACGGACAGCTGGTGTGGGAGGGTTTGGAGACTGACTGCTGGTGTGGAAGGGTTTGGAGACTGACTGCTGGTGTGAGAGGGTTTGGAGATGGACTGCTGGTGTGGGAGGGTTTGGAGACTGACTGCTGGTGTGGGAGGGTTTGGAGACGGACTGCTGGTGTGGGAGGGATTGGAGATGGACTGCTGGTTTGGGAGGGATTGGAGATGGACTGCTTGTGTGGGAGGGTTTCGAGACGGATTGCTGGTGTGGGAGGGATTGGAGACGGACTGCTGGTATGGGAGGGTTTGGAGACGGACTGCTGGTGTGGGAGGGTTTGGAGACTGACTGCTGGTGTGGGACAGTTTTGAGACGGACTGCTGGTGTGGGAGGGTTTGGAGACTGACTACTGGTGTGGGAGGGTTTGGAGACTGACTGCTGGTGTGGATGGGTTTGGAGTCGGACTGCTGGTGTGGGAGGGTATGCAGACCGACTGCTGGTGTGGGAGGGTTTGGAGACAGAGTTTTGGTGTGGGAGGGTTTGGAGACGGACTGCTGGTGTGGGAGGGTTTGGAGATGGACTGCTGGTGTGGGAGGGATTGGAGATGGACTGCTGGTTTGGGAGGGATTGGAGACGGACTGATTGTGTGGGAGGGTTTGTAGACGGATTGCTGGTGTGGGAGGGATTGGAGACGGACTGCTGGTATGGGATGGTTTGGAGACGGACTGCTGGTGTGGGAGGGTTTGGAGACTGACTGCTGGTTTGGGAGGGGTTGGAGACGGACTGCTGGTGTGGGAGGGATTGGAGATGGACTGCTGGTTTGGGAGGGATTGGAGACGGAATGCTGGTGTGGATGGGTTTGGAGACGGACTGCTGGTGTGGGAGGGTTTGGAGACTGACTGCTGGTGTGGGAGGGTTTGGAGACTGACTGCTGGTGTGGGAGGGTTTGGAGACTGACTGCTGGTGTGGGAGGGTTTGGAGACGGACTGCTGGTGTGGGAGGGTTTGGAGACGGACTGCTGGTGTGGGAGGGTTTGGAGACTGACTGCTGGTGTGGGAGGGTTTGGAGACTGACTGCTGGTGTGGGAGGGTTTGGAGACTGACTGCTGGTGTGGGAGGGTTTGGAGACTGACTGCTGGTGTGGGAGGGTTTGGAGACTGACTGCTGGTGTGGAAGGGTTTGGAGACTGACTGCTGGTGTGAGAGGGTTTGGAGATGGACTGCTGGTGTGGGAGGGTTTGGAGACTGACTGCTGGTGTGGGAGGGTTTGGAGACTGACTGCTGGTGTGGGACGGTTTGGAGACGGACTGCTGGTGTGGGAGGGTTTGGAGACTGACTACTGGTGTGGGAGGGTTTGGAGACTGACTGCTGGTGTGGATGGGTTTGGAGACGGACTGCTGGTGTGGGAGGGTTTGCAGACTGACTGCTGGTGTGGGAGGGTTTGGAGACAGAGTTTTGGTGTGGGAGGGTTTGGAGACGGACTGCTGGTGTGGGAGGGTTTGGAGACTGACTGCTGGTGTGGGAGGGTTTGGAGACGGACTGCTGGTGTGGGAGGGTTTGGAGACGGACTTTTGGTGTTGGAGGGTTTGAGACGGGCTGCTGGTGTGGGAGGGTTTGGAGACGGACTGTTGGTGTGGGAGGGTTTGGAGACTGAATGCTGGTGTGGGAGGGTTTGGAGATGGACTGCTGGTGTGGAGGGTTTGGAGACGGACTGTTGGTGTGGGAGGGTTTGGAGACCGACTGCTGGTGTGGGAGGGTTTGGAGACAGAGTTTTGGTGTGGGAGAGTTTGGAGACGGACTGCTGGTGTGGGAGGGTTTGGAGATGGACTGCTGGTGTGGGAGGGTTTGTAGACGGATTGCTGGTGTGGGAGGGATTGGAGACGGACTGCTGGTATGGGATGGTTTGGAGACGGACTGCTGGTGTGGGAGGGTTTGGAGACTGACTGCTGGTGTGGGAGGGTTTGGAGACGGACTGCTGGTGTGGGAGGGATTGGAGATGGACTGCTGGTTTGGGAGGGATTGGAGACGGACTGCTGGTGTGGGAGGGTTTGGAGACTGACTGCTGGTGTGGGAGGGTTTGGAGACGGACTGCTGGTGTGGGAGGGATTGGAGATGGACTGCTGGTTTGGGAGGGATTGGAGACGGACTGCTTGTGTGGGAGGGTTTGGAGACGGACTGCTGGTGTGGGAGGGTTTGGAGACGGACTGCTGGTGTGGGAGGGTTTGGAGACGGACTTTTGGTGTTGGAGGGTTTGAGACGGGATGCTGGTGTGGGAGGGTTTGGAGACGGACTGTTGGTGTGGGAGGGTTTGGAGACTGAATGCTGGTGTGGGAGGGTTTGGAGATGGACTGCTGGTGTGGAGGGTTTGGAGACGGACTGTTGGTGTGGGAGGGTTTGGAGACCGACTGCTGGTGTGGGAGGGTTTGGAGACAGAGTTTTGGTGTGGGAGAGTTTGGAGACGGACTGCTGGTGTGGGAGGGTTTGGAGATGGACTGCTGGTGTGGGAGGGTTTGTAGACGGATTGCTGGTGTGGGAGGGATTGGAGACGGACTGCTGGTATGGGATGGTTTGGAGACGGACTGCTGGTGTGGGAGGGTTTGGAGACTGACTGCTGGTGTGGGAGGGTTTGGAGACGGACTGCTTGTGTGGGAGGGATTGGAGATGGACTGCTGGTTTGGGAGGGATTGGAGACGGACTGCTGGTGTGGGAGGGTTTGGAGACTGACTGCTGGTGTGGGAGGGTTTGGAGACGGACTGCTGGTGTGGGAGGGATTGGAGATGGACTGCTGGTTTGGGAGGGATTGGAGACGGACTGCTTGTGTGGGAGGGTTTGGAGACGGATTGCTGGTGTGGGAGGGATTGGAGACGTACTGCTGGTATGGGAGGGTTTGGAGACTGACTGCTGGTGTGGGACGGTTTGGAGACGGACTGCTGGTGTGGGAGGGTTTGGAGACTGACTACTGGTGTGGGAGTGTTTGGAGACTGACTGCTGGTGTGGATGGGTTTGGAGACGGACTGCTGGTGTGGGAGGGTTTGGAGACCGATTGCTGGTGTGGGAGGGTTTGGAGACAGAGTTTTGGTGTGGGAGGGTTTGGAGACGGACTGCTGGTGTGGGAGGGTTTGGAGACTGACTGCTGGTTTGGGAGGGTTTGGAGACGGACTGCTGGTGTGGGAGGGTTTGGAGATGGACTGCTGGTGTGGGAGGGATTGGAGATGGACTGCTGGTTTGGGAGGGATTGGAGACGGACTGCTTGTGTGGGAGGGTTTGTAGACGGATTGCTGGTGTGGGAGGGATTGGAGACGGACTGCTGGTATGGGATGGTTTGGAGACTGACTGCTGGTGTGGGAGGGTTTGGAGACTGACTGCTGGTGTGGAAGGGTTTGGAGACTGGCTGCTGGTGTGGGAGGGTTTGGAGACTGCCTGCTGGTGTGGGAGGGTTTGGAGACTGACTGCTGGTGTGGAAGGGTGTGGAGACTGACTGCTGGTGTGGGAGGGTTTGGAGACGGACTGCTGGTGTGGGAGGGTTTGGAGACGGACTTCTGGTGTGGGAGGGTTTGGAGATGGACTGCTGGTGTGGGAGGGTTTGGAGACGGACTGCTGGTGTGGGAGGGTTTGGAGACCGACTGCTGGTGTGGGAGGGTTTGGAGACAGAGTTTTGGTGTGGGAGGGTTTGGAGACGGACTGCTGGTGTGGGAGGGTTTGGAGATGGACTGCTGGTGTGGGAGGGACTGGAGATGGACTGCTGGTTTGGGAGGGATTGGAGACGGACTGCTTGTGTGGGAGGGTTTGGAGACGGATTGCTGGTGTGGGAGGGATTGGAGACGGACTGCTGGTATGGGATGGTTTGGAGACGGACTGCTGGTGTGGGAGGGTTTGGAGACTGACTGCTGGTCTGGGAGGGTTTTGAGACGGACTGCTGGTGTGGGAGGGTTTGTAGACTGACTACTGGTGTGGGAGGGTTTGGAGACGGAATGCTGGTGTGGATGGGTTTGGAGACGGACTGCTGGTGTAGGAGGGTTTGGAGACTGACTGCTGGTGTGGGAGGGTTTGGAGACCGACTGCTGGTGTGGGAGGGTTTGGAGACGGACTGCTGGTGTGGGAGGGTTTGGAGACGGACTGCTGGTGTGGGAGGGTTTGGAGAGGGACTGCTTGTGTGGGAGGGTTTGGAGACTGACTGCTGGTGTGGGAGGGTTTGGAGACTGACTGCTGGCGTGGGAGGGTTTGGAGACGGACTGCTGGTGTGGGAGGGTTTGGAGATGGACTGCTGGTGTGGGAGGGATTGGAGATGGACTGCTGGTTTGGGAGGGATTGGAGACGGACTGCTTGTGTGGGAGGGTTTGTAGACGGATTGCTGGTGTGGGAGGGATTGGAGACGAACTGCTGGTATGGGATGGTTTGGAGACTGACTGCTGGTGTGGGAGGGTTTGGAGACTGACTGCTGGTGTGGAAGGGTTTGGAGACTGACTGCTGGTGTGGGAGGGTTTGGAGACTGACTGCTGGTGTGGGAGGGTTTGGAGACTGACTGCTGGTGTGGTAGGGTGTGGAGACTGACTGCTGGTGTGGGAGGGTTTGGAGACGGACTGCTGGTGTGGGAGGGTTTGGAGACGGACTTCTGGTGTGGGAGGGTTTGGAGATGGACTGCTGGTGTGGGAGGGTTTGGAGACTGACTGCTGGTGTGGGAGGGTTTGGAGACCGACTGCTGGTGTGGGAGGGTTTGGAGACAGAGTTTTGGTGTGGGAGGGTTTGGAGACGGACTGCTGGTGTGGGAGGGTTTGGAGATGGACTGCTGGTGTGGGAGGGACTGGAGATGGACTGCTGGTTTGGGAGGGATTGGAGACGGACTGCTTGTGTGGGAGGGTTTGGAGACGGATTGCTGGTGTGGGAGGGATTGGAGACGGACTGCTGGTATGGGATGGTTTGGAGACGGACTGCTGGTGTGGGAGGGTTTGGAGACTGACTGCTGGTCTGGGAGGGTTTTGAGACGGACTGCTGGTGTGGGAGGGTTTGTAGACTGACTACTGGTGTGGGAGGGTTTGGAGACGGAATGCTGGTGTGGATGGGTTTGGAGAAGGACTGCTGGTGTGGGAGGGTTTGGAGACTGATTGCTGGTGTGGGAGGGTTTGGAGACCGACTGCTGGTGTGGGAGGGTTTGGAGACGGACTGCTGGTGTGGGAGGGTTTGGAGACGGACTGCTGGTGTGGGAGGGTTTGGAGAGGGACTGCTTGTGTGGGAGGGTTTGGAGACTGACTGCTGGTGTGGGAGGGTTTGGAGACTGACTGCTGGTGTGGGAGGGTTTGGAGACAGAATGTTGGTGTGGTAGGGTTTGGAGAGGGACTGCTTGTGTGGGAGGGTTTAGAGACTGACTGCTGGTGTGGGAGGGTTTGGAGACTGACTGCTGGTGTGGGAGGGTTTGGAGACGGACTGCTGGTGTGGGAGGGTTTGGAGACTGACTGCTGGTGTGGAAGGGTTTGGAGACTGACTGCTGGTGTGGATGGGTTTGGAGACGGACTGCTGGTGTGGGAGGGTTTGGAAAATGACTGCTGGTTTGGGAGGGTTTGGAGACGGACTGCTGGTGTGGGAGGGTTTGGAGAGGGACTGCTTGTGTGGGAGGGTTTGGAGACTGACTGCTGGTGTGGGAGGGTTTGGAGACTGACTGCTGGTGTGAGAGGGTTTGGAGACGGACTGCTGGTGTGGGAGGGTTTGGAGACTGACTGCTGGTGTGGGAGGGTTTGGAGACCGACTAATGGTGTGGGAGGGTTTGGAGACAGAGATTTGGTGTGGGAGGGTTTGGAGACGGACTGCTGGTGTGGGAGGGTTTGGAGATGGACTGCTGGTGTGCGAGGGATTGGAGATGGACTGCTGGTTTGGGAGGGATTGGAGACTGACTGCTGGTGTGGAAGGGTTTGGAGACGGACTGCTGGTGTGGGAGGGTTTGGAGACTGACTGCTGGTGTGGGAGGGTTTGGAGACTGACTGCTGGTGTGGGAGGGTTTGGAGACGGACTGCTGGTGTGGGAGGGTTTGGAGACTGACTGCTGGTGTGGAAGGGTTTGGAGACTGACTGCTGGTGTGAGAGGGTTTGGAGATGGACTGCTGGTGTGGGAGGGTTTGGAGACTGACTGCTGGTGTGGGAGGGTTTGGAGACGGACTGCTGGTGTGGGAGGGATTGGAGATGGACTGCTGGTTTGGGAGGGATTGGAGACGGACTGCTTGTGTGGGAGGGTTTGGAGACGGATTGCTGGTGTGGGAGGGATTGGAGACGGACTGCTGGTATGGGAGGGTTTGGAGACGGACTGCTGGTGTGGGAGGGTTTGGAGACTGACTACTGGTGCGGGAGGGTTTGGAGACTGACTGATGGTGTGGGAGGGTTTGGAGACCGACTGCTGGTGTGGGAGGGTTTGGAGATGGACTGCTGGTGTGGGAGGGACTGGAGATGGACTGCTGGTTTGGGAGGGATTGGAGACGGACTGCTTGTGTGGGAGGGTTTGGAGACGGATTGCTGGTGTGGGAGGGATTGGAGACGGACTGCTGGTATGGGATGGTTTGGAGACGGACTGCTGGTGTGGGAGGGTTTGGAGACTGACTGCTGGTCTGGGAGGGTTTTGAGACGGACTGCTGGTGTGGGAGGGTTTGTAGACTGACTACTGGTGTGGGAGGGTTTGGAGACTGACTGCTGGTGTGGATGGGTTTGGAGACGGACTGCTGGTGTGGGAGGGTTTGGAGACTGACTGCTGGTGTGGGAGGGTTTGGAGACCGACTGCTGGTGTGGGAGGGTTTGGAGACTGACTGCTGGTGTGGGAGGGTTTGGAGACGGACTGCTGGTGTGGGAGGGTTTGGAGAGGGACTGCTTGTGTGGGAGGGTTTGGAGACTGACTGCTGGTGTGGGAGGGTTTGGAGACTGACTGCTGGTGTGGGAGGGTTTGGAGACAGACTGCTGGTGTGGTAGGGTTCGGAGAGGGACTGCTTGTGTGGGAGGGTTTGGAGACGGACTGCTGGTGTGGGAGGGTTTGGAGACGGACTGCTGGTGTGGGAGGGTTTGGAGACTGACTGCTGGTGTGGGAGGGTTTGGAGACCGACTACTGGTGTGGGAGGGTTTGGAGACAGAGTTTTGGTGTGGGAGGGTTTGGAGACGGACTGCTGGTGTGGGAGGGTTTGGAGATGGACTGCTGGTGTGGGAGGGATTGGAGATGGACTGCTGGTTTGGGAGGGATTGGAGACTGACTGCTGGTGTGGAAGGGTTTGGAGACTGACTGCTGGTGTGGGAGGGTTTGGAGACTGACTGCTGGTGTGGGAGGGTTTGGAGACTGACTGCTGGTGTGGGAGGGTTTGGAGACGGACTGCTGGTGTGGGAGGGTTTGGAGACTGACTGCTGGTGTGGAAGGGTTTGGAGACTGACTGCTGGTGTGAGAGGGTTTGGAGATGGACTGCTGGTGTGGGAGGGTTTGGAGACTGACTGCTGGTGTGGGAGGGTTTGGAGACGGACTGCTGGTGTGGGAGGGATTGGAGATGGACTGCTGGTTTGGGAGGGATTGGAGACGGACTGTTTGTGTGGGAGGGTTTGGAGACGGATTGCTGGTGTGGGAGGGATTGGAGACGGACTGCTGGTATGGGAGGGTTTGGAGACGGACTGCTGGTGTGGGAGGGATTGGAGACGGACTGCTGGTATGGGAGGGTTTGGAGACGGACTGCTGGTGTGGGAGGGTTTGGAGACTGACTGCTGGTGTGGGAGGGTTTGGAGATGGACTGCTGGTGTGGGAGGGATTGGAGATGGACTGCTGGTTTGGGAGGGATTGGAGACTGACTGCTGGTGTGGAAGGGTTTGGAGACTGACTGCTGGTGTGGGAGGGTTTGGAGATGGACTGCTGTTGTGGGAGGGATTGGAGATGGACTGCTGGTTTGGGAGGGATTGGAGACTGACTGCTGGTGTGGAAGGGTTTGGAGACTGACTGCTGGTGTGGGAGGGTTTGGAGACTGACTGCTGGTGTGGGAGGGTTTGGAGACTGACTGCTGGTGTGGGAGGGTTTGGAGACGGACTGCTGGTGTGGGAGGGTTTGGAGACGGACTGCTGGTGTGGGAGGGTTTGGAGACCGACTGCTGGTGTGGGAGGGTTTGGAGACTGACTGCTGGTGTGGGAGGGTTTGGAGACTGACTGCTGGTGTGGGAGGGTTTGGAGACAGACTGCTGGTGTGGTAGGGTTTGGAGAGGGACTGCTTGTGTGGGAGGGTTTGGAGACTGACTGCTGGTGTGGGAGTGTTTGGAGACAGAGTTTTGGTGTGGGAGGGTTTGGAGACGGACTGCTGGTGTGGGAGGGTTTGGAGATGGACTGCTGGTGTGGGACGGATTGGAGATGGACTGCTGGTTTGGGAGGGATTGGAGACTGACTGCTGGTGTGGAAGGGTTTGGAGACGGACTGCTGGTGTGGGAGGTTTTGGAGAGGGACTGCTTGTGTGGGAGGGTTTGGAGACAGAGTTTTGGTGTGGGAGGGTTTGGAGACGGACTGCTGGTGTGGGAGGGTTTGGAGATGGACTGCTGGTGTGGGAGGGTTTGGAGACTGACTGCTGGTGTGGAATGGTTTGGAGACTGACTGTTGGTGTGGGAGGGTTTGGAGACGGACTGCTGGTGTGGGAGGGTTTGGAGACCGCCTAGTGGTGTGGGAGGGTTTGGAGACAGAGTTTTGGTGTGGGAGGGTTTGGAGACGGACTGCTGGTGTGGGAGGGTTTGGAGACGGACTGCTGGTGTGGGAGGGTTTGGAGACTGACTGCTGGTGTGGGAGGGTTTGGAGACAGACTGCTGGTGTGGGAGGGTTTGGAGACTGACTGCTGGTGTGGGAGGGTTTGGAGACTGACTGCTGGTGTGGGAGGGTTTGGAGACGGACTGCTGGTGTGGGAGGGTTTGGAGACGGACTGCTGGTGTGGGAGGGTTTGGAGACGGACTTTTGGTGTGGGAGGGTTTGGAGACGGGCTGCTGGTGTGGGAGGGTTTGGAGACGGACTGTTGGTGTGGGAGGTTTTGGAGACTGACTGCTGGTGTGGAAAGGTTTGGAGACTGACTGCTGGTGTGGGAGGGTTTAGAGACGGACTGCTGGTGTGGGAGGGTTTGGAGACTGACTGCTGGTGTGGAAAGGTTTGGAGACTGACTGCTGGTGTGGGAGGGTTTGGAGACGGACTGCTGGTGTGGGAGGGTTTGGAGACCGACTGCTGGTGTGGGAGGGTTTGGAGACTGACTGCTGGTGTGGGAGGGTTTGGAGACTGACTGCTGGTGTGGGAGGGTTTGGAGACAGACTGCTGGTGTGGTAGGGTTTGGAGAGGGACTGCTTGTGTGGGAGGGTTTGGAGACTGACTGCTGGTGTGGGAGTGTTTGGAGACAGAGTTTTGGTGTGGGAGGGTTTGGAGACCGACAGCTGGTGTGGGAGGGTTTGGAGATGGACTGCTGGTGTGGGAGGGTTTGGAGACTGACTGCTGGTTTGGGAGGGATTGGAGACTGACTGCTGGTGTGGGAGGGTTTGGAGACTGACTGCTGGTGTGGGAGGGTTTGGAGACTGACTGCTGGTGTGGGAGGGTTTGGAGACTACTGCTGGTGTGGTAGGGTTTGGAGAGGGACTGCTTGTGTGGGAGGGTTTGGAGACTGACTGCTGGTGTGGGAGGGTTTGGAGACTGACTGCTGGTGTGGGAGAGTTTGAAGACTGACTGCTGGTGTGGAAGGGTTTGGAGACTGACTGCTGGTGTGGGAGGGTTTGGAGACGGACTGCTGGTGTGGGAGGGTTTGGAGACGGACTGCTGGTGTGGGAGGGTTTGGAGACGGACTTTTGGTGTGGGAGGGTTTGGAGACGGGCTGCTGGTGTGGGAGGGTTTGGAGACGGACTGTTGGTGTGGGAGGGTTTGGAGACTGACTGCTGGTGTGGGAGGGTTTGGAGACTGACTGCTGGTGTGGGAGGGTTTGGAGACTGACTGCTGGTGTGGAAGGGTTTGGAGACTGACTGCTGGTGTGGGAGGGTTTGGAGACTGACTGCTGGTGTGGGAGGGTTTGGAGACTGACTGCTGGTGTGGAAGGGTTTGGAGGCTGACTGCTGGTGTGGGAGGGTTTGGAGACGGACTGCTGGTGTGGGAGGGTTTGGAGACGGACTGCTGGTGTGGGAGGGTTTGGAGATGGACTGCTGGTGTGGGAGGGTTTGGAGACGGACTGCTGGTGTGGGAGGGTTTGGAGACCGACTGCTGGTGTGGGAGGGTTTGGAGACAGAGTTTTGGTGTGGGAGGGTTTGGAGACGGACTGCTGGTGTGGGAGGGTTTGGAGATGGACTGCTGGTGTGGGAGGGACTGGAGATGGACTGCTGGTTTGGGAGAGATTGGAGACGGACTGCTTGTGTGGGAGGGTTTGGAGACGGATTGCTGGTGTGGGAGGGATTGGAGACGGACTGCTGGTATGGGATGGTTTGGAGACGGACTGCTGGTGTGGGAGGGTTTGGAGACTGACTGCTGGTCTGGGAGGGTTTTGAGACGGACTGCTGGTGTGGGAGGGATTGGAGATGGACTGCTGGTTTGGGAGGGATTGGAGATGGACTGCTTGTGTGGGAGGGTTTGGAGACGGATTGCTGGTGTGGGAGGGATTGGAGACGGACTGCTGGTATGGGAGGGTTTGGAGACGGACTGCTGGTGTGGGAGGGTTTGGAGACTGACTGCTGGTGTGGGACGGTTCGTAGACGGACTGCTGGTGTGGGAGGGTTTGGAGACTGACTACTGGTGTGGGAGGGTTTGGAGACTGACTGCTGGTGTGGATGGGTTTGGAGACGGACTGCTGGTGTGGGAGGGTTTGGAGACCGACTGCTGGTGTGGGAGGGATTGGAGACGGACTGCTTGTGTGGGAGGGTTTGTAGACGGATTGCTGGTGTGGGAGGGATTGGAGACGGACTGCTGGTATGGGATGGTTTGGAGACGGACTGCTGGTGTGGGAGGGTTTGGAGACTGACTGCTGGTTTGGGAGGGTTTGGAGACGGACTGCTGGTGTGGGAGGGATTGGAGATGGACTGCTGGTTTGGGAGGGATTGGAGACGGACTAATGGTGTGGGAGGGTTTGGAGACAGAGTTTTGGTGTGGGAGGGTTTTGAGACGGACTGCTGGTGTGGGAGGGTTTGGAGATGGACTGCTGGTGTGGGAGGGATTGGAGATGGACTGCTGGTTTGGGAGGGATTGGAGACTGACTGCTGGTGTGGATGGGTTTGGAGACGGACTGCTGGTGTGGGAGGGTTTGGAGACCGACTGCTGGTGTGGGAGGGTTTGGAGACAGAGTTTTGGTGTGGGAGGGTTTGGAGACGGACTGCTGGTGTGGGAGGGTTTGGAGATGGACTGCTGGTGTGGGAGGGATTGGAGATGGACTGCTGGTTTGGGAGGGATTGGAGACGGACTGCTTGTGTGGGAGGGTTTGTAGACAGATTGCTGGTGTGGGAGGGATTGGAGACGGACTGCTGGTATGGGATGGTTTGGAGACGGACTGCTGGTGTGGGAGGGTTTGGAGACTGACTGCTGGTTTGGGAGGGTTTGGAGACGGACTGCTGGTGTGGGAGGGATTGGAGATGGACTGCTGGTTTGGGAGGGATTGGAGACGGACTGCTGGTGTGGGAGGGTTTGGAGACTGACTGCTGGTGTGGGAGGGATTGGAGACGGACTGCTGGTATGGGAGGGTTTGGAGACGGACTGCTGGTGTGGGAGGGTTTGGAGACTGACTGCTGGTGTGGGAGGGTTTGGAGACGGACTGCTGGTGTGGGAGGGTTTGGAGACTGACTACTGTTGTGGGAGGGTTTGGAGACTGACTGCTGGTGTGGATGGGTTTGGAGACGGACTGCTGGTGTGGGAGGGTTTGGAGACTGACTGCTGGTGTGGGAGGGTTTGGAGACTGACTGCTGGTGTGGGAGGGTTTGGAGACTGACTGCTGGTGTGGGAGGGTTTGGAGACGGACTGCTGGTGTGGGAGGGTTTGGAGACGGACTGCTGGTGTGGGAGGGTTTGGAGACTGACTGCTGGTGTGGGAGGGTTTGGAGACGGGCTGCTGGTGTGGGAGGGTTTGGAGACGGACTGTTGGTGTGGGAGGGTTTGGAGACTGACTGCTGGTGTGGGAGGGTTTGGAGATGGACTGCTGGTGTGGAGGGTTTGGAGACGGACTGTTGGTGTGGGAGGGTTTGGAGACTGACTGCTGGTGTCGGAGGGTTTGGAGACTGACTGCTGGTGTGGGAGGGTTTGGAGACAGACTGCTGGTGTGGGAGGGATTGGAGACGGACTGCTGGTATGGGATGGTTTGGAGACGGACTGCTGGTGTGGGAGGGTTTGGAGACTGACTGCTGGTTTGGGAGGGTTTGGAGACGGACTGCTGGTGTGGGAGGGATTGGAGATGGACTGCTGGTTTGGGAGGGATTGGAGACGGACTGCTGGTGTGGGAGGGTTTGGAGACTGACTGCTGGTGTGGGAGGGATTGGAGACGGACTGCTGGTATGGGAGGGTTTGGAGACGGACTGCTGGTGTGGGAGGGTTTGGAGACTGACTGCTGGTGTGGGAGGGTTTGGAGACGGACTGCTGGTGTGGGAGGGTTTGGAGACTGACTACTGTTGTGGGAGGGTTTGGAGACTGACTGCTGGTGTGGATGGGTTTGGAGACGGACTGCTGGTGTGGGAGGGTTTGGAGACTGACTGCTGGTGTGGGAGGTTTTGGAGACTGACTGCTGGTGTGGGAGGGTTTGGAGACTGACTGCTGGTGTGGGAGGGTTTGGAGACGGACTGCTGGTGTGGGAGGGTTTGGAGACGGACTGCTGGTGTGGGAGGGTTTGGAGACTGACTGCTGGTGTGGGAGGGTTTGGAGACGGGCTGCTGGTGTGGGAGGGTTTGGAGACGGACTGTTGGTGTGGGAGGGTTTGGAGACTGACTGCTGGTGTGGGAGGGTTTGGAGATGGACTGCTGGTGTGGAGGGTTTGGAGACGGACTGTTGGTGTGGGAGGGTTTGGAGACTGACTGCTGGTGTCGGAGGGTTTGGAGACTGACTGCTGGTGTGGGAGGGTTTGGAGACAGACTGCTGGTGTGGGAGGGATTGGAGACGGACTGCTGGTATGGGATGGTTTGGAGACGGACTGCTGGTGTGGGAGGGTTTGGAGACTGACTGCTGGTTTGGGAGGGTTTGGAGACGGACTGCTGGTGTGGGAGGGATTGGAGATGGACTGCTGGTTTTGGAGGGATTGGAGACGGACTGCTGGTGTGGGAGGGTTTGGAGACTGACTGCTGGTGTGGGAGGGATTGGAGACGGACTGCTGGTATGGGAGGGTTTGGAGACGGACTGCTGGTGTGGGAGGGTTTGGAGACTGACTGCTGGTGTGGGAGGGTTTGGAGACGGACTGCTGGTGTGGGAGGGTTTGGAGACTGACTACTGTTGTGGGAGGGTTTGGAGACTGACTGCTGGTGTGGATGGGTTTGGAGACGGACTGCTGGTGTGGGAGGGTTTGGAGACTGACTGCTGGTGTGGGAGGGTTTGGAGACTGACTGCTGGTGTGGGAGGGTTTGGAGACTGACTGCTGGTGTGGGAGGGTTTGGAGACGGACTGCTGGTGTGGGAGGGTTTGGAGACGGACTGCTGGTGTGGGAGGGTTTGGAGACTGACTGCTGGTGTGGGAGGGTTTGGAGACGGGCTGCTGGTGTGGGAGGGTTTGGAGACGGACTGTTGGTGTGGGAGGGTTTGGAGACTGACTGCTGGTGTGGGAGGGTTTGGAGATGGACTGCTGGTGTGGAGGGTTTGGAGACGGACTGTTGTTGTGGGAGGGTTTGGAGACTGACTGCTGGTGTTGGAGGGTTTGGAGACTGACTGCTGGTGTGGGAGGGTTTGGAGACAGACTGCTGGTGTGGGAGGGTTTGGAGATGGACTGCTGGTGTGGGAGGGTTTGGAGACCGACTGCCTGTGTGGGAGGGTTTGGAGACAGAGTTTTGGTGTGGGAGGGTTTGGAGACGGACTGCTGGTGTGGGAGGGTTTGGAGATGGACTGCTGGTGTGGGAGGGATTGGAGATGGACTGCTGGTTTGGGAGGGATTGGAGACGGACTGCTTGTGTGGGAGGGTTTGTAGACGGATTGCTGGTGTGGGAGGGATTGGAGACGGACTGCTGGTATGAGATGGTTTGGAGACGGACTGCTGGTGTGGGAGGGTTTGGAGACTGGCTGCTGGTGTGGGAGGGTTTGGAGACCGACTGCTGGTGTGGGAGGGTTTTGGAGACTGACTGCTGGTGTGGGAGGGTTTGGAGACGGACTGCTGGTGTGGGAGGGTTTGGAGAGGGACTGCTTGTGTGGGAGGGTTTGGAGACTGACTGCTGGTGTGGGAGGGTTTGGAGACTGACTGCTGGTGTGGGAGGGTTTGGAGACTGACTGCTGGTGTGGGAGGGTTTGGAGATGGACTGCTGGTGTGGGAGGGTTTGGAGATTGAATGCTGGTGTGGGAGGGTTTGGAGACCGACTAATGGTGTGGGAGGGTTTGGAGACAGAGTTTTGGTGTGGGAGGGTTTGGAGACGGACTGCTGGTGTGGGAGGGTTTGGAGATGGACTGCTGGTGTGGGAGGGATTGGAGATGGACTGCTGGTTTGGGAGGGATTGGAGACTGACTGCTGGTGTGGAAGGGTTTGGAGACGGACTGCTGGTGTGGGAGGGATTGGAGATGGACTGCTGGTTTGGGAGGGATTGGAGATGGACTGCTTGTGTGGGAGGGTTTGGAGACGGATTGCTGGTGTGGGAGGGATTGGAGACGGACTGCTGGTATGGGAGGGTTTGGAGACGGACTGCTGGTGTGGGAGGGTTTGGAGACTGGCTGCTGGTGTGGGAGGGTTTGGAGACCGACTGCTGGTGTGGGAGGGTTTTGGAGACTGACTGCTGGTGTGGGAGGGTTTGGAGACGGACTGCTGGTGTGGGAGGGTTTGGAGAGGGACTGCTTGTGTGGGAGGGTTTGGAGACTGACTGCTGGTGTCGGAGGGTTTGGAGACTGACTGCTGGTGTGGGAGGGTTTGGAGACAGACTGCTGGTGTGGGAGGGTTTGGAGATGGACTGCTGGTGTGGGAGGGTTTGGAGACCGACTGCCTGTGTGGGAGGGTTTGGAGACAGAGTTTTGGTGTGGGAGGGTTTGGAGACGGACTGCTGGTGTGGGAGGGTTTGGAGATGGACTGCTGGTGTGGGAGGGATTGGAGATGGACTGCTGGTTTGGGAGGGATTGGAGACGGACTGCTTGTGTGGGAGGGTTTGTAGACGGATTGCTGGTGTGGGAGGGATTGGAGACGGACTGCTGGTATGGGATGGTTTGGAGACGGACTGCTGGTGTGGGAGGGTTTGGAGACTGGCTGCTGGTGTGGGAGGGTTTGGAGACCGAATGCTGGTGTGGGAGGGTTTTGGAGACTGACTGCTGGTGTGGGAGGGTTTGGAGACGGACTGCTGGTGTGGGAGGGTTTGGAGAGGGACTGCTTGTGTGAGAGGGTTTGGAGACTGACTGCTGGTGTGGGAGGGTTTGGAGACTGACTGCTGGTGTGGGAGGGTTTGGAGACAGACTGCTGGTGTGGTAGGGTTTGGAGAGGGACTGCTTGTGTGGGAGGGTTTGGAGACTGACTGCTGGTGTGGGAGGGTTTGGAGACTGACTGCTGGTGTGGGAGGGTTTGGAGACGGACTGCTGGTGTGGGAGGGTTTGGAGATTGAATGCTGGTGTGGGAGGGTTTGGAGACCGACTAATGGTGTGGGAGGGTTTGGAGACAGAGTTTTGGTGTGGGAGGGTTTGGAGACGGACTGCTGGTGTGGGAGGGTTTGGAGATGGACTGCTGGTGTGGGAGGGATTGGAGATGGACTGCTGGTTTGGGAGGGATTGGAGACTGACTGCTGGTGTGGAAGGGTTTGGAGACGGACTGCTGGTGTGGGAGGGTTTGGAGACTGACTGCTGGTGTGGGAGGGTTTGGAGACTGCCTGCTGGTGTGGGAGGGTTTGGAGACGGACAGCTGGTGTGGGAGGGTTTGGAGACTGACTGCTGGTGTGGAAGGGTTTGGAGACTGACTGCTGGTGTGAGAGGGTTTGGAGATGGACTGCTGGTGTGGGAGGGTTTGGAGACTGACTGCTGGTGTGGGAGGGTTTGGAGACGGACTGCTGGTGTGGGAGGGATTGGAGATGGACTGCTGGTTTGGGAGGGATTGGAGATGGACTGCTTGTGTGGGAGGGTTTCGAGACGGATTGCTGGTGTGGGAGGGATTGGAGACGGACTGCTGGTATGGGAGGGTTTGGAGACGGACTGCTGGTGTGGGAGGGTTTGGAGACTGACTGCTGGTGTGGGACAGTTTTGAGACGGACTGCTGGTGTGGGAGGGTTTGGAGACTGACTACTGGTGTGGGAGGGTTTGGAGACTGACTGCTGGTGTGGATGGGTTTGGAGTCGGACTGCTGGTGTGGGAGGGTATGCAGACCGACTGCTGGTGTGGGAGGGTTTGGAGACAGAGTTTTGGTGTGGGAGGGTTTGGAGACGGACTGCTGGTGTGGGAGGGTTTGGAGATGGACTGCTGGTGTGGGAGGGATTGGAGATGGACTGCTGGTTTGGGAGGGATTGGAGACGGACTGATTGTGTGGGAGGGTTTGTAGACGGATTGCTGGTGTGGGAGGGATTGGAGACGGACTGCTGGTATGGGATGGTTTGGAGACGGACTGCTGGTGTGGGAGGGTTTGGAGACTGACTGCTGGTTTGGGAGGGGTTGGAGACGGACTGCTGGTGTGGGAGGGATTGGAGATGGACTGCTGGTTTGGGAGGGATTGGAGACGGAATGCTGGTGTGGATGGGTTTGGAGACGGACTGCTGGTGTGGGAGGGTTTGGAGACTGACTGCTGGTGTGGGAGGGTTTGGAGACTGACTGCTGGTGTGGGAGGGTTTGGAGACTGACTGCTGGTGTGGGAGGGTTTGGAGACGGACTGCTGGTGTGGGAGGGTTTGGAGACGGACTGCTGGTGTGGGAGGGTTTGGAGACTGACTGCTGGTGTGGGAGGGTTTGGAGACTGACTGCTGGTGTGGGAGGGTTTGGAGACTGACTGCTGGTGTGGGAGGGTTTGGAGACTGACTGCTGGTGTGGGAGGGTTTGGAGACTGACTGCTGGTGTGGAAGGGTTTGGAGACTGACTGCTGGTGTGAGAGGGTTTGGAGATGGACTGCTGGTGTGGGAGGGTTTGGAGACTGACTGCTGGTGTGGGAGGGTTTGGAGACTGACTGCTGGTGTGGGACGGTTTGGAGACGGACTGCTGGTGTGGGAGGGTTTGGAGACTGACTACTGGTGTGGGAGGGTTTGGAGACTGACTGCTGGTGTGGATGGGTTTGGAGACGGACTGCTGGTGTGGGAGGGTTTGCAGACTGACTGCTGGTGTGGGAGGGTTTGGAGACAGAGTTTTGGTGTGGGAGGGTTTGGAGACGGACTGCTGGTGTGGGAGGGTTTGGAGACTGACTGCTGGTGTGGGAGGGTTTGGAGACGGACTGCTGGTGTGGGAGGGTTTGGAGACGGACTTTTGGTGTTGGAGGGTTTGAGACGGGCTGCTGGTGTGGGAGGGTTTGGAGACGGACTGTTGGTGTGGGAGGGTTTGGAGACTGAATGCTGGTGTGGGAGGGTTTGGAGATGGACTGCTGGTGTGGAGGGTTTGGAGACGGACTGTTGGTGTGGGAGGGTTTGGAGACCGACTGCTGGTGTGGGAGGGTTTGGAGACAGAGTTTTGGTGTGGGAGAGTTTGGAGACGGACTGCTGGTGTGGGAGGGTTTGGAGATGGACTGCTGGTGTGGGAGGGTTTGTAGACGGATTGCTGGTGTGGGAGGGATTGGAGACGGACTGCTGGTATGGGATGGTTTGGAGACGGACTGCTGGTGTGGGAGGGTTTGGAGACTGACTGCTGGTGTGGGAGGGTTTGGAGACGGACTGCTGGTGTGGGAGGGATTGGAGATGGACTGCTGGTTTGGGAGGGATTGGAGACGGACTGCTGGTGTGGGAGGGTTTGGAGACTGACTGCTGGTGTGGGAGGGTTTGGAGACGGACTGCTGGTGTGGGAGGGATTGGAGATGGACTGCTGGTTTGGGAGGGATTGGAGACGGACTGCTTGTGTGGGAGGGTTTGGAGACGGACTGCTGGTGTGGGAGGGTTTGGAGACGGACTGCTGGTGTGGGAGGGTTTGGAGACGGACTTTTGGTGTTGGAGGGTTTGAGACGGGCTGCTGGTGTGGGAGGGTTTGGAGACGGACTGTTGGTGTGGGAGGGTTTGGAGACTGAATGCTGGTGTGGGAGGGTTTGGAGATGGACTGCTGGTGTGGAGGGTTTGGAGACGGACTGTTGGTGTGGGAGGGTTTGGAGACCGACTGCTGGTGTGGGAGGGTTTGGAGACAGAGTTTTGGTGTGGGAGAGTTTGGAGACGGACTGCTGGTGTGGGAGGGTTTGGAGATGGACTGCTGGTGTGGGAGGGTTTGTAGACGGATTGCTGGTGTGGGAGGGATTGGAGACGGACTGCTGGTATGGGATGGTTTGGAGACGGACTGCTGGTGTGGGAGGGTTTGGAGACTGACTGCTGGTGTGGGAGGGTTTGGAGACGGACTGCTTGTGTGGGAGGGATTGGAGATGGACTGCTGGTTTGGGAGGGATTGGAGACGGACTGCTGGTGTGGGAGGGTTTGGAGACTGACTGCTGGTGTGGGAGGGTTTGGAGACGGACTGCTGGTGTGGGAGGGATTGGAGATGGACTGCTGGTTTGGGAGGGATTGGAGACGGACTGCTTGTGTGGGAGGGTTTGGAGACGGATTGCTGGTGTGGGAGGGATTGGAGACGTACTGCTGGTATGGGAGGGTTTGGAGACTGACTGCTGGTGTGGGACGGTTTGGAGACGGACTGCTGGTGTGGGAGGGTTTGGAGACTGACTACTGGTGTGGGAGTGTTTGGAGACTGACTGCTGGTGTGGATGGGTTTGGAGACGGACTGCTGGTGTGGGAGGGTTTGGAGACCGATTGCTGGTGTGGGAGGGTTTGGAGACAGAGTTTTGGTGTGGGAGGGTTTGGAGACGGACTGCTGGTGTGGGAGGGTTTGGAGACTGACTGCTGGTTTGGGAGGGTTTGGAGACGGACTGCTGGTGTGGGAGGGTTTGGAGATGGACTGCTGGTGTGGGAGGGATTGGAGATGGACTGCTGGTTTGGGAGGGATTGGAGACGGACTGCTTGTGTGGGAGGGTTTGTAGACGGATTGCTGGTGTGGGAGGGATTGGAGACGGACTGCTGGTATGGGATGGTTTGGAGACTGACTGCTGGTGTGGGAGGGTTTGGAGACTGACTGCTGGTGTGGAAGGGTTTGGAGACTGGCTGCTGGTGTGGGAGGGTTTGGAGACTGCCTGCTGGTGTGGGAGGGTTTGGAGACTGACTGCTGGTGTGGAAGGGTGTGGAGACTGACTGCTGGTGTGGGAGGGTTTGGAGACGGACTGCTGGTGTGGGAGGGTTTGGAGACGGACTTCTGGTGTGGGAGGGTTTGGAGATGGACTGCTGGTGTGGGAGGGTTTGGAGACGGACTGCTGGTGTGGGAGGGTTTGGAGACCGACTGCTGGTGTGGGAGGGTTTGGAGACAGAGTTTTGGTGTGGGAGGGTTTGGAGACGGACTGCTGGTGTGGGAGGGTTTGGAGATGGACTGCTGGTGTGGGAGGGACTGGAGATGGACTGCTGGTTTGGGAGGGATTGGAGACGGACTGCTTGTGTGGGAGGGTTTGGAGACGGATTGCTGGTGTGGGAGGGATTGGAGACGGACTGCTGGTATGGGATGGTTTGGAGACGGACTGCTGGTGTGGGAGGGTTTGGAGACTGACTGCTGGTCTGGGAGGGTTTTGAGACGGACTGCTGGTGTGGGAGGGTTTGTAGACTGACTACTGGTGTGGGAGGGTTTGGAGACGGAATGCTGGTGTGGATGGGTTTGGAGACGGACTGCTGGTGTAGGAGGGTTTGGAGACTGACTGCTGGTGTGGGAGGGTTTGGAGACCGACTGCTGGTGTGGGAGGGTTTGGAGACGGACTGCTGGTGTGGGAGGGTTTGGAGACGGACTGCTGGTGTGGGAGGGTTTGGAGAGGGACTGCTTGTGTGGGAGGGTTTGGAGACTGACTGCTGGTGTGGGAGGGTTTGGAGACTGACTGCTGGCGTGGGAGGGTTTGGAGACGGACTGCTGGTGTGGGAGGGTTTGGAGATGGACTGCTGGTGTGGGAGGGATTGGAGATGGACTGCTGGTTTGGGAGGGATTGGAGACGGACTGCTTGTGTGGGAGGGTTTGTAGACGGATTGCTGGTGTGGGAGGGATTGGAGACGAACTGCTGGTATGGGATGGTTTGGAGACTGACTGCTGGTGTGGGAGGGTTTGGAGACTGACTGCTGGTGTGGAAGGGTTTGGAGACTGACTGCTGGTGTGGGAGGGTTTGGAGACTGACTGCTGGTGTGGGAGGGTTTGGAGACTGACTGCTGGTGTGGTAGGGTGTGGAGACTGACTGCTGGTGTGGGAGGGTTTGGAGACGGACTGCTGGTGTGGGAGGGTTTGGAGACGGACTTCTGGTGTGGGAGGGTTTGGAGATGGACTGCTGGTGTGGGAGGGTTTGGAGACTGACTGCTGGTGTGGGAGGGTTTGGAGACCGACTGCTGGTGTGGGAGGGTTTGGAGACAGAGTTTTGGTGTGGGAGGGTTTGGAGATGGACTGCTGGTGTGGGAGGGTTTGGAGATGGACTGCTGGTGTGGGAGGGACTGGAGATGGACTGCTGGTTTGGGAGGGATTGGAGACGGACTGCTTGTGTGGGAGGGTTTGGAGACGGATTGCTGGTGTGGGAGGGATTGGAGACGGACTGCTGGTATGGGATGGTTTGGAGACGGACTGCTGGTGTGGGAGGGTTTGGAGACTGACTGCTGGTCTGGGAGGGTTTTGAGACGGACTGCTGGTGTGGGAGGGTTTGTAGACTGACTACTGGTGTGGGAGGGTTTGGAGACGGAATGCTGGTGTGGATGGGTTTGGAGAAGGACTGCTGGTGTGGGAGGGTTTGGAGACTGATTGCTGGTGTGGGAGGGTTTGGAGACCGACTGCTGGTGTGGGAGGGTTTGGAGACGGACTGCTGGTGTGGGAGGGTTTGGAGACGGACTGCTGGTGTGGGAGGGTTTGGAGAGGGACTGCTTGTGTGGGAGGGTTTGGAGACTGACTGCTGGTGTGGGAGGGTTTGGAGACTGACTGCTGGTGTGGGAGGGTTTGGAGACAGAATGTTGGTGTGGTAGGGTTTGGAGAGGGACTGCTTGTGTGGGAGGGTTTAGAGACTGACTGCTGGTGTGGGAGGGTTTGGAGACTGACTGCTGGTGTGGGAGGGTTTGGAGACGGACTGCTGGTGTGGGAGGGTTTGGAGACTGACTGCTGGTGTGGAAGGGTTTGGAGACTGACTGCTGGTGTGGATGGGTTTGGAGACGGACTGCTGGTGTGGGAGGGTTTGGAGACGGACTGCTGGTGTGGGAGGGTTTGGAGAGGGACTGCTTGTGTGGGAGGGTTTGGAGACTGACTGCTGGTGTGGGAGGGTTTGGAGACTGACTGCTGGTGTGAGAGGGTTTGGAGACGGACTGCTGGTGTGGGAGGGTTTGGAGACTGACTGCTGGTGTGGGAGGGTTTGGAGACCGACTAATGGTGTGGGAGGGTTTGGAGACAGAGATTTGGTGTGGGAGGGTTTGGAGACGGACTGCTGGTGTGGGAGGGTTTGGAGATGGACTGCTGGTGTGCGAGGGATTGGAGATGGACTGCTGGTTTGGGAGGGATTGGAGACTGACTGCTGGTGTGGAAGGGTTTGGAGACGGACTGCTGGTGTGGGAGGGTTTGGAGACTGACTGCTGGTGTGGGAGGGTTTGGAGACTGACTGCTGGTGTGGGAGGGTTTGGAGACGGACTGCTGGTGTGGGAGGGTTTGGAGACTGACTGCTGGTGTGGAAGGGTTTGGAGACTGACTGCTGGTGTGAGAGGGTTTGGAGATGGACTGCTGGTGTGGGAGGGTTTGGAGACTGACTGCTGGTGTGGGAGGGTTTGGAGACGGACTGCTGGTGTGGGAGGGATTGGAGATGGACTGCTGGTTTGGGAGGGATTGGAGACGGACTGCTTGTGTGGGAGGGTTTGGAGACGGATTGCTGGTGTGGGAGGGATTGGAGACGGACTGCTGGTATGGGAGGGTTTTGCAGACGGACTGCTGGTGTGGGAGGGTTTGGAGACTGACTACTGGTGCGGGAGGGTTTGGAGACTGACTGATGGTGTGGGAGGGTTTGGAGACCGACTGCTGGTGTGGGAGGGTTTGGAGATGGACTGCTGGTGTGGGAGGGACTGGAGATGGACTGCTGGTTTGGGAGGGATTGGAGACGGACTGCTTGTGTGGGAGGGTTTGGAGACGGATTGCTGGTGTGGGAGGGATTGGAGACGGACTGCTGGTATGGGATGGTTTGGAGACGGACTGCTGGTGTGGGAGGGTTTGGAGACTGACTGCTGGTCTGGGAGGGTTTTGAGACGGACTGCTGGTGTGGGAGGGTTTGTAGACTGACTACTGGTGTGGGAGGGTTTGGAGACTGACTGCTGGTGTGGATGGGTTTGGAGACGGACTGCTGGTGTGGGAGGGTTTGGAGACGGACTGCTGGTGTGGGAGGGTTTGGAGAGGGACTGCTTGTGTGGGAGGGTTTGGAGACTGACTGCTGGTGTGGGAGGGTTTGGAGACTGACTGCTGGTGTGGGAGGGTTTGGAGACAGACTGCTGGTGTGGTAGGGTTCGGAGAGGGACTGCTTGTGTGGGAGGGTTTGGAGACGGACTGCTGGTGTGGGAGGGTTTGGAGACGGACTGCTGGTGTGGGAGGGTTTGGAGACTGACTGCTGGTGTGGGAGGGTTTGGAGACCGACTACTGGTGTGGGAGGGTTTGGAGACAGAGTTTTGGTGTGGGAGGGTTTGGAGACGGACTGCTGGTGTGGGAGGGTTTGGAGATGGACTGCTGGTGTGGGAGGGATTGGAGATGGACTGCTGGTTTGGGAGGGATTGGAGACTGACTGCTGGTGTGGAAGGGTTTGGAGACTGACTGCTGGTGTGGGAGGGTTTGGAGACTGACTGCTGGTGTGGGAGGGTTTGGAGACTGACTGCTGGTGTGGGAGGGTTTGGAGACGGACTGCTGGTGTGGGAGGGTTTGGAGACTGACTGCTGGTGTGGAAGGGTTTGGAGACTGACTGCTGGTGTGAGAGGGTTTGGAGATGGACTGCTGGTGTGGGAGGGTTTGGAGACTGACTGCTGGTGTGGGAGGGTTTGGAGACGGACTGCTGGTGTGGGAGGGATTGGAGATGGACTGCTGGTTTGGGAGGGATTGGAGACGGACTGTTTGTGTGGGAGGGTTTGGAGACGGATTGCTGGTGTGGGAGGGATTGGAGACGGACTGCTGGTATGGGAGGGTTTGGAGACGGACTGCTGGTGTGGGAGGGATTGGAGACGGACTGCTGGTATGGGAGGGTTTGGAGACGGACTGCTGGTGTGGGAGGGTTTGGAGACTGACTGCTGGTGTGGGAGGGTTTGGAGATGGACTGCTGGTGTGGGAGGGATTGGAGATGGACTGCTGGTTTGGGAGGGATTGGAGACTGACTGCTGGTGTGGAAGGGTTTGGAGACTGACTGCTGGTGTGGGAGGGTTTGGAGATGGACTGCTGTTGTGGGAGGGATTGGAGATGGACTGCTGGTTTGGGAGGGATTGGAGACTGACTGCTGGTGTGGAAGGGTTTGGAGACTGACTGCTGGTGTGGGAGGGTTTGGAGACTGACTGCTGGTGTGGGAGGGTTTGGAGACTGACTGCTGGTGTGGGAGGGTTTGGAGACGGACTGCTGGTGTGGGAGGGTTTGGAGACGGACTGCTGGTGTGGGAGGGTTTGGAGACCGACTGCTGGTGTGGGAGGGTTTGGAGACTGACTGCTGGTGTGGGAGGGTTTGGAGACTGACTGCTGGTGTGGGAGGGTTTGGAGACAGACTGCTGGTGTGGTAGGGTTTGGAGAGGGACTGCTTGTGTGGGAGGGTTTGGAGACTGACTGCTGGTGTGGGAGTGTTTGGAGACAGAGTTTTGGTGTGGGAGGGTTTGGAGACGGACTGCTGGTGTGGGAGGGTTTGGAGATGGACTGCTGGTGTGGGACGGATTGGAGATGGACTGCTGGTTTGGGAGGGATTGGAGACTGACTGCTGGTGTGGAAGGGTTTGGAGACGGACTGCTGGTGTGGGAGGTTTTGGAGAGGGACTGCTTGTGTGGGAGGGTTTGGAGACAGAGTTTTGGTGTGGGAGGGTTTGGAGACGGACTGCTGGTGTGGGAGGGTTTGGAGATGGACTGCTGGTGTGGGAGGGTTTGGAGACTGACTGCTGGTGTGGAATGGTTTGGAGACTGACTGTTGGTGTGGGAGGGTTTGGAGACGGACTGCTGGTGTGGGAGGGTTTGGAGACCGCCTAGTGGTGTGGGAGGGTTTGGAGACAGAGTTTTGGTGTGGGAGGGTTTGGAGACGGACTGCTGGTGTGGGAGGGTTTGGAGACGGACTGCTGGTGTGGGAGGGTTTGGAGACTGACTGCTGGTGTGGGAGGGTTTGGAGACAGACTGCTGGTGTGGGAGGGTTTGGAGACTGACTGCTGGTGTGGGAGGGTTTGGAGACTGACTGCTGGTGTGGGAGGGTTTGGAGACGGACTGCTGGTGTGGGAGGGTTTGGAGACGGACTGCTGGTGTGGGAGGGTTTGGAGACGGACTTTTGGTGTGGGAGGGTTTGGAGACGGGCTGCTGGTGTGGGAGGGTTTGGAGACGGACTGTTGGTGTGGGAGGTTTTGGAGACTGACTGCTGGTGTGGAAAGGTTTGGAGACTGACTGCTGGTGTGGGAGGGTTTAGAGACGGACTGCTGGTGTGGGAGGGTTTGGAGACTGACTGCTGGTGTGGAAAGGTTTGGAGACTGACTGCTGGTGTGGGAGGGTTTGGAGACGGACTGCTGGTGTGGGAGGGTTTGGAGACCGACTGCTGGTGTGGGAGGGTTTGGAGACTGACTGCTGGTGTGGGAGGGTTTGGAGACTGACTGCTGGTGTGGGAGGGTTTGGAGACAGACTGCTGGTGTGGTAGGGTTTGGAGAGGGACTGCTTGTGTGGGAGGGTTTGGAGACTGACTGCTGGTGTGGGAGTGTTTGGAGACAGAGTTTTGGTGTGGGAGGGTTTGGAGACGGACTGCTGGTGTGGGAGGGTTTGGAGATGGACTGCTGGTGTGGGAGGGATTGGAGATGGACTGCTGGTTTGGGAGGGATTGGAGACTGACTGCTGGTGTGGAAGGGTTTGGAGATGGACTGCTGGTGTGGGAGGGTTTGGAGAGGGACTGCTTGTGTGGGAGGGTTTGGAGACAGAGTTTTGGTGTGGGAGGGTTTGGAGACGGACTGCTGGTGTGGGAGGGTTTGGAGATGGACTGCTGGTGTGGGAGGGTTTGGAGACTGACTGCTGGTGTGGAATGGTTTGGAGACTGACTGTTGGTGTGGGAGGGTTTGGAGACGGACTGCTGGTGTGGGAGGGTTTGGAGACCGACTAATGGTGTGGGAGGGTTTGGAGACAGAGTTTTGGTGTGGGAGGGTTTGGAGACGGACTGCTGGTGTGGGAGGGTTTGGAGACGGACTGCTGGTGTGGGAGGGTTTGGAGACTGACTGCTGGTGTGGGAGGGTTTGGAGACGGACTGCTGGTGTGGGAGGGTTTGGAGACGGACTGCTGGTGTGGGAGGGTTTGGAGACGGACTTTTGGTGTGGGAGGGTTTGGAGACGGTCTGCTGGTGTGGGAGGGTTTGGAGACGGTCTGCTGGTGTGGGAGGGTTTGGAGACCGACTGCTGGTGTGGGAGGGTTTGGAGACTGACTGCTGGTGTGGGAGGGTTTGGAGACTGACTGCTGATGTGGGAGGGTTTGGAGACTGACTGCTGGTGTGGAAGGGTTTGGAGACTGACTGCTGGTGTGGGAGGGTTTGGAGACTGACTGCTGGTGTGGGAGGGTTTGGAGACAGACTGCTGGTGTGGGAGGGTTTGGAGAGGGACTGCTTGTGTGGGAGGGTTTGGAGACTGACTGCTGGTGTGGTAGGGTTTGGAGACTGACTGCTGGTGTGGGAGGGTTTGGAGACGGACTGCTGGTGTGGGAGGGTTTGGAGACTGACTGCTGGTGTGGAAAGGTTTGGAGACTGACTGCTGGTGTGGGAGGGTTTGGAGACGGACTGCTGGTGTGGGAGGGTTTGGAGACCGACTGCTGGTGTGGGAGGGTTTGGAGACTGACTGCTGGTGTGGGAGGGTTTGGAGACTGACTGCTGGTGTGGGAGGGTTTGGAGACAGACTGCTGGTGTGGTAGGGTTTGGAGAGGGACTGCTTGTGTGGGAGTGTTTGGAGACAGAGTTTTGGTGTGGGAGGGTTTGGAGACGGACTGCTGGTGTGGGAGGGTTTGGAGATGGACTGCTGGTGTGGGAGGGATTGGAGATGGACTGCTGGTTTGGGAGGGATTGGAGACTGACTGCTGGTGTGGAAGGGTTTGGAGACGGACTGCTGGTGTGGGAGGGTTTGGAGAGGGACTGCTTGTGTGGGAGGGTTTGGAGACTGACTGCTGGTGTGGGAGGGTTTGGAGATGGACTGCTGGTGTGGGAGGGTTTGGAGACTGACTGCTGGTGTGGAATGGTTTGGAGACTGACTGTTGGTGTGGGAGGGTTTGGAGACGGACTGCTGGTGTGGGAGGGTTTGGAGACCGACTAATGGTGTGGGAGGGTTTGGAGACAGAGTTTTGGTGTGGGAGGGTTTGGAGACGGACTGCTGGTGTGGGAGGGTTTGGAGACGGACTGCTGGTGTGGGAGGGTTTGGAGACTGACTGCTGGTGTGGGAGGGTTTGGAGACAGACTGCTGGTGTGGGAGGGTTTGGAGACTGACTACTGGTGTGGGAGGGTTTGGAGACTGACTGCTGGTGTGGGAGGGTTTGGAGACGGACTGCTGGTGTGGGAGGGTTTGGAGACGGACTGCTGGTGTGGGAGGGTTTGGAGACGGACTTTTGGTGTGGGAGGGTTTGGAGACGGGCTGCTGGTGTGGGAGGGTTTGGAGACGGACTGTTGGTGTGGGAGGGTTTGGAGACTGACTGCTGGTGTGGGAGGGTTTGGAGACTGACTGCTGGTGTGGGAGGGTTTGGAGAGGGACTGCTTGTGTGGGAGGGTTTGGAGACTGACTGCTAGTGTGGTAGGGTTTGGAGACTGACTGCTGGTGTGGGAGGGTTTGGAGACGGACTGCTGGTGTGGGAGGGTTTGGAGACTGACTGCTGGTGTGGAAAGGTTTGGAGACTGACTGCTGGTGTGGGAGGGTTTGGAGACCGACTAATGGTGTGGGAGGGTTTGGAGACAGAGTTTTGGTGTGGGAGGGTTTGGAGACGGACTGCTGGTGTGGGAGGGTTTGGAGACGGACTGCTGGTGTGGGAGGGTTTGGAGACTGACTGCTGGTGTGGGAGGGTTTGGAGACAGACTGCTGGTGTGGGAGGGTTTGGAGACTGACTGCTGGTGTGGGAGGGTTTGGAGACTGACTGCTGGTGTGGGAGGGTTTGGAGACGGACTGCTGGTGTGGGAGGGTTTGGAGACGGACTGCTGGTTTGGGAGGGTTTGGAGACGGACTTTTGGTGTGGGAGGGTTTGGAGACGGTCTGCTGGTGTGGGAGGGTTTGGAGACCGACTGCTGGTGTGGGAGGGTTTGGAGACTGACTGCTGGTGTGGGAGGGTTTGGAGACTGACTGCTGGTGTGGGAGGGTTTGGAGACTGACTGCTGGTGTGGAAGGGTTTGGAGACTGACTGCTGGTGTGGGAGGGTTTGGAGACTGACTGCTGGTGTGGGAGGGTTTGGAGACAGACTGCTGGTGTGGGAGGGTTTGGAGAGGGACTGCTTGTGTGGGAGGGTTTGGAGACTGACTGCTGGTGTGGTAGGGTTTGGAGACTGACTGCTGGTGTGGGAGGGTTTGGAGACGGACTGCTGGTGTGGGAGGGTTTGGAAACTGACTGCTGGTGTGGAAAGGTTTGGAGACTGACTGCTGGTGTGGGAGGGTTTGGAGACGGACTGCTGGTGTGGGAGGGTTTGGAGACCGACTGCTGGTGTGGGAGGGTTTGGAGACTGACTGCTGGTGTGGGAGGGTTTGGAGACTGACTGCTGGTGTGGGAGGGTTTGGAGACAGACTGCTGGTGTGGTAGGGTTTGGAGAGGGACTGCTTGTGTGGGAGTGTTTGGAGACAGAGTTTTGGTGTGGGAGGGTTTGGAGACGGACTGCTGGTGTGGGAGGGTTTGGAGATGGACTGCTGGTGTGGGAGGGATTGGAGATGGACTGCTGGTTTGGGAGGGATTGGAGACTTACTGCTGGTGTGGAAGGGTTTGGAGACGGACTGCTGGTGTGGGAGGGTTTGGAGAGGGACTGCTTGTGTGGGAGGGTTTGGAGACTGACTGCTGGTGTGGGAGGGTTTGGAGATGGACTGCTGGTGTGGGAGGGTTTGGAGACTGACTGCTGGTGTGGAATGGTTTGGAGACTGACTGTTGGTGTGGGAGGGTTTGGAGACGGACTGCTGGTGTGGGAGGGTTTGGAGACCGACTAATGGTGTGGGAGGGTTTGGAGACAGAGTTTTGGTGTGGGAGGGTTTGGAGACGGACTGCTGGTGTGGGAGGGTTTGGAGACGGACTGCTGGTGTGGGAGGGTTTGGAGACTGACTGCTGGTGTGGGAGGGTTTGGAGACAGACTGCTGGTGTGGGAGGGTTTGGAGACTGACTACTGGTGTGGGAGGGTTTGGAGACTGACTGCTGGTGTGGGAGGGTTTGGAGACGGACTGCTGGTGTGGGAGGGTTTGGAGACGGACTGCTGGTGTGGGAGGGTTTGGAGACGGACTTTTGGTGTGGGAGGGTTTGGAGACGGGCTGCTGGTGTGGGAGGGTTTGGAGACGGACTGTTGGTGTGGGAGGGTTTGGAGACAGACTGCTGGTGTGGGAGGGTTTGGAGACTGACTGCTGGTGTGGGAGGGTTTGGAGAGGGACTGCTTGTGTGGGAGGGTTTGGAGACTGACTGCTAGTGTGGTAGGGTTTGGAGACTGACTGCTGGTGTGGGGGGGTTTGGAGACGGACTGCTGGTGTGGGAGGGTTTGGAGACCGACTGCTGGTGTGGGAGGGTTTGGAGACAGACTGCTGGTGTGGGAGGGTTTGGAGACTGACTGCTGGTGTGGGAGGGTTTGGAGAGGGACTGCTTGTGTGGGAGGGTTTGGAGACTGACTGCTAGTGTGGTAGGGTTTGGAGACTGACTGCTGGTGTGGGGGGGTTTGGAGACGGACTGCTGGTGTGGGAGGGTTTGGAGACCGACTGCTGGTGTGGGAGGGTTTGGAGACTGACTGCTGGTGTGGGAGGGTTTGGAGACTGACTGCTGGTGTGGGAGGGTTTGGAGACTGACTGCTGGTGTGGAAAGGTTTGGAGACTGACTGCTGGTGTGGGAGGGTTTGGAGACGGACTGCTGGTGTGGGAGGGTTTGGAGACTGACTGCTGGTGTGGGAGGGTTTGGAGACGGACTGCTGGTGTGGGAGGGTTTGGAGACGGACTGCTGGTTTGGGAGGGTTTGGAGACGGACTTTTGGTGTGGGAGGGTTTGGAGACGGTCTGCTGGTGTGGGAGGGTTTGGAGACCGACTGCTGGTGTGGGAGGGTTTGGAGACTGACTGCTGGTGTGGGAGGGTTTGGAGACTGACTGCTGGTGTGGGAGGGTTTGGAGACTGACTGCTGGTGTGGAAGGGTTTGGAGACTGACTGCTGGTGTGGGAGGGTTTGGAGACTGACTGCTGGTGTGGGAGGGTTTGGAGACAGACTGCTGGTGTGGGAGGGTTTGGAGAGGGACTGCTTGTGTGGGAGGGTTTGGAGACTGACTGCTGGTGTGGTAGGGTTTGGAGACTGACTGCTGGTGTGGGAGGGTTTGGAGACGGACTGCTGGTGTGGGAGGGTTTGGAAACTGACTGCTGGTGTGGAAAGGTTTGGAGACTGACTGCTGGTGTGGGAGGGTTTGGAGACGGACTGCTGGTGTGGGAGGGTTTGGAGACCGACTGCTGGTGTGGGAGGGTTTGGAGACTGACTGCTGGTGTGGGAGGGTTTGGAGACTGACTGCTGGTGTGGGAGGGTTTGGAGACAGACTGCTGGTGTGGTAGGGTTTGGAGAGGGACTGCTTGTGTGGGAGTGTTTGGAGACAGAGTTTTGGTGTGGGAGGGTTTGGAGACGGACTGCTGGTGTGGGAGGGTTTGGAGATGGACTGCTGGTGTGGGAGGGATTGGAGATGGACTGCTGGTTTGGGAGGGATTGGAGACTTACTGCTGGTGTGGAAGGGTTTGGAGACGGACTGCTGGTGTGGGAGGGTTTGGAGAGGGACTGCTTGTGTGGGAGGGTTTGGAGACTGACTGCTGGTGTGGGAGGGTTTGGAGATGGACTGCTGGTGTGGGAGGGTTTGGAGACTGACTGCTGGTGTGGAATGGTTTGGAGACTGACTGTTGGTGTGGGAGGGTTTGGAGACGGACTGCTGGTGTGGGAGGGTTTGGAGACCGACTAATGGTGTGGGAGGGTTTGGAGACAGAGTTTTGGTGTGGGAGGGTTTGGAGACGGACTGCTGGTGTGGGAGGGTTTGGAGACGGACTGCTGGTGTGGGAGGGTTTGGAGACTGACTGCTGGTGTGGGAGGGTTTGGAGACAGACTGCTGGTGTGGGAGGGTTTGGAGACTGACTACTGGTGTGGGAGGGTTTGGAGACTGACTGCTGGTGTGGGAGGGTTTGGAGACGGACTGCTGGTGTGGGAGGGTTTGGAGACGGACTGCTGGTGTGGGAGGGTTTGGAGACGGACTTTTGGTGTGGGAGGGTTTGGAGACGGGCTGCTGGTGTGGGAGGGTTTGGAGACGGACTGTTGGTGTGGGAGGGTTTGGAGACAGACTGCTGGTGTGGGAGGGTTTGGAGACTGACTGCTGGTGTGGGAGGGTTTGGAGAGGGACTGCTTGTGTGGGAGGGTTTGGAGACTGACTGCTAGTGTGGTAGGGTTTGGAGACTGACTGCTGGTGTGGGGGGGTTTGGAGACGGACTGCTGGTGTGGGAGGGTTTGGAGACCGACTGCTGGTGTGGGAGGGTTTGGAGACTGACTGCTGGTGTGGGAGGGTTTGGAGACTGACTGCTGGTGTGGGAGGGTTTGGAGACTGACTGCTGGTGTGGAAAGGTTTGGAGACTGACTGCTGGTGTGGGAGGGTTTGGAGACGGACTGCTGGTGTGGGAGGGTTTGGAGACCGACTGCTGGTGTGGGAGGGTTTGGAGACAGAGTTTTGGTGTGGGAGGGTTTGGAGACTGACTGCTGGTGTGGGAGGGTTTGGAGACTGACTGCTGGTGTGGGAGGGTTTGGAGACAGACTGCTGGTGTGGTAGGGTTTGGAGAGGGACTGCTTGTGTGGGAGGGTTTGGAGACTGACTGCTGGTGTGGGAGTGTTTGGAGACTGACTGCTGGTGTGGGAGGGTTTGGAGACAGACTGCTGGTGTGGGAGGGTTTGGAGACGGACTGCTTGTGTGGGAGGGTTTGGAGACTGACTGCTGGTGTGGTAGGGTTTGGAGACTGACTGCTGGTGTGGGAGGGTTTGGAGACGGACTGCTGGTGTGGGAGGGTTTGGAGACTGACTGCTGGTGTGGAAAGGTTTGGAGACTGACTGCTGGTGTGGGAGGGTTTGGAGACGGACTGCTGGTGTGGGAGGGTTTGGAGACCGACTGCTGGTGTGGGAGGGTTTGGAGACAGAGTTTTGGTGTGGGAGGGTTTGGAGACGGACTGCTGGTGTGGGAGGGTTTGGAGACTGACTGCTGGTGTGGGAGGGTTTGGAGACAGACTGCTGGTGTGGGAGGGTTTGGAGACTGACTGCTGGTGTGGGAGGGTTTGGAGACTGACTGCTGGTGTGGGAGGGTTTGGAGACTGACTGCTGGTGTGGAAGGGTTTGGAGACTGACTGCTGGTGTGGGAGGGTTTGGAGACGGACTGCTGGTGTGGGAGGGTTTGGAGACGGACTGCCGGTGTGGGAGGGTTTGGAGACGGACTTTTGGTGTGGGAGGGTTTGGAGACGGGCTGCTGGTGTGGGAGGGTTTGGAGACGGACTGTTGGTGTGGGAGGGTTTGGAGACTGACTGCTGGTGTGGGAGGGTTTGGAAACTGACTGCTGGTGTGGGAGGGTTTGGAGACTGACTGCTGGTGTGGAAGGGTTTGGAGACTGACTGCTGGTGTGGGAGGGTTTGGAGACTGACTGCTGGTGTGGGAGGGTTTGGAGACAGACTGCTGGTGTGGGAGGGTTTGGAGAGGGACTGCTTGTGTGGGAGGGTTTGGAGACTGACTGCTGGTGTGGTAGGGTTTGGAGACTGACTGCTGGTGTGGGAGGGTTTGGAGACGGACTGCTGGTGTGGGCGGGTTTGGAGACTGACTGCTGGTGTGGAAAGGTTTGGAGACTGACTGCTGGTGTGGGAGGGTTTGGAGACGGACTGCTGGTGTGGGAGGGTTTGGAGACCGACTGCTGGTGTGGGAGGGTTTGGAGACAGAGTTTTGGTGTGGGAGGGTTTGGAGACGGACTGCTGGTGTGGGAGGGTTTGGAGATGGACTGCTGGTGTGGGAGGGTTTGGAGACTGACTGCTGGTGTGGAATGGTTTGGAGACTGACTGCTGGTGTGGGAGGGTTTGGAGACGGACTGCTGGTGTGGGAGGGTTTGGAGTCCGACTAATGGTGTGGGAGGGTTTGGAGACAGAGTTTTGGTGTGGGAGGGTTTGGAGACGGACTGCTGGTGTGGGAGGGTTTGGAGACCGACTAATGGTGTGGGAGGGTTTGGAGACAGAGTTTTGGTGTGGGAGGGTTTGGAGACTGACTGCTGGTGTGGGAGGGTTTGGAGACAGACTGCTGGTGTGGGAGGGTTTGGAGAGGGACTGCTTGTGTGGGAGGGTTTGGAGACTGACTGCTGGTGTGGTAGGGTTTGGAGACTGACTGCTGGTGTGGGAGGGTTTGGAGATGGACTGCTGGTGTGGGAGGGTTTGGAGACTGACTGCTGGTGTGGAAAGGTTTGGAGACTGACTGCTGGTGTGGGAGGGTTTGGAGACGGACTGCTGGTGTGGGAGGGTTTGGAGACAGACTGCTGGTGTGGTAGGGTTTGGAGAGGGACTGCTTGTGTGGGAGGGTTTGGAGACTGACTGCTGGTGTGGGAGTGTTTGGAGACAGAGTTTTGGTGTGGGAGGGTTTGGAGACGGACTGCTGGTGTGGGAGGGTTTGGAGATGGACTGCTGGTGTGGGAGGGATTGGAGATGGACTGCTGGTTTGGGAGGGATTGGAGACTGACTGCTGGTGTGGAAGGGTTTGGAGACGGACTGCTGGTGTGGGAGGGTTTGGAGAGGGACTGCTTGTGTGGTAGGGTTTGGAGACGGACTGCTGGTGTGGGAGGGTTTGGAGACCGACTAATGGTGTGGGAGGGTTTGGAGACAGAGTTTTGGTGTGGGAGGGTTTGGAGACGGACTGCTGGTGTGGGAGGGTTTGGAGACGGACTGCTGGTGTGGGAGGGTTTGGAGACTGACTGCTGGTGTGGGAGGGTTTGGAGACAGACTGCTGGTGTGGGAGGGTTTGGAGACTGACTACTGGTGTGGGAGGGTTTGGAGACTGACTGCTGGTGTGGGAGGGTTTGGAGACGGACTGCTGGTGTGGGAGGGTTTGGAGACGGACTGCTGGTGTGGGAGGGTTTGGAGACGGACTTTTGGTGTGGGAGGGTTTGGAGACGGGCTGCTGGTGTGGGAGGGTTTGGAGACGGACTGTTGGTGTGGGAGGGTTTGGAGACAGACTGCTGGTGTGGGAGGGTTTGGAGACTGACTGCTGGTGTGGGAGGGTTTGGAGAGGGACTGCTTGTGTGGGAGGGTTTGGAGACTGACTGCTAGTGTGGTAGGGTTTGGAGACTGACTGCTGGTGTGGGGGGGTTTGGAGACGGACTGCTGGTGTGGGAGGGTTTGGAGACCGACTGCTGGTGTGGGAGGGTTTGGAGACTGACTGCTGGTGTGGGAGGGTTTGGAGACTGACTGCTGGTGTGGGAGGGTTTGGAGACTGACTGCTGGTGTGGAAAGGTTTGGAGACTGACTGCTGGTGTGGGAGGGTTTGGAGACGGACTGCTGGTGTGGGAGGGTTTGGAGACCGACTGCTGGTGTGGGAGGGTTTGGAGACAGAGTTTTGGTGTGGGAGGGTTTGGAGACTGACTGCTGGTGTGGGAGGGTTTGGAGACTGACTGCTGGTGTGGGAGGGTTTGGAGACAGACTGCTGGTGTGGTAGGGTTTGGAGAGGGACTGCTTGTGTGGGAGGGTTTGGAGACTGACTGCTGGTGTGGGAGTGTTTGGAGACTGACTGCTGGTGTGGGAGGGTTTGGAGACAGACTGCTGGTGTGGGAGGGTTTGGAGACGGACTGCTTGTGTGGGAGGGTTTGGAGACTGACTGCTGGTGTGGTAGGGTTTGGAGACTGACTGCTGGTGTGGGAGGGTTTGGAGACGGACTGCTGGTGTGGGAGGGTTTGGAGACTGACTGCTGGTGTGGAAAGGTTTGGAGACTGACTGCTGGTGTGGGAGGGTTTGGAGACGGACTGCTGGTGTGGGAGGGTTTGGAGACCGACTGCTGGTGTGGGAGGGTTTGGAGACAGAGTTTTGGTGTGGGAGGGTTTGGAGACGGACTGCTGGTGTGGGAGGGTTTGGAGACTGACTGCTGGTGTGGGAGGGTTTGGAGACAGACTGCTGGTGTGGGAGGGTTTGGAGACTGACTGCTGGTGTGGGAGGGTTTGGAGACTGACTGCTGGTGTGGGAGGGTTTGGAGACTGACTGCTGGTGTGGAAGGGTTTGGAGACTGACTGCTGGTGTGGGAGGGTTTGGAGACGGACTGCTGGTGTGGGAGGGTTTGGAGACGGACTGCCGGTGTGGGAGGGTTTGGAGACGGACTTTTGGTGTGGGAGGGTTTGGAGACGGGCTGCTGGTGTGGGAGGGTTTGGAGACGGACTGTTGGTGTGGGAGGGTTTGGAGACTGACTGCTGGTGTGGGAGGGTTTGGAAACTGACTGCTGGTGTGGGAGGGTTTGGAGACTGACTGCTGGTGTGGAAGGGTTTGGAGACTGACTGCTGGTGTGGGAGGGTTTGGAGACTGACTGCTGGTGTGGGAGGGTTTGGAGACAGACTGCTGGTGTGGGAGGGTTTGGAGAGGGACTGCTTGTGTGGGAGGGTTTGGAGACTGACTGCTGGTGTGGTAGGGTTTGGAGACTGACTGCTGGTGTGGGAGGGTTTGGAGACGGACTGCTGGTGTGGGCGGGTTTGGAGACTGACTGCTGGTGTGGAAAGGTTTGGAGACTGACTGCTGGTGTGGGAGGGTTTGGAGACGGACTGCTGGTGTGGGAGGGTTTGGAGACCGACTGCTGGTGTGGGAGGGTTTGGAGACAGAGTTTTGGTGTGGGAGGGTTTGGAGACGGACTGCTGGTGTGGGAGGGTTTGGAGATGGACTGCTGGTGTGGGAGGGTTTGGAGACTGACTGCTGGTGTGGAATGGTTTGGAGACTGACTGCTGGTGTGGGAGGGTTTGGAGACGGACTGCTGGTGTGGGAGGGTTTGGAGTCCGACTAATGGTGTGGGAGGGTTTGGAGACAGAGTTTTGGTGTGGGAGGGTTTGGAGACGGACTGCTGGTGTGGGAGGGTTTGGAGACCGACTAATGGTGTGGGAGGGTTTGGAGACAGAGTTTTGGTGTGGGAGGGTTTGGAGACTGACTGCTGGTGTGGGAGGGTTTGGAGACAGACTGCTGGTGTGGGAGGGTTTGGAGAGGGACTGCTTGTGTGGGAGGGTTTGGAGACTGACTGCTGGTGTGGTAGGGTTTGGAGACTGACTGCTGGTGTGGGAGGGTTTGGAGATGGACTGCTGGTGTGGGAGGGTTTGGAGACTGACTGCTGGTGTGGAAAGGTTTGGAGACTGACTGCTGGTGTGGGAGGGTTTGGAGACGGACTGCTGGTGTGGGAGGGTTTGGAGACCGACTGCTGGTGTGGGAGGGTTTGGAGACTGACTGCTGGTGTGGGAGGGTTTGGAGACTGACTGCTGGTGTGGGAGGGTTTGGAGACAGACTGCTGGTGTGGTAGGGTTTGGAGAGGGACTGCTTGTGTGGGAGGGTTTGGAGACTGACTGCTGGTGTGGGAGTGTTTGGAGACAGAGTTTTGGTGTGGGAGGGTTTGGAGACGGACTGCTGGTGTGGGAGGGTTTGGAGATGGACTGCTGGTGTGGGAGGGATTGGAGATGGACTGCTGGTTTGGGAGGGATTGGAGACTGACTGCTGGTGTGGAAGGGTTTGGAGACGGACTGCTGGTGTGGGAGGGTTTGGAGAGGGACTGCTTGTGTGGGAGGGTTTGGAGACTGACTGCTGGTGTGGGAGGGTTTGGAGACTGACTGCTGGTGTGGGAGGGTTTGGAGACAGACTGCTGGTGTGGGAGGGTTTGGAGACTGACTGCTGGTGTGGTAGGGTTTGGAGACTGACTGCTGGTGTGGGAGGGTTTGGAGACGGACTGCTGGTGTGGGAGGGTTTGGAGACTGACTGCTGGTGTGGAAAGGTTTGGAGACTGACTGCTGGTGTGGGAGGGTTTGGAGACGGACTGCTGGTGTGGGAGGGTTTGGAGACAGACTGCTGGTGTGGGAGGGTTTGGAGACTGACTGCTGGTGTGGGAGGGTTTGGAGACTGACTGCTGGTGTGGGAGGGTTTGGAGACGGACTGCTGGTGTGGGAGGGTTTGGAGACGGACTGCTGGTGTGGGAGGGTTTGGAGACTGACTGCTGGTGTGAGAGAGTTTGGAGACTGACTGCTGGTGTGGAAGGGTTTGGAGACTGACTGCTGGTGTGGGAGGGTTTGGAGACGGACTGCTGGTGTGGGAGGGTTTGGAGACGGACTGCTGGTGTGGGAGGGTTTGGAGACGGACTTTTGGTGTGGGAGGGTTTGGAGACGGGCTGCTGGTGTGGGAGGGTTTGGAGACGGACTGTTGGTGTGGGAGGGTTTGGAGACTGACTGCTGGTGTGGGAGGGTTTGGAGACTGACTGCAGGTGTGGGAGGGTTTGGAGACTGACTGGTGGTGTGGAAGGGTTTGGAGACTGACTGCTGGTGTGGGAGGGTTTGGAGACTGACTGCTGGTGTGGGAGGGTTTGGAGACAGACTGCTGGTGTGGGAGGGTTTGGAGAGGGACTGTTTGTGTGGGAGGGTTTGGAGACTGACTGCTGGTGTGGTAGGGTTTGGAGACTGACTGCTGGTGTGGGAGGGTTTGGAGACGGACTGCTGGTGTGGGAGGGTTTGGAGACTGACTGCTGGTGTGGAAAGGTTTGGAGACTGACTGCTGGTGTGGGAGGGTTTGGAGACGGACTGCTGGTGTGGGAGGGTTTGGAGACCGACTGCTGGTGTGGGAGGGTTTGGAGACAGAGTTTTGGTGTGGGAGGGTTTGGAGACGGACTGCTGGTGTGGGAGGGTTTGGAGATGGACTGCTGGTGTGGGAGGGTTTGGAGACTGACTGCTGGTGTGGAATGGTTTGGAGACTGACTGCTGGTGTGGGAGGGTTTGGAGACGGACTGCTGGTGTGGGAGGGTTTGGAGACCGACTAATGGTGTGGGAGGGTTTGGAGACAGAGTTTTGGTGTGGGAGGGTTTGGAGACGGACTGCTGGTGTGGGAGGGTTTGGAGACGGACTGCTGGTGTGGGAGGGTTTGGAGACTGACTGCTGGTGTGGGAGGGTTTGGAGACAGACTGCTGGTGTGGGAGGGTTTGGAGACTGACTGCTGGTGTGGGAGGGTTTGGAGACTGACTGCTGGTGTGGGAGGGTTTGGAGACAGAGTTTTGGTGTGGGAGGGTTTGGAGACGGACTGCTGGTGTGGGAGGGTTTGGAGATGGACTGCTGGTGTGGGAGGGTTTGGAGACTGACTGCTGGTGTGGAATGGTTTGGAGACTGACTGCTGGTGTGGGAGGGTTTGGAGACGGACTGCTGGTGTGGGAGGGTTTGGAGACCGACTAATGGTGTGGGAGGGTTCGGAGACAGAGTTTTGGTGTGGGAGGGTTTGGAGACGGACTGCTGGTGTGGGAGGGTTTGGAGACGGACTGCTGGTGTGGGAGGGTTTGGAGACTGACTGCTGGTGTGGGAGGGTTTGGAGACAGGCTGCTGGTGTGGGAGGGTTTGGAGACTGACTGCTGGTGTGGGAGGGTTTGGAGACTGACTGCTGGTGTGGGAGGGTTTGGAGACGGACTGCTGGTGTGGGAGGGTTTGGAGACGGACTGCTGGTGTGGGAGGGTTTGGAGACGGACTTTTGGTGTGGGAGGGTTTGGAGACGGGCTGCTGGTGTGGGAGGGTTTGGAGACGGACTGTTGGTGTGGGAGGGTTTGGAGACTGACTGCTGGTGTGGGAGGGTTTGGAGACTGACTGCTGGTGTGGGAGGGTTTGGAGACTGACTGCTGGTGTGGAAGGGTTTGGAGACGGACTGCTGGTGTGGGAGGGTTTGGAGACTGACTGCTGGTGTGGGAGGGTTTGGAGACAGACTGCTGGTGTGGGAGGGTTTGGAGAGGGACTGCTTGTGTGGGAGGGTTTGGAGACTGACTGCTGGTGTGGTAGGGTTTGGAGACTGACTGCTGGTGTGGGAGGGTTTGGAGACAGACTGCTGGTGTGGTAGGGTTTGGAGAGGGACTGCTTGTGTGGGAGGGTTTGGAGACTGACTGCTGGTGTGGGAGGGTTTGGAGACAGACTGCTGGTGTGGTAGGGTTTGGAGAGGGACTGCTTGTGTGGGAGGGTTTGGAGACTGACTACTGGTGTGGGAGGGTTTGGAGACAGAGTTTTGGTGTGGGAGGGTTTGGAGACGGACTGCTGGTGTGGGAGGGTTTGGAGATGGACTGCTGGTGTGGGAGGGATTGGAGATGGACTGCTGGTTTGGGAGGGATTGGAGACTGACTGCTGGTGTGGAAGGGTTTGGAGACGGACTGCTGGTGTGGGAGGGTTTGGAGAGGGACTGCTTGTGTGGGAGGGTTTGGAGACTGACTGCTGGTGTGGGAGGGTTTGGAGACTGACTGCTGGCTTGGGAGGGTTTGGAGATGGACTGCTGGTGTGGGAGGGTTTGGAGACTGACTGCAGGTGTGGAATGGTTTGGAGACTGACTGTTGGTGTGGGAGGGTTTGGAGACGGACTGCTGGTGTGGGAGGGTTTGGAGACCGACTAATGGTGTGGGAGGGTTTGGAGACAGAGTTTTGGTGTGGGAGGGTTTGGAGACGGACTGCTGGTGTGGGAGGGTTTGGAGACGGACTGCTGGTGTGGGAGGGTTTGGAGACGGACTGCTGGTGTGGGAGGGTTTGGAGACGGACTTTTGGTGTGGGAGGGTTTGGAGACGGGCTGCTGGTGTGGGAGGGTTTGGAGACGGACTGTTGGTGTGGGAGGGTTTGGAGACGGACTGCTGGTGTGGGAGGGTTTGGAGACGGACTGCTGGTGTGGGAGGGTTTGGAGACGGACTTTTGGTGTGGGAGGGTTTGGAGACGGGCTGCTGGTGTGGGAGGGTTTGGAGACGGACTGTTGGTGTGGGAGGGTTTGGAGACTGACTGCTGGTGTGGGAGGGTTTGGAGACTGACTGCTGGTGTGGGAGGGTTTGGAGACAGACTGCTGGTGTGGTAGGGTTTGGAGAGGGACTGCTTGTGTGGGAGGGTTTGGAGACTGACTGCTGGTGTGGGAGGGTTTGGAGACAGACTGCTGGTGTGGTAGGGTTTGGAGACTGACTGCTGGTGTGGAATGGTTTGGAGACTGACTGCTGGTGTGGGAGGGTTTGGAGACGGACTGCTGGTGTGGGAGGGTTTGGAGACCGACTAATGGTGTGGGAGGGTTTGGAGACAGAGTTTTGGTGTGGGAGGGTTTGGAGACGGACTGCTGGTGTGGGAGGGTTTGGAGACCGACTAATGGTGTGGGAGGGTTTGGAGACAGAGTTTTGGTGTGGGAGGGTTTGGAGACTGACTGCTGGTGTGGGAGGGTTTGGAGACAGACTGCTGGTGTGGGAGGGTTTGGAGAGGGACTGCTTGTGTGGGAGGGTTTGGAGACTGACTGCTGGTGTGGTAGGGTTTGGAGACTGACTGCTGGTGTGGGAGGGTTTGGAGACGGACTGCTGGTGTGGGAGGGTTTGGAGACTGACTGCTGGTGTGGAAAGGTTTGGAGACTGACTGCTGGTGTGGGAGGATTTGGAGACGGACTGCTGGTGTGGGAGGGTTTGGAGACCGACTGCTGGTGTGGGAGGGTTTGGAGACTGACTGCTGGTGTGGGAGGGTTTGGAGACTGACTGCTGGTGTGGGAGGGTTTGGAGACAGAGTTTTGGTGTGGGAGGGTTTGGAGACGGACTGCTGGTGTGGGAGGGTTTGGAGATGGACTGCTGGTGTGGGAGGGTTTGGAGACTGACTGCTGGTGTGGGAGGGTTTGGAGATGGACTGCTGGTGTGGGAGGGTTTGGAGACTGACTGCAGGTGTGGAATGGTTTGGAGACTGACTGTTGGTGTGGGAGGGTTTGGAGACGGACTGCTGGTGTGGGAGGGTTTGGAGACCGACTAATGGTGTGGGAGGGTTTGGAGACAGAGTTTTGGTGTGGGAGGGTTTGGAGACGGACTGCTGGTGTGGGAGGGTTTGGAGACGGACTGCTGGTGTGGGAGGGTTTGGAGACGGACTGCTGGTGTGGGAGGGTTTGGAGACGGACTTTTGGTGTGGGAGGGTTTGGAGACGGGCTGCTGGTGTGGGAGGGTTTGGAGACGGACTGTTGGTGTGGGAGGGTTTGGAGACTGACTGCTGGTGTGGGAGGGTTTGGAGACTGACTGCTGGTGTGGGAGGGTTTGGAGACTGACTGCTGGTGTGGAAGGGTTTGGAGACTGACTGCTGGTGTGGGAGGGTTTGGAGACTGACTGCTGGTGTGGGAGGGTTTGGAGACAGACTGCTGGTGTGGGAGGGTTTGGAGAGGGACTGCTTGTGTGGGAGGGTTTGGAGACTGACTGCTGGTGTGGTAGGGTTTGGAGACTGACTGCTGGTGTGGGAGGGTTTGGAGACGGACTGCTGGTGTGGGAGGGTTTGGAGACTGACTGCTGGTGTGGAAAGGTTTGGAGACTGACTGCTGGTGTGGGAGGGTTTGGAGACGGACTGCTGGTGTGGGAGGGTTTGGAGACCGACTGCTGGTGTGGGAGGGTTTGGAGACTGACTGCTGGTGTGGGAGGGTTTGGAGACTGACTGCTGTGGGAGGGTTTGGAGACGGACTGCTGGTGTGGGAGGGTTTGGAGACGGACTGCTGGTGTGGGAGGGTTTGGAGACGGACTGCTGGTGTGGGAGGGTTTGGAGACGGACTTTTGGTGTGGGAGGGTTTGGAGACGGGCTGCTGGTGTGGGAGGGTTTGGAGACGGACTGTTGGTGTGGGAGGGTTTGGAGACTGACTGCTGGTGTGGGAGGGTTTGGAGATGGACTGCTGGTGTGGGAGGGTTTGGAGACTGACTGCTGGTGTGGGAGGGTTTGGAGATGGACTGCTGGTGTGGGAGGGTTTGGAGACTGACTGCAGGTGTGGAATGGTTTGGAGACTGACTGTTGGTGTGGGAGGGTTTGGAGACGGACTGCTGGTGTGGGAGGGTTTGGAGACCGACTAATGGTGTGGGAGGGTTTGGAGACAGAGTTTTGGTGTGGGAGGGTTTGGAGACGGACTGCTGGTGTGGGAGGGTTTGGAGACGGACTGTTGGTGTGGGAGGGTTTGGAGACTGACTGCTGGTGTGGGAGGGTTTGGAGACTGACTGCTGGTGTGGGAGGGTTTGGAGACTGACTGCTGGTGTGGAAGGGTTTGGAGACTGACTGCTGGTGTGGGAGGGTTTGGAGACTGACTGCTGGTGTGGGAGGGTTTGGAGACAGACTGCTGGTGTGGGAGGGTTTGGAGAGGGACTGCTTGTGTGGGAGGGTTTGGAGACTGACTGCTGGTGTGGTAGGGTTTGGAGAATGACTGCTGGTGTGGGAGGGTTTGGAGACGGACTGCTGGTGTGGGAGGGTTTGGAGACTGACTGCTGGTGTGGAAAGGTTTGGAGACTGACTGCTGGTGTGGGAGGGTTTGGAGACGGACTGCTGGTGTGGGAGGGTTTGGAGACCGACTGCTGGTGTGGGAGGGTTTGGAGACTGACTGCTGGTGTGGGAGGGTTTGGAGACTGACTGCTGGTGTGGGAGGGTTTGGAGACAGACTGCTGGTGTGGTAGGGTTTGGAGAGGGACTGCTTGTGTGGGAGGGTTTGGAGACTGACTGCTGGTGTGGGAGTGTTTGGAGACAGAGTTTTGGTGTGGGAGGGTTTGGAGACGGACTGCTGGTGTGGGAGGGTTTGGAGATGGACTGCTGGTGTGGGAGGGATTGGAGATGGACTGCTGGTTTGGGAGGGATTGGAGACTGACTGCTGGTGTGGAAAGGTTTGGAGACTGACTGCTGGTGTGGGAGGGTTTGGAGACGGACTGCTGGTGTGGGAGGGTTTGGAGACGGACTGCTGGTGTGGGAGGGTTTGGAGAGGGACTGCTTGTGTGGGAGGGTTTGGAGACTGACTGCTGGTGTGGGAGGGTTTGGAGACTGACTGCTGGTGTGGGAGGGTTTGGAGACAGACTGCTGGTGTGGGAGGGTTTGGAGACTGACTGCTTGTGTGGGAGGGTTTGGAGACTGACTGCTGGTGTGGTAGGGTTTGGAGACTGACTGCTGGTGTGGGAGGGTTTGGAGACTGACTGCTGGTGTGGGAGGGTTTGGAGACGGACTGCTGGTGTGGGAGGGTTTGGAGACCGACTGCTGGTGTGGGAGGGTTTGGAGACAGAGTTTTGGTGTGGGAGGGTTTGGAGACGGACTGCTGGTGTGGGAGGGTTTGGAGACTGACTGCTGGTGTGGGAGGGTTTGGAGACAGACTGCTGGTGTGGGAGGGTTTGGAGACTGACTGCTGGTGTGGGAGGGTTTGGAGACTGACTGCTGGTGTGGGAGGGTTTGGAGACGGACTGCTGGTGTGGGAGGGTTTGGAGACGGACTGCTGGTGTGGGAGGGTTTGGAGACTGACTGCTGGTGTGGAAGGGTTTGGAGACTGACTGCTGGTGTGGGAGGGTTTGGAGACGGACTGCTGGTGTGGGAGGGTTTGGAGACGGACTGCTGGTGTGGGAGGGTTTGGAGACGGACTTTTGGTGTGGGAGGGTTTGGAGACGGGCTGCTGGTGTGGGAGGGTTTGGAGACGGACTGTTGGTGTGGGAGGGTTTGGAGACTGACTGCTGGTGTGGGAGGGTTTGGAGGCTGACTGCTGGTGTGGGAGGGTTTGGAGACTGACTGCTGGTGTGGGAGGGTTTGGAGACTGACTGCTGGTGTGGGAGGGTTTGGAGACAGACTGCTGGTGTGGGAGGGTTTGGAGAGGGACTGCTTGTGTGGGAGGGTTTGGAGACTGACTGCTGGTGTGGTAGGGTTTGGAGACTGACTGCTGGTGTGGGAGGGTTTGGAGACGGACTGCTGGTGTGGGAGGGTTTGGAGACTGACTGCTGGTGTGGAAAGGTTTGGAGACTGACTGCTGGTGTGGGAGGGTTTGGAGACGGACTGCTGGTGTGGGAGGGTTTGGAGACCGACTGCTGGTGTGGGAGGGTTTGGAGACAGAGTTTTGGTGTAGGAGGGTTTGGAGACGGACTGCTGGTGTGGGAGGGTTTGGAGATGGACTGCTGGTGTGGGAGGGTTTGGAGACTGACTGCTGGTGTGGAATGGTTTGGAGACTGACTGCTGGTGTGGGAGGGTTTGGAGACGGACTGCTGGTGTGGGAGGGTTTGGAAACCGACTAATGGTGTGGGAGGGTTTGGAGACAGAGTTTTGGTGTGGGAGGGTTTGGAGACGGACTGCTGGTGTGGTAGGTTTTGGAGACCGACTAATGGTGTGGGAGTGTTTGGAGACAGAGTTTTGGTGTGGGAGGGTTTGGAGACTGACTGCTGGTGTGGGAGGGTTTGGAGACAGACTGCTGGTGTGGGAGGGTTTGGAGAGGGACTGCTTGTGTGGGAGGGTTTGGAGACTGACTGCTGGTGTGGTAGGGTTTGGAGACTGACTGCTGGTGTGGGAGGGTTTGGAGACGGACTGCTGGTGTGGGAGGGTTTGGAGACTGACTGCTGGTGTGGAAAGGTTTGGAGACTGACTGCTGGTGTGGGAGGATTTGGAGACGGACTGCTGGTGTGGGAGGGTTTGGAGACCGACTGCTGGTGTGGGAGGGTTTGGAGACTGACTGCTGGTGTGGGAGGGTTTGGAGACTGACTGCTGGTGTGGGAGGGTTTGGAGACAGACTGCTGGTGTGGTAGGGTTTGGAGAGGGACTGCTTGTGTGGGAGGGTTTGGAGACTGACTGCTGGTGTGGGAGTGTTTGGAGACAGAGTTTTGGTGTGGGAGGGTTTGGAGACGGACTGCTGGTGTGGGAGGGTTTGGAGATGGACTGCTGGTGTGGGAGGGATTGGAGATGGACTGCTGGTTTGGGAGGGATTGGAGACTGACTGCTGGTGTGGAAGGGTTTGGAGACGGACTGCTGGTGTGGGAGGGTTTGGAGAGGGACTGCTTGTGTGGGAGGGTTTGGAGACTGACTGCTGGTGTGGGAGGGTTTGGAGACTGACTGCTGGTGTGGGAGGGTTTGGAGACAGACTGCTGGTGTGGGAGGGTTTGGAGACTGACTGCTGGTGTGGGAGGGTTTGGAGACAGACTGCTGGTGTGGGAGGGTTTGGAGACTGACTGCTTGTGTGGGAGGGTTTGGAGACTGACTGCTGGTGTGGTAGGGTTTGGAGACTGACTGCTGGTGTGGGAGGGTTTGGAGACGGACTGCTGGTGTGGGAGGGTTTGGAGACTGACTGCTGGTGTGGAAAGGTTTGGAGACTGACTGCTGGTGTGGGAGGGTTTGGAGACGGACTGCTGGTGTGGGAGGGTTTGGAGACCGACTGCTGGTGTGGGAGGGTTTGGAGACAGAGTTTTGGTGTAGGAGGGTTTGGAGACGGACTGCTGGTGTGGGAGGGTTTGGAGATGGACTGCTGGTGTGGGAGGGTTTGGAGACGGACTGCTGGTGTGGGAGGGTTTGGAGACTGACTGCTGGTGTGAGAGAGTTTGGAGACTGACTGCTGGTGTGGAAGGGTTTGGAGACTGACTGCTGGTGTGGAATGGTTTGGAGACTGACTGCTGGTGTGGGAGGGTTTGGAGACGGACTGCTGGTGTGGGAGGGTTTGGAGACCGACTAATGGTGTGGGAGGGTTTGGAGACAGAGTTTTGGTGTGGGAGGGTTTGGAGACGGACTGCTGGTGTGGGAGGGTTTGGAGACCGACTAATGGTGTGGGAGGGTTTGGAGACAGAGTTTTGGTGTGGGAGGGTTTGGAGACTGACTGCTGGTGTGGAATGGTTTGGAGACTGACTGCTGGTGTGGGAGGGTTTGGAGACGGACTGCTGGTGTGGGAGGGTTTGGAGACCGACTAATGGTGTGGGAGGGTTTGGAGACAGAGTTTTGGTGTGGGAGGGTTTGGAGACGGACTGCTGGTGTGGGAGGGTTTGGAGACCGACTAATGGTGTGGGAGGGTTTGGAGACAGAGTTTTGGTGTGGGAGGGTTTGGAGACTGACTGCTGGTGTGGGAAGGTTTGGAGACAGACTGCTGGTGTGGGAGGGTTTGGAGAGGGACTGCTTGTGTGGGAGGGTTTGGAGACTGACTGCTGGTGTGGTAGGGTTTGGAGACTGACTGCTGGTGTGGGAGGGTTTGGAGACGGACTGCTGGTGTGGGAGGGTTTGGAGACTGACTGCTGGTGTGGAAAGGTTTGGAGACTGACTGCTGGTGTGGGAGGGTTTGGAGACGGACTGCTGGTGTGGGAGGGTTTGGAGACTGACTGCTTGTGTGGGAGGGTTTGGAGACTGACTGCTGGTGTGGTAGGGTTTGGAGACTGACTGCTGGTGTGGGAGGGTTTGGAGACAGACTGCTGGTGTGGGAGGGTTTGGAGACCGACTGCTGGTGTGGGAGGGTTTGGAGACAGAGTTTTGGTGTGGGAGGGTTTGGAGACGGACTGCTGGTGTGGGAGGGTTTGGAGATGGACTGCTGGTGTGGGAGGGTTTGGAGACTGACTGCTGGTGTGGAATGGTTTGGAGACTGACTGCTGGTGTGGGAGGGTTTGGAGACGGACTGCTGGTGTGGGAGGGTTTGGAGACCGACTAATGGTGTGGGAGGGTTTGGAGACGGACTGCTGGTGTGGGAGGGTTTGGAGATGGACTGCTGGTGTGGGAGGGTTTGGAGACGGACTGCTGGTGTGGGAGGGTTTGGAGACTGACTGCTGGTGTGAGAGAGTTTGGAGACTGACTGCTGGTGTGGAAGGGTTTGGAGACTGACTGCTGGTGTGGGAGGGTTTGGAGACTGACTGCTGGTGTGGGAGGGTTTGGAGAGGGACTGCTTGTGTGGGAGGGTTTGGAGACTGACTGCTTGTGTGGGAGGGTTTGGAGACTGACTGCTGGTGTGGTAGGGTTTGGAGACAGACTGCTGGTGTGGGAGGGTTTGGAGACTGACTGCTGGTGTGGGAGGGTTTGGAGACTGACTGCTGGTGTGGGAGGGTTTGGAGACGGACTGCTGGTGTGGGAGGGTTTGGAGACGGACTGCTGGTGTGGGAGGGTTTGGAGACTGACTGCTGTTGTGAGAGAGTTTGGAGACTGACTGCTGGTGTGGGAGGGTTTGGAGACAGAGTTTTGGTGTGGGAGGGTTTGGAGACGGACTGCTGGTGTGGGAGGGTTTGGAGATGGACTGCTGGTGTGGGAGGGTTTGGAGACTGACTGCTGGTGTGGGAGGGTTTGGAGACTGACTGCTGGTGTGGGAGGGTTTGGAGACGGACTGCTGGTGTGGGAGGGTTTGGAGACCGACTAATGGTGTGGGAGGGTTTGGAGACAGAGTTTTGGTGTGGGAGGGTTTGGAGACGGACTGCTGGTGTGGGAGGGTTTGGAGACCGACTAATGGTGTGGGAGGGTTTGGAGACAGAGTTTTGGTGTGGGAGGGTTTGGAGACTGACTGCTGGTGTGGGAGGGTTTGGAGACAGACTGCTGGTGTGGGAGGGTTTGGAGAGGGACTGCTTGTGTGGGAGGGTTTGGAGACTGACTGCTGGTGTGGTAGGGTTTGGAGACTGACTGCTGGTGTGGGAGGGTTTGGAGATGGACTGCTGGTGTGGGAGGGTTTGGAGACTGACTGCTGGTGTGGAAAGGTTTGGAGACTGACTGCTGGTGTGGGAGGGTTTGGAGACGGACTGCTGGTGTGGGAGGGTTTGGAGACCGACTGCTGGTGTGGGAGGGTTTGGAGACTGACTGCTGGTGTGGGAGGGTTTGGAGACTGACTGCTGGTGTGGGAGGGTTTGGAGACAGACTGCTGGTGTGGTAGGGTTTGGAGAGGGACTGCTTGTGTGGGAGGGTTTGGAGACTGACTGCTGGTGTGGGAGTGTTTGGAGACAGAGTTTTGGTGTGGGAGGGTTTGGAGACGGACTGCTGGTGTGGGAGGGTTTGGAGATGGACTGCTGGTGTGGGAGGGATTGGAGATGGACTGCTGGTTTGGGAGGGATTGGAGACTGACTGCTGGTGTGGAAGGGTTTGGAGACGGACTGCTGGTGTGGGAGGGTTTGGAGAGGGACTGCTTGTGTGGGAGGGTTTGGAGACTGACTGCTGGTGTGGGAGGGTTTGGAGACTGACTGCTGGTGTGGGAGGGTTTGGAGACAGACTGCTGGTGTGGGAGGGTTTGGAGACTGACTGCTGGTGTGGTAGGGTTTGGAGACTGACTGCTGGTGTGGGAGGGTTTGGAGACGGACTGCTGGTGTGGGAGGGTTTGGAGACTGACTGCTGGTGTGGAAAGGTTTGGAGACTGACTGCTGGTGTGGGAGGGTTTGGAGACCGACTGCTGGTGTGGGAGGGTTTGGAGACCGACTGCTGGTGTGGGAGGGTTTGGAGACAGAGTTTTGGTGTGGGAGGGTTTGGAGACGGACTGCTGGTGTGGGAGGGTTTGGAGATGGACTGCTGGTGTGGGAGGGTTTGGAGACTGACTGCTGGTGTGGAATGGTTTGCAGACTGACTGCTGGTGTGGGAGGGTTTGGAGACGGACTGCTGGTGTGGGAGTGTTTGGAGACCGACTAATGGTGTGGGAGGTTTTGGAGACAGAGTTTTGGTGTGGGAGGGTTTGGAGACGGACTGCTGGTGTGGGAGGGTTTGGAGACGGACTGCTGGTGTGGGAGGGTTTGGAGACTGACTGCTGGTGTGGGAGGGTTTGGAGACAGACTGCTGGTGTGGGAGGGTTTGGAGACTGACTGCTGGTGTGGGAGGGTTTGGAGACTGACTGCTGGTGTGGGAGGGTTTGGAGACGGACTGCTGGTGTGGGAGGGTTTGGAGACGGACTGCTGGTGTGGGAGGGTTTGGAGACTGACTGCTGGTGTGAGAGAGTTTGGAGACTGACTGCTGGTGTGGAAGGGTTTGGAGACTGACTGCTGGTGTGGGAGGGTTTGGAGACGGACTGCTGGTGTGGGAGGGTTTGGAGACGGACTGCTGGTGTGGGAGGGTTTGGAGACGGACTTTTGGTGTGGGAGGGTTTGGAGACGGGCTGCTGGTGTGGGAGGGTTTGGAGACGGACTGTTGGTGTGGGAGGGTTTGGAGACTGACTGCTGGTGTGGGAGGGTTTGGAGACTGACTGCTGGTGTGGGAGGGTTTGGAGACTGACTGGTGGTGTGGAAGGGTTTGGAGACTGACTGCTGGTGTGGGAGGGTTTGGAGACTGACTGCTGGTGTGGGAGGGTTTGGAGACAGACTGCTGGTGTGGGAGGGTTTGGAGAGGGACTGTTTGTGTGGGAGGGTTTGGAGACTGACTGCTGGTGTGGTAGGGTTTGGAGACTGACTGCTGGTGTGGGAGGGTTTGGAGACGGACTGCTGGTGTGGGAGGGTTTGGAGACTGACTGCTGGTGTGGAAAGGTTTGGAGACTGACTGCTGGTGTGGGAGGGTTTGGAGACGGACTGCTGGTGTGGGAGGGTTTGGAGACCGACTGCTGGTGTGGGAGGGTTTGGAGACAGAGTTTTGGTGTGGGAGGGTTTGGAGACGGACTGCTGGTGTGGGAGGGTTTGGAGATGGACTGCTGGTGTGGGAGGGTTTGGAGACTGACTGCTGGTGTGGAATGGTTTGGAGACTGACTGCTGGTGTGGGAGGGTTTGGAGACGGACTGCTGGTGTGGGAGGGTTTGGAGACCGACTAATGGTGTGGGAGGGTTTGGAGACAGAGTTTTGGTGTGGGAGGGTTTGGAGACGGACTGCTGGTGTGGGAGGGTTTGGAGATGGACTGCTGGTGTGGGAGGGTTTGGAGACTGACTGCTGGTGTGGGAGGGTTTGGAGACAGACTGCTGGTGTGGGAGGGTTTGGAGACTGACTGCTGGTGTGGGAGGGTTTGGAGACTGACTGCTGGTGTGGGAGGGTTTGGAGACAGAGTTTTGGTGTGGGAGGGTTTGGAGACGGACTGCTGGTATGGGAGGGTTTGGAGATGGACTGCTGGTGTGGGAGGGTTTGGAGACTGACTGCTGGAGTGGAATGGTTTGGAGACTGACTGCTGGTGTGGGAGGGTTTGGAGACGGACTGCTGGTGTGGGAGGGTTTGGAGACCGACTAATGGTGTGGGAGGGTTTGGAGACAGAGTTTTGGTGTGGGAGGGTTTGGAGACGGACTGCTGGTGTGGGAGGGTTTGGAGACGGACTGCTGGTGTGGGAGGGTTTGGAGACTGACTGCTGGTGTGGGAGGGTTTGGAGACAGGCTGCTGGTGTGGGAGGGTTTGGAGACTGACTGCTGGTGTGGGAGGGTTTGGAGACTGACTGCTGGTGTGGGAGGGTTTGGAGACTGACTGCTGGTGTGGGAGGGTTTGGAGATGGACTGCTGGTGTGGGAGGGATTGGAGATGGACTGCTGGTTTGGGAGGGATTGGAGACTGACTGCTGGTGTGGAAGGGTTTGGAGACGGACTGCTGGTGTGGGAGGGTTTGGAGAGGGACTGCTTGTGTGGGAGGGTTTGGAGACTGACTGCTGGTGTGGGAGGGTTTGGAGACTGACTGCTGGTGTGGGAGGGTTTGGAGATGGACTGCTGGTGTGGGAGGGTTTGGAGACTGACTGCAGGTGTGGAATGGTTTGGAGACTGACTGTTGGTGTGGGAGGGTTTGGAGACGGACTGCTGGTGTGGGAGGGTTTGGAGACCGACTAATGGTGTGGGAGGGTTTGGAGACAGAGTTTTGGTGTGGGAGGGTTTGGAGACGGACTGCTGGTGTGGGAAGGTTTGGAGACGGACTGCTGGTGTGGGAGGGTTTGGAGACGGACTGCTGGTGTGGGAGGGTTTGGAGACGGACTGCTGGTGTGGGAGGGTTTGGAGACGGACTGCTGGTGTGGGAGGGTTTGGAGACGGACTTTTGGTGTGGGAGGGTTTGGAGACGGGCTGCTGGTGTGGGAGGGTTTGGAGACGGACTGTTGGTGTGGGAGGGTTTGGAGACTGACTGCTGGTGTGGGAGGGTTTGGAGACTGACTGCTGGTGTGGGAGGGTTTGGAGACTGACTGCTGGTGTGGGAGGGTTTGGAGACTGACTGCTGGTGTGGGAGGGTTTGGAGACAGACTGCTGGTGTGGGAGGGTTTGGAGAGGGACTGCTTGTGTGGGAGGGTTTGGAGACTGACTGCTGGTGTGGTAGGGTTTGGAGACTGACTGCTGGTGTGGGAGGGTTTGGAGACGGACTGCTGGTGTGGGAGGGTTTGGAGACTGACTGCTGGTGTGGAAAGGTTTGGAGACTGACTGCTGGTGTGGGAGGGTTTGGAGACGGACTGCTGGTGTGGGAGGGTTTGGAGACCGACTGCTGGTGTGGGAGGGTTTGGAGACAGAGTTTTGGTGTAGGAGGGTTTGGAGACGGACTGCTGGTGTGGGAGGGTTTGGAGATGGACTGCTGGTGTGGGAGGGTTTGGAGACTGACTGCTGGTGTGGAATGGTTTGGAGACTGACTGCTGGTGTGGGAGGGTTTGGAGACGGACTGCTGGTGTGGGAGGGTTTGGAGACCGACTAATGGTGTGGGAGGGTTTGGAGACAGAGTTTTGGTGTGGGAGGGTTTGGAGACGGACTGCTGGTGTGGGAGGGTTTGGAGACCGACTAATGGTGTGGGAGGGTTTGGAGACAGAGTTTTGGTGTGGGAGGGTTTGGAGACTGACTGCTGGTGTGGGAGGGTTTGGAGACAGACTGCTGGTGTGGGAGGGTTTGGAGAGGGACTGCTTGTGTGGGAGGGTTTGGAGACTGACTGCTGGTGTGGTAGGGTTTGGAGACTGACTGCTGGTGTGGGAGGGTTTGGAGACGGACTGCTGGTGTGGGAGGGTTTGGAGACTGACTGCTGGTGTGGAAAGGTTTGGAGACTGACTGCTGGTGTGGGAGGATTTGGAGACGGACTGCTGGTGTGGGAGGGTTTGGAGACCGACTGCTGGTGTGGGAGGGTTTGGAGACTGACTGCTGGTGTGGGAGGGTTTGGAGACTGACTGCTGGTGTGGGAGGGTTTGGAGACAGACTGCTGGTGTGGTAGGGTTTGGAGAGGGACTGCTTGTGTGGGAGGGTTTGGAGACTGACTGCTGGTGTGGGAGTGTTTGGAGACAGAGTTTTGGTGTGGGAGGGTTTGGAGACGGACTGCTGGTGTGGGAGGGTTTGGAGATGGACTGCTGGTGTGGGAGGGTTTGGAGACTGACTGCTGGTGTGGGAGGGTTTGGAGATGGACTGCTGGTGTGGGAGGGTTTGGAGACTGACTGCAGGTGTGGAATGGTTTGGAGACTGACTGTTGGTGTGGGAGGGTTTGGAGACGGACTGCTGGTGTGGGAGGGTTTGGAGACCGACTAATGGTGTGGGAGGGTTTGGAGACGGACTGCTGGTGTGGGAGGGTTTGGAGACGGACTGCTGGTGTGGGAGGGTTTGGAGACGGACTTTTGGTGTGGGAGGGTTTGGAGACGGGCTGCTGGTGTGGGAGGGTTTGGAGACGGACTGTTGGTGTGGGAGGGTTTGGAGACTGACTGCTGGTGTGGGAGGGTTTGGAGACTGACTGCTGGTGTGGGAGGGTTTGGAGACTGACTGCTGGTGTGGAAGGGTTTGGAGACTGACTGCTGGTGTGGGAGGGTTTGGAGACTGACTGCTGGTGTGGGAGGGTTTGGAGACAGACTGCTGGTGTGGGAGGGTTTGGAGAGGGACTGCTTGTGTGGGAGGGTTTGGAGACTGACTGCTGGTGTGGTAGGGTTTGGAGACTGACTGCTGGTGTGGGAGGGTTTGGAGACGGACTGCTGGTGTGGGAGGGTTTGGAGACTGACTGCTGGTGTGGAAAGGTTTGGAGACTGACTGCTGGTGTGGGAGGGTTTGGAGACGGACTGCTGGTGTGGGAGGGTTTGGAGACCGACTGCTGGTGTGGGAGGGTTTGGAGACTGACTGCTGGTGTGGGAGGGTTTGGAGACTGACTGCTGGTGTGGGAGGGTTTGGAGACAGACTGCTGGTGTGGTAGGGTTTGGAGAGGGACTGCTTGTGTGGGAGGGTTTGGAGACTGACTGCTGGTGTGGGAGTGTTTGGAGACAGAGTTTTGGTGTGGGAGGGTTTGGAGACGGACTGCTGGTGTGGGAGGGTTTGGAGATGGACTGCTGGTGTGGGAGGGATTGGAGATGGACTGCTGGTTTGGGAGGGATTGGAGACTGACTGCTGGTGTGGAAGGGTTTGGAGACGGACTGCTGGTGTGGGAGGGTTTGGAGAGGGACTGCTTGTGTGGGAGGGTTTGGAGACTGACTGCTGGTGTGGGAGGGTTTGGAGACTGACTGCTGGTGTGGGAGGGTTTGGAGACAGACTGCTGGTGTGGGAGGGTTTGGAGACTGACTGCTTGTGTGGGAGGGTTTGGAGACTGACTGCTGGTGTGGTAGGGTTTGGAGACTGACTGCTGGTGTGGGAGGGTTTGGAGACTGACTGCTGGTGTGGGAGGGTTTGGAGACGGACTGCTGGTGTGGGAGGGTTTGGAGACCGACTGCTGGTGTGGGAGGGTTTGGAGACAGAGTTTTGGTGTGGGAGGGTTTGGAGACGGACTGCTGGTGTGGGAGGGTTTGGAGACTGACTGCTGGTGTGGGAGGGTTTGGAGACAGACTGCTGGTGTGGGAGGGTTTGGAGACTGACTGCTGGTGTGGGAGGGTTTGGAGACTGACTGCTGGTGTGGGAGGGTTTGGAGACGGACTGCTGGTGTGGGAGGGTTTGGAGACCGACTGCTGGTGTGGGAGGGTTTGGAGACAGAGTTTTGGTGTGGGAGGGTTTGGAGACGGACTGCTGGTGTGGGAGGGTTTGGAGACTGACTGCTGGTGTGGGAGGGTTTGGAGACAGACTGCTGGTGTGGGAGGGTTTGGAGACTGACTGCTGGTGTGGGAGGGTTTGGAGACTGACTGCTGGTGTGGGAGGGTTTGGAGACGGACTGCTGGTGTGGGAGGGTTTGGAGACGGACTGCTGGTGTGGGAGGGTTTGGAGACTGACTGCTGGTGTGGAAGGGTTTGGAGACTGACTGCTGGTGTGGGAGGGTTTGGAGACGGACTGCTGGTGTGGGAGGGTTTGGAGACGGACTGCTGGTGTGGGAGGGTTTGGAGACGGACTTTTGGTGTGGGAGGGTTTGGAGACGGGCTGCTGGTGTGGGAGGGTTTGGAGACGGACTGTTGGTGTGGGAGGGTTTGGAGACTGACTGCTGGTGTGGGAGGGTTTGGAGACTGACTGCTGGTGTGGGAGGGTTTGGAGACTGACTGCTGGTGTGGGAGGGTTTGGAGACTGACTGCTGGTGTGGGAGGGTTTGGAGACAGACTGCTGGTGTGGGAGGGTTTGGAGAGGGACTGCTTGTGTGGGAGGGTTTGGAGACTGACTGCTGGTGTGGTAGGGTTTGGAGACTGACTGCTGGTGTGGGAGGGTTTGGAGACGGACTGCTGGTGTGGGAGGGTTTGGAGACTGACTGCTGGTGTGGAAAGGTTTGGAGACTGACTGCTGGTGTGGGAGGGTTTGGAGACGGACTGCTGGTGTGGGAGGGTTTGGAGACCGACTGCTGGTGTGGGAGGGTTTGGAGACAGAGTTTTGGTGTAGGAGGGTTTGGAGACGGACTGCTGGTGTGGGAGGGTTTGGAGATGGACTGCTGGTGTGGGAGGGTTTGGAGACTGACTGCTGGTGTGGAATGGTTTGGAGACTGACTGCTGGTGTGGGAGGGTTTGGAGACGGACTGCTGGTGTGGGAGGGTTTGGAGACCGACTAATGGTGTGGGAGGGTTTGGAGACAGAGTTTTGGTGTGGGAGGGTTTGGAGACGGACTGCTGGTGTGGGAGGGTTTGGAGACCGACTAATGGTGTGGGAGGGTTTGGAGACAGAGTTTTGGTGTGGGAGGGTTTGGAGACTGACTGCTGGTGTGGGAGGGTTTGGAGACAGACTGCTGGTGTGGGAGGGTTTGGAGAGGGACTGCTTGTGTGGGAGGGTTTGGAGACTGACTGCTGGTGTGGTAGGGTTTGGAGACTGACTGCTGGTGTGGGAGGGTTTGGAGACGGACTGCTGGTGTGGGAGGGTTTGGAGACTGACTGCTGGTGTGGAAAGGTTTGGAGACTGACTGCTGGTGTGGGAGGATTTGGAGACGGACTGCTGGTGTGGGAGGGTTTGGAGACCGACTGCTGGTGTGGGAGGGTTTGGAGACTGACTGTTGGTGTGGGAGGGTTTGGAGACTGACTGCTGGTGTGGGAGGGTTTGGAGACAGACTGCTGGTGTGGTAGGGTTTGGAGAGGGACTGCTTGTGTGGGAGGGTTTGGAGACTGACTGCTGGTGTGGGAGTGTTTGGAGACAGAGTTTTGGTGTGGGAGGGTTTGGAGACGGACTGCTGGTGTGGGAGGGTTTGGAGATGGACTGCTGGTGTGGGAGGGATTGGAGATGGACTGCTGGTTTGGGAGGGATTGGAGACTGACTGCTGGTGTGGAAGGGTTTGGAGACGGACTGCTGGTGTGGGAGGGTTTGGAGAGGGACTGCTTGTGTGGGAGGGTTTGGAGACTGACTGCTGGTGTGGGAGGGTTTGGAGACTGACTGCTGGTGTGGGAGGGTTTGGAGACAGACTGCTGGTGTGGGAGGGTTTGGAGACTGACTGCTGGTGTGGGAGGGTTTGGAGACAGACTGCTGGTGTGGGAGGGTTTGGAGACTGACTGCTTGTGTGGGAGGGTTTGGAGACTGACTGCTGGTGTGGTAGGGTTTGGAGACTGACTGCTGGTGTGGGAGGGTTTGGAGACGGACTGCTGGTGTGGGAGGGTTTGGAGACTGACTGCTGGTGTGGAAAGGTTTGGAGACTGACTGCTGGTGTGGGAGGGTTTGGAGACGGACTGCTGGTGTGGGAGGGTTTGGAGACCGACTGCTGGTGTGGGAGGGTTTGGAGACAGAGTTTTGGTGTAGGAGGGTTTGGAGACGGACTGCTGGTGTGGGAGGGTTTGGAGATGGACTGCTGGTGTGGGAGGGTTTGGAGACTGACGGCTGGTGTGGAAGGGTTTGGAGACGGACTGCTGGTGTGGGAGGGTTTGGAGAGGGACTGCTTGTGTGGGAGGGTTTGGAGACTGACTGCTGGTGTGGGAGGGTTTGGAGACTGACTGCTGGTGTGGGAGGGTTTGGAGACAGACTGCTGGTGTGGGAGGGTTTGGAGACTGACTGCTGGTGTGGGAGGGTTTGGAGACAGACTGCTGGTGTGGGAGGGTTTGGAGACTGACTGCTTGTGTGGGAGGGTTTGGAGACTGACTGCTGGTGTGGGAGGGTTTGGAGACGGACTGCTGGTGTGGGAGGGTTTGGAGACTGACTGCTGGTGTGGAAAGGTTTGGAGACTGACTGCTGGTGTGGGAGGGTTTGGAGACGGACTGCTGGTGTGGGAGGGTTTGGAGACCGACTGCTGGTGTGGGAGGGTTTGGAGACAGAGTTTTGGTGTAGGAGGGTTTGGAGACGGACTGCTGGTGTGGGAGGGTTTGGAGATGGACTGCTGGTGTGGGAGGGTTTGGAGACTGACTGCTGGTGTGGAATGGTTTGGAGACTGACTGCTGGTGTGGGAGGGTTTGGAGACGGACTGCTGGTGTGGGAGGGTTTGGAGACCGACTAATGGTGTGGGAGGGTTTGGAGACAGAGTTTTGGTGTGGGAGGGTTTGGAGACGGACTGCTGGTGTGGGAGGGTTTGGAGACCGACTAATGGTGTGGGAGGGTTTGGAGACAGAGTTTTGGTGTGGGAGGGTTTGGAGACTGACTGCTGGTGTGGGAGGGTTTGGAGACAGACTGCTGGTGTGGGAGGGTTTGGAGAGGGACTGCTTGTGTGGGAGGGTTTGGAGACTGACTGCTGGTGTGGTAGGGTTTGGAGACTGACTGCTGGTGTGGGAGGGTTTGGAGACGGACTGCTGGTGTGGGAGGGTTTGGAGACTGACTGCTGGTGTGGAAAGGTTTGGAGACTGACTGCTGGTGTGGGAGGATTTGGAGACGGACTGCTGGTGTGGGAGGGTTTGGAGACCGACTAATGGTGTGGGAGGGTTTGGAGACCGACTAATGGTGTGGGAGGGTTTGGAGACAGAGTTTTGGTGTGGGAGGGTTTGGAGACTGACTGCTGGTGTGGGAGGGTTTGGAGACGGACTGCTGGTGTGGGAGGGTTTGGAGACCGACTAATGGTGTGGGAGGGTTTGGAGACAGAGTTTTGGTGTGGGAGGGTTTGGAGACTGACTGCTGGTGTGGGAGGGTTTGGAGACAGACTGCTGGTGTGGGAGGGTTTGGAGAGGGACTGCTTGTGTGGGAGGGTTTGGAGACTGACTGCTGGTGTGGTAGGGTTTGGAGACTGACTGCTGGTGTGGGAGGGTTTGGAGACGGACTGCTGGTGTGGGAGGGTTTGGAGACTGACTGCTGGTGTGGAAAGGTTTGGAGACTGACTGCTGGTGTGGGAGGATTTGGAGACGGACTGCTGGTGTTGGAGGGTTTGGAGACCGACTGCTGGTGTGGGAGGGTTTGGAGACTGACTGCTGGTGTGGGAGGGTTTGGAGACTGACTGCTGGTGTGGGAGGGTTTGGAGACAGACTGCTGGTGTGGTAGGGTTTGGAGAGGGACTGCTTGTGTGGGAGGGTTTGGAGACTGACTGCTGGTGTGGGAGTGTTTGGAGACAGAGTTTTGGTGTGGGAGGGTTTGGAGACGGACTGCTGGTGTGGGAGGGTTTGGAGATGGACTGCTGGTGTGGGAGGGATTGGAGATGGACTGCTGGTTTGGGAGGGATTGGAGACTGACTGCTGGTGTGGAAGGGTTTGGAGACGGACTGCTGGTGTGGGAGGGTTTGGAGAGGGACTGCTTGTGTGGGAGGGTTTGGAGACTGACTGCTGGTGTGGGAGGGTTTGGAGACTGACTGCTGGTGTGGGAGGGTTTGGAGACAGACTGCTGGTGTGGGAGGGTTTGGAGACTGACTGCTGGTGTGGGAGGGTTTGGAGACAGACTGCTGATGTGGGAGGGTTTGGAGACTGACTGCTTGTGTGGGAGGGTTTGGAGACTGACTGCTGGTGTGGTAGGGTTTGGAGACTGACTGCTGGTGTGGGAGGGTTTGGAGACGGACTGCTGGTGTGGGAGGGTTTGGAGACTGACTGCTGGTGTGGAAAGGTTTGGAGACTGACTGCTGGTGTGGGAGGGTTTGGAGACGGACTGCTGGTGTGGGAGGGTTTGGAGACCGACTGCTGGTGTGGGAGGGTTTGGAGACAGAGTTTTGGTGTGGGAGGGTTTGGAGACGGACTGCTGGTGTGGGAGGGTTTGGAGATGGACTGCTGGTGTGGGAGGGTTTGGAGACTGACTGCTGGTGTGGAATGGTTTGGAGACTGACTGCTGGTGTGGGAGGGTTTGGAGACGGACTGCTGGTGTGGGAGGGTTTGGAGACCGACTGCTGGTGTGGGAGGGTTTGGAGACAGAGTTTTGGTGTGGGAGGGTTTGGAGACGGACTGCTGGTGTGGGAGGGTTTGGAGATGGACTGCTGGTGTGGGAGGGTTTGGAGACTGACTGCTGGTGTGGAATGGTTTGGAGACTGACTGCTGGTGTGGGAGGGTTTGGAGACGGACTGCTGGTGTGGGAGGGTTTGGAGACCGACTAATGGTGTGGGAGGGTTTGGAGACAGAGTTTTGGTGTGGGAGGGTTTGGAGACGGACTGCTGGTGTGGGAGGGTTTGGAGACCGACTAATGGTGTGGGAGGGTTTGGAGACAGAGTTTTGGTGTGGGAGGGTTTGGAGACTGACTGCTGGTGTGGGAAGGTTTGGAGACAGACTGCTGGTGTGGGAGGGTTTGGAGAGGGACTGATTGTGTGGGAGGGTTTGGAGACTGACTGCTGGTGTGGTAGGGTTTGGAGACTGACTGCTGGTGTGGGAGGGTTTGGAGACGGACTGCTGGTGTGGGAGGGTTTGGAGACTGACTGCTGGTGTGGAAAGGTTTGGAGACTGACTGCTGGTGTGGGAGGGTTTGGAGACGGACTGCTGGTGTGGGAGGGTTTGGAGACTGACTGCTTGTGTGGGAGGGTTTGGAGACTGACTGCTGGTGTGGTAGGGTTTGGAGACTGACTGCTGGTGTGGGAGGGTTTGGAGACGGACTGCTGGTGTGGGAGGGTTTGGAGACTGACTGCTGGTGTGGAAAGGTTTGGAGACTGACTGCTGGTGTGGGAGGGTTTGGAGACGGACTGCTGGTGTGGGAGGGTTTGGAGACCGACTGCTGGTGTGGGAGGGTTTGGAGACAGAGTTTTGGTGTGGGAGGGTTTGGAGACGGACTGCTGGTGTGGGAGGGTTTGGAGATGGACTGCTGGTGTGGGAGGGTTTGGAGACTGACTGCTGGTGTGGAATGGTTTGGAGACTGACTGCTGGTGTGGGAGGGTTTGGAGACGGACTGCTGGTGTGGGAGGGTTTGGAGACCGACTAATGGTGTGGGAGGGTTTGGAGACGGACTGCTGGTGTGGGAGGGTTTGGAGATGGACTGCTGGTGTGGGAGGGTTTGGAGACGGACTGCTGGTGTGGGAGGGTTTGGAGACTGACTGCTGGTGTGAGAGAGTTTGGAGACTGACTGCTGGTGTGGAAGGGTTTGGAGACTGACTGCTGGTGTGGGAGGGTTTGGAGACTGACTGCTGGTGTGGGAGGGTTTGGAGAGGGACTGCTTGTGTGGGAGGGTTTGGAGACTGACTGCTTGTGTGGGAGGGTTTGGAGACTGACTGCTGGTGTGGTAGGGTTTGGAGACAGACTGCTGGTGTGGGAGGGTTTGGAGACTGACTGCTGGTGTGGGAGGGTTTGGAGACTGACTGCTGGTGTGGGAGGGTTTGGAGACGGACTGCTGGTGTGGGAGGGTTTGGAGACGGACTGCTGGTGTGGGAGGGTTTGGAGACTGACTGCTGGTGTGAGAGAGTTTGGAGACTGACTGCTGGTGTGGAAGGGTTTGGAGACTGATTGCTGGTGTGGGAGGGTTTGGAGACGGACTGCTGGTGTGGGAGGGTTTGGAGACGGACTTTTGGTGTGGGAGGGTTTGGAGACGGGCTGCTGGTGTGGGAGGGTTTGGAGACGGACTGTTGGTGTGGGAGGGTTTGGAGACTGACTGCTGGTGTGGAAGGGTTTGGAGACTGACTGCTGGTGTGGGAGGGTTTGGAGACTGACTGCTGGTGTGGGAGGGTTTGGAGACAGACTGCTGGTGTGGGAGGGTTTGGAGAGGGACTGTTTGTGTGGGAGGGTTTGGAGACTGACTGCTGGTGTGGTAGGGTTTGGAGACTGACTGCTGGTGTGGGAGGGTTTGGAGACGGACTGCTGGCGTGGGAGGGTTTGGAGACTGACTGCTGGTGTGGAAAGGTTTGGAGACTGACTGCTGGTGTGGGAGGGTTTGGAGACGGACTGCTGGTGTGGGAGGGTTTGGAGACCGACTGCTGGTGTGGGAGGGTTTGGAGACAGAGTTTTGGTGTGGGAGGGTTTGGAGACGGACTGCTGGTGTGGGAGGGTTTGGAGATGGACTGCTGGTGTGGGAGGGTTTGGAGACTGACTGCTGGTGTGGAATGGTTTGGAGACTGACTGCTGGTGTGGGAGGGTTTGGAGACGGACTGCTGGTGTGGGAGGGTTTGGAGACCGACTAATGGTGTGGGAGGGTTTGGAGACAGAGTTTTGGTGTGGGAGGGTTTGGAGACGGAATGCTGGTGTGGGAGGGTTTGGAGACGGACTGCTGGTGTGGGAGGGTTTGGAGACTGACTGCTGGTGTGGGAGGGTTTGGAGACAGACTGCTGGTGTGGGAGGGTTTGGAGACTGACTGCTGGTGTGGGAGGGTTTGGAGACTGACTGCTGGTGTGGGAGGGTTTGGAGACAGAGTTTTGGTGTGGGAGGGTTTGGAGACGGACTGCTGGTGTGGGAGGGTTTGGAGATGGACTGCTGGTGTGGGAGGGTTTGGAGACTGACTGCTGGTGTGGAATGGTTTGGAGACTGACTGCTGGTGTGGGAGGGTTTGGAGACGGACTGCTGGTGTGGGAGGGTTTGGAGACCGACTAATGGTGTGGGAGGGTTTGGAGACAGAGTTTTGGTGTGGGAGGGTTTGGAGACGGACTGCTGGTGTGGGAGGGTTTGGAGACCGACTGCTGTTGTGGAAAGGTTTGGAGACTGACTGCTGGTGTGGGAGGGTTTGGAGACGGACTGCTGGTGTGGGAGGGTTTGGAGACCGACTGCTGTTGTGGGAGGGTTTGGAGACTGACTGCTGGTGTGGGAGGGTTTGGAGACTGACTGCTGGTGTGGGAGGGTTTGGAGACAGACTGCTGGTGTGGTAGGGTTTGGAGAGGGACTGCTTGTGTGGGAGGGTTTGGAGACTGACTGCTGGTGTGGGAGTGTTTGGAGACAGAGTTTTGGTGTGGGAGTGTTTGGAGACGGACTGCTGGTGTGGGAGGGTTTGGAGATGGACTGCTGGTGTGGGAGGGATTGGAGATGGACTGCTGGTTTGGGAGGGATTGGAGACTGACTGCTGGTGTGGAAGGGTTTGGAGACGGACTGCTGGTGTGGGAGGGTTTGGAGAGGGACTGCTTGTGTGGGAGGGTTTGGAGACTGACTGCTGGTGTGGGAGGGTTTGGAGACTGACTGCTGGTGTGGGAGGGTTTGGAGACAGACTGCTGGTGTGGAAGGGTTTGGAGACGGACTGCTGGTGTGGGAGGGTTTGGAGACTGACTGCTGGTGTGGAAAGGTTTGGAGACTGACTGCTGGTGTGGGAGGGTTTGGAGACGGACTGCTGGTGTGGGAGGGTTTGGAGACCGACTGCTGTTGTGGGAGGGTTTGGAGACTGACTGCTGGTGTGGGAGGGTTTGGAGACTGACTGCTGGTGTGGGAGGGTTTGGAGACAGACTGCTGGTGTGGTAGGGTTTGGAGAGGGACTGCTTGTGTGGGAGGGTTTGGAGACTGACTGCTGGTGTGGGAGTGTTTGGAGACAGAGTTTTGGTGTGGGAGGGTTTGGAGACGGACTGCTGGTGTGGGAGGGTTTGGAGATGGACTGCTGGTGTGGGAGGGTTTGGAGAGGGACTGCTGGTGTGGGAGGGTTTGGAGACTGACTGCTGGTGTGGGAGGGTTTGGAGACAGAGTTTTGGTGTGGGAGGGATTGGAGACTGACTGCTGGTGTGGAAGGGTTTGGAGACGGACTGCTGGTGTGGGAGGGTTTGGAGAGGGACTGCTGGTGTGGGAGGGTTTGGAGACTGATTGCTGGTGTGGGAGGGTTTGGAGACTGACTGCTGGTGTGGGAGGGTTTGGAGACAGACTGCTGGTGTGGGAGGGTTTGGAGAGGGACTGCTTGTGTGGGAGGGTTTGGAGACGGACTGCTGGTGTGGGAGGGTTTGGAGACTGACTGCTGGTGTGGAAAGGTTTGGAGACTGACTGCTGGTGTGGGAGGGTTTGGAGACGGACTGCTGGTGTGGGAGGGTTTGGAGACAGAGTTTTGGTGTGGGAGGGATTGGAGACTGACTGCTGGTGTGGAAGGGTTTGGAGACGGACTGCTGGTGTGGGAGGGTTTGGAGAGGGACTGCTGGTGTGGGAGGGTTTGGAGACTGATTGCTGGTGTGGGAGGGTTTGGAGACTGACTGCTGGTGTGGGAGGGTTTGGAGACAGACTGCTGGTGTGGGAGGGTTTGGAGAGGGACTGCTTGTGTGGGAGGGTTTGGAGACGGACTGCTGGTGTGGGAGGGTTTGGAGACTGACTGCTGGTGTGGAAAGGTTTGGAGACTGACTGCTGGTGTGGGAGGGTTTGGAGACGGACTGCTGGTGTGGGAGGGTTTGGAGACCGACTGCTGTTGTGGAAAGGTTTGGAGACTGACTGCTGGTGTGGGAGGGTTTGGAGACGGACTGCTGGTGTGGGAGGGTTTGGAGACTGACTGCTGTTGTGGGAGGGTTTGGAGACTGACTGCTGGTGTGGGAGGGTTTGGAGACTGACTGCTGGTGTGGGAGGGTTTGGAGACAGACTGCTGGTGTGGTAGGGTTTGGAGAGGGACTGCTTGTGTGGGAGGGTTTGGAGACTGACTGCTGGTGTGGGAGTGTTTGGAGACAGAGTTTTGGTGTGGGAGTGTTTGGAGACGGACTGCTGGTGTGGGAGGGTTTGGAGATGGACTGCTGGTGTGGGAGGGATTGGAGATGGACTGCTGGTTTGGGAGGGATTGGAGACTGACTGCTGGTGTGGAAGGGTTTGGAGACGGACTGCTGGTGTGGGAGGGTTTGGAGAGGGACTGCTTGTGTGGGAGGGTTTGGAGACTGACTGCTGGTGTGGGAGGGTTTGGAGACTGACTGCTGGTGTGGGAGGGTTTGGAGACAGACTGCTGGTGTGGAAGGGTTTGGAGACGGACTGCTGGTGTGGGAGGGTTTGGAGACTGACTGCTGGTGTGGAAAGGTTTGGAGACTGACTGCTGGTGTGGGAGGGTTTGGAGACGGACTGCTGGTGTGGGAGGGTTTGGAGACCGACTGCTGTTGTGGGAGGGTTTGGAGACTGACTGCTGGTGTGGGAGGGTTTGGAGACTGACTGCTGGTGTGGGAGGGTTTGGAGACAGACTGCTGGTGTGGTAGGGTTTGGAGAGGGACTGCTTGTGTGGGAGGGTTTGGAGACTGACTGCTGGTGTGGGAGTGTTTGGAGACAGAGTTTTGGTGTGGGAGGGTTTGGAGACGGACTGCTGGTGTGGGAGGGTTTGGAGATGGACTGCTGGTGTGGGAGGGTTTGGAGAGGGACTGCTGGTGTGGGAGGGTTTGGAGACTGACTGCTGGTGTGGGAGGGTTTGGAGACAGAGTTTTGGTGTGGGAGGGATTGGAGACTGACTGCTGGTGTGGAAGGGTTTGGAGACGGACTGCTGGTGTGGGAGGGTTTGGAGAGGGACTGCTGGTGTGGGAGGGTTTGGAGACTGATTGCTGGTGTGGGAGGGTTTGGAGACTGACTGCTGGTGTGGGAGGGTTTGGAGACAGACTGCTGGTGTGGGAGGGTTTGGAGAGGGACTGCTTGTGTGGGAGGGTTTGGAGACGGACTGCTGGTGTGGGAGGGTTTGGAGACTGACTGCTGGTGTGGAAAGGTTTGGAGACTGACTGCTGGTGTGGGAGGGTTTGGAGACGGACTGCTGGTGTGGGAGGGTTTGGAGACCGACTGCTGGTGTGGGAGGGTTTGGAGACAGAGTTTTGGTGTGGGAGGGTTTGGAGACGGACTGCTGGTGTGGGAGGGTTTGGAGATGGACTGCTGGTGTGGGAGGGTTTGGAGACTGACTGCTGGTGTGGAATGGTTTGGAGACTGACTGCTGGTGTGGGAGGGTTTGGAGACGGACTGCTGGTGTGGGAGGGTTTGGAGACCGACTAATGGTGTGGGAGGGTTTGGAGACAGAGTTTTGGTGTGGGAGGGTTTGGAGACGGACTGCTGGTGTGGGAGGGTTTGGAGACGGACTGCTGGTGTGGGAGGGTTTGGAGACTGACTGCTGGTGTGGGAGGGTTTGGAGACAGACTGCTGGTGTGGGAGGGTTTGGAGACAGACTGCTGGTGTGGAAGGGTTTGGAGACGGACTGCTGGTGTGGGAGGGTTTGGAGACTGACTGCTGGTGTGGAAAGGTTTGGAGACTGACTGCTGGTGTGGGAGGGTTTGGAGACGGACTGCTGGTGTGGGAGGGTTTGGAGACCGACTGCTGTTGTGGGAGGGTTTGGAGACTGACTGCTGGTGTGGGAGGGTTTGGAGACTGACTGCTGGTGTGGGAGGGTTTGGAGACAGACTGCTGGTGTGGTAGGGTTTGGAGAGGGACTGCTTGTGTGGGAGGGTTTGGAGACTGACTGCTGGTGTGGGAGTGTTTGGAGACAGAGTTTTGGTGTGGGAGGGTTTGGAGACGGACTGCTGGTGTGGGAGGGTTTGGAGATGGACTGCTGGTGTGGGAGGGTTTGGAGAGGGACTGCTGGTGTGGGAGGGTTTGGAGACTGACTGCTGGTGTGGGAGGGTTTGGAGACAGAGTTTTGGTGTGGGAGGGATTGGAGACTGACTGCTGGTGTGGAAGGGTTTGGAGACGGACTGCTGGTGTGGGAGGGTTTGGAGAGGGACTGCTGGTGTGGGAGGGTTTGGAGACTGATTGCTGGTGTGGGAGGGTTTGGAGACTGACTGCTGGTGTGGGAGGGTTTGGAGACAGACTGCTGGTGTGGGAGGGTTTGGAGAGGGACTGCTTGTGTGGGAGGGTTTGGAGACGGACTGCTGGTGTGGGAGGGTTTGGAGACTGACTGCTGGTGTGGAAAGGTTTGGAGACTGACTGCTGGTGTGGGAGGGTTTGGAGACGGACTGCTGGTGTGGGAGGGTTTGGAGACCGACTGCTGGTGTGGGAGGGTTTGGAGACAGAGTTTTGGTGTGGGAGGGTTTGGAGACGGACTGCTGGTGTGGGAGGGTTTGGAGATGGACTGCTGGTGTGGGAGGGTTTGGAGACTGACTGCTGGTGTGGAATGGTTTGGAGACTGACTGCTGGTGTGGGAGGGTTTGGAGACGGACTGCTGGTGTGGGAGGGTTTGGAGACCGACTAATGGTGTGGGAGGGTTTGGAGACAGAGTTTTGGTGTGGGAGGGTTTGGAGACGGACTGCTGGTGTGGGAGGGTTTGGAGACGGACTGCTGGTGTGGGAGGGTTTGGAGACTGACTGCTGGTGTGGGAGGGTTTGGAGACAGACTGCTGGTGTGGGAGGGTTTGGAGACTGACTGCTGGTGTGGGAGGGTTTGGAGACTGACTGCTGGTGTGGGAGGGTTTGGAGACAGAGTTTTGGTGTGGGAGGGTTTGGAGACGGACTGCTGGTGTGGGAGGGTTTGGAGATGGACTGCTGGTGTGGGAGGGTTTGGAGACTGACTGCTGGTGTGGAATGGTTTGGAGACTGACTGCTGGTGTGGGAGGGTTTGGAGACGGACTGCTGGTGTGGGAGGGTTTGGAGACCGACTAATGGTGTGGGAGGGTTTGGAGACAGAGTTTTGGTGTGGGAGGGTTTGGAGACGGACTGCTGGTGTGGGAGGGTTTGGAGACGGACTGCTGGTGTGGGAGGGTTTGGAGACTGACTGCTGGTGTGGGAGGGTTTGGAGACAGGCTGCTGGTGTGGGAGGGTTTGGAGACTGACTGCTGGTGTGGGAGGGTTTGGAGACTGACTGCTGGTGTGGGAGGGTTTGGAGACGGACTGCTGGTGTGGGAGGGTTTGGAGACGGACTGCTGGTGTGGGAGGGTTTGGAGACGGACTTTTGGTGTGGGAGGGTTTGGAGACGGGCTGCTGGTGTGGGAGGGTTTGGAGACGGACTGTTGGTGTGGGAGGGTTTGGAGACTGACTGCTGGTGTGGGAGGGTTTGGAGACTGACTGCTGGTGTGGGAGGGTTTGGAGACTGACTGCTGATGTGGAAGGGTTTGGAGACTGACTGCTGGTGTGGGAGGGTTTGGAGACTGACTGCTGGTGTGGGAGGGTTTGGAGACAGACTGCTGGTGTGGGAGGGTTTGGAGAGGGACTGCTTGTGTGGGAGGGTTTGGAGACTGACTGCTGGTGTGGTAGGGTTTGGAGACTGACTGCTGGTGTGGGAGGGTTTGGAGACAGACTGCTGGTGTGGTAGGGTTTGGAGAGGGACTGCTTGTGTGGGAGGGTTTGGAGACTGACTGCTGGTGTGGTAGGGTTTGGAGACAGACTGCTGGTGTGGTAGGGTTTGGAGAGGGACTGCTTGTGTGGGAGGGTTTGGAGACTGACTGCTGGTGTGGGAGTGTTTGGAGACAGAGTTTTGGTGTGGGAGGGTTTGGAGACGGACTGCTGGTGTGGGAGGGTTTGGAGATGGACTGCTGGTGTGGGAGGGATTGGAGATGGACTGCTGGTTTGGGAGGGATTGGAGACTGACTGCTGGTGTGGAAGGGTTTGGAGACAGACTGCTGGTGTGGGAGGGTTTGGAGAGGGACTGCTTGTGTGGGAGGGTTTGGAGACTGACTGCTGGTGTGGGAGGGTTTGGAGACTGACTGCTGGTGTGGGAGGGTTTGGAGATGGACTGCTGGTGTGGGAGGGTTTGGAGACTGACTGCTGGTGTGGAATGGTTTGGAGACTGACTGTTGGTGTGGGAGGGTTTGGAGACGGACTGCCGGTGTGGGAGGGTTTGGAGACCGACTAATGGTGTGGGAGGGTTTGGAGACAGAGTTTTGGTGTGGGAGGGTTTGGAGACGGACTGCTGGTGTGGGAGGGTTTGGAGACTGACTGCTGGTGTGGGAGGGTTTGGAGACTGACTGCTGGTGTGGGAGGGTTTGGAGACGGACTGCTGGTGTGGGAGGGTTTGGAGACGGACTGCTGGTGTGGGAGGGTTTGGAGACGGACTTTTGGTGTGGGAGGGTTTGGAGACGGGCTGCTGGTGTGGGAGGGTTTGGAGACGGACTGTTGGTGTGGGAGGGTTTGGAGACTGACTGCTGGTGTGGGAGGGTTTGGAGACTGACTGCTGGTGTGGGAGGTTTTGGAGACTGACTGCTGGTGTGGAAGGGTTTGGAGACTGACTGCTGGTGTGGGAGGGTTTGGAGACTGACTGCTGGTGTGGGAGGGTTTGGAGACAGACTGCTGGTGTGGGAGGGTTTGGAGAGGGACTGCTTGTGTGGGAGGGTTTGGAGACTGACTGCTGGTGTGGTAGGGTTTGGAGACTGACTGCTGGTGTGGGAGGGTTTGGAGACAGACTGCTGGTGTGGTAGGGTTTGGAGAGGGACTGCTTGTGTGGGAGGGTTTGGAGACTGACTGCTGGTGTGGGAGGGTTTGGAGACAGACTGCTGGTGTGGTAGGGTTTGGAGACTGACTGCTGGTGTGGGAGGGTTTGGAGACTGACTGCTGGTGTGGGAGTGTTTGGAGACAGAGTTTTGGTGTGGGAGGGTTTGGAGACTGACTGCTGGTGTGGGAGGGTTTGGAGACGGACTTTTGGTGTGGGAGGGTTTGGAGACGGGCTGCTGGTGTGGGAGGGTTTGGAGACGGACTTTTGGTGTGGGAGGGTTTGGAGACGGGCTGCTGGTGTGGGAGGGTTTGGAGACGGACTGTTGGTGTGGGAGGGTTTGGAGACTGACTGCTGGTGTGGGAGGGTTTGGAGACTGACTGCTGGTGTGGGAGGGTGTGGAGACTGACTGCTGGTGTGGGAGGGTTTGGAGACTGACTGCTGGTGTGGGAGGGTTTGGAGACAGACTGCTGGTGTGGGAGGGTTTGGAGAGGGACTGCTTGTGTGGGAGGGTTTGGAGACTGACTGCTGGTGTGGTAGGGTTTGGAGACTGACTGCTGGTGTGGGAGGGTTTGGAGACGGACTGCTGGTGTGGGAGGGTTTGGAGACTGACTGCTGGTGTGGAAAGGTTTGGAGACTGACTGCTGGTGTGGGAGGGTTTGGAGACGGACTGCTGGTGTGGGAGGGTTTGGAGACCGACTGCTGGTGTGGGAGGGTTTGGAGACAGAGTTTTGGTGTAGGAGGGTTTGGAGACGGACTGCTGGTGTGGGAGGGTTTGGAGATGGACTGCTGGTGTGGGAGGGTTTGGAGACTGACTGCTGGTGTGGAATGGTTTGGAGACTGACTGCTGGTGTGGGAGGGTTTGGAGACGGACTGCTGGTGTGGGAGGGTTTGGAGACCGACTAATGGTGTGGGAGGGTTTGGAGACAGAGTTTTGGTGTGGGAGGGTTTGGAGACGGACTGCTGGTGTGGGAGGGTTTGGAGACCGACTAATGGTGTGGGAGGGTTTGGAGACAGAGTTTTGGTGTGGGAGGGTTTGGAGACTGACTGCTGGTGTGGGAGGGTTTGGAGACAGACTGCTGGTGTGGGAGGGTTTGGAGAGGGACTGCTTGTGTGGGAGGGTTTGGAGACTGACTGCTGGTGTGGTAGGGTTTGGAGACTGACTGCTGGTGTGGGAGGGTTTGGAGACCGACTAATGGTGTGGGAGGGTTTGGAGACAGAGTTTTGGTGTGGGAGGGTTTGGAGACTGACTGCTGGTGTGGGAGGGTTTGGAGACAGACTGCTGGTGTGGGAGGGTTTGGAGAGGGACTGCTTGTGTGGGAGGGTTTGGAGACTGACTGCTGGTGTGGTAGGGTTTGGAGACTGACTGCTGGTGTGGGAGGGTTTGGAGACCGACTAATGGTGTGGGAGGGTTTGGAGACAGAGTTTTGGTGTGGGAGGGTTTGGAGACGGACTGCTGGTGTGGGAGGGTTTGGAGACCGACTGCTGGTGTGGGAGGGTTTGGAGACCGACTGCTGGTGTGGGAGGGTTTGGAGACTGACTGCTGGTGTGGGAGGGTTTGGAGACTGACTGCTGGTGTGGGAGGGTTTGGAGACAGACTGCTGGTGTGGTAGGGTTTGGAGAGGGACTGCTTGTGTGGGAGGGTTTGGAGACTGACTGCTGGTGTGGGAGTGTTTGGAGACAGAGTTTTGGTGTGGGAGGGTTTGGAGACAGACTGCTGGTGTGGGAGGGTTTGGAGATGGACTGCTGGTGTGGGAGGGTTTGGAGACTGACTGCTGGTGTGGAATGGTTTGGAGACTGACTGCTGGTGTGGGAGGGTTTGGAGACGGACTGCTGGTGTGGGAGGGTTTGGAGACCGACTGCTGGTGTGGGAGGGTTTGGAGACAGAGTTTTGGTGTGGGAGGGTTTGGAGACGGACTGCTGGTGTGGGAGGGTTTGGCGATGGACTGCTGGTGTGGGAGGGTTTGGAGACTGACTGCTGGTGTGGAATGGTTTGGAGACTGACTGCTGGTGTGGGAGGGTTTGGAGACGGACTGCTGGTGTGGGAGGGTTTGGAGACCGACTAATGGTGTGGGAGGGTTTGGAGACAGAGTTTTGGTGTGGGAGGGTTTGGAGACGGACTGCTGGTGTGGGAGGGTTTGGAGACCGACTAATGGTGTGGGAGGGTTTGGAGACAGAGTTTTGGTGTGGGAGGGTTTGGAGACTGACTGCTGGTGTGGGAGGGTTTGGAGACAGACTGCTGGTGTGGGAGGGTTTGGAGAGGGACTGCTTGTGTGGGAGGGTTTGGAGACTGACTGCTGGTGTGGTAGGGTTTGGAGACTGACTGCTGGTGTGGGAGGGTTTGGAGACGGACTGCTGGTGTGGGAGGGTTTGGAGACCGACTGCTGGTGTGGGAGGGTTTGGAGACTGACTGCTGGTGTGGGAGGGTTTGGAGACTGACTGCTGGTGTGGGAGGGTTTGGAGACAGACTGCTGGTGTGGTAGGGTTTGGAGACTGACTGCTGTTGTGGGAGGGTTTGGAGACAGACTGCTGGTGTGGGAGGGTTTGGAGACTGACTGCTTGTGTGGGAGGGTTTGGAGACTGACTGCTGGTGTGGTAGGGTTTGGAGACTGACTGCTGGTGTGGAATGGTTTGGAGACTGACTGCTGGTGTGAGAGGGTTTGGAGACGGACTGCTGGTGTGGGAGGGTTTGGAGACCGACTAATGGTGTGGGAGGGTTTGGAGACGGACTGCTGGTGTGGGAGGGTTTGGAGATGGACTGCTGGTGTGGGAGGGATTGGAGATGGACTGCTGGTTTGGGAGGGATTGGAGACTGACTGCTGGTGTGGAAGGGTTTGGAGACGGACTGCTGGTGTGGGAGGGTTTGGAGAGGGACTGCTTGTGTGGGAGGGTTTGGAGACTGACTGCTGGTGTGGGAGGGTTTGGAGACTGACTGCTGTTGTGGGAGGGTTTGGAGACAGACTGCTGGTGTGGGAGGGTTTGGAGACTGACTGCTTGTGTGGGAGGGTTTGGAGACTGACTGCTGGTGTGGTAGGGTTTGGAGACTGACTGCTGGTGTGGGAGGGTTTGGAGACGGACTGCTGGTGTGGGAGGGTTTGGAGACTGACTGCTGGTGTGGAAAGGTTTGGAGACTGACTGCTGGTGTGGGAGGGTTTGGAGACGGACTGCTGGTGTGGGAGGGTTTGGAGACCGACTGCTGGTGTGGGAGGGTTTGGAGACAGAGTTTTGGTGTGGGAGGGTTTGGAGACGGACTGCTGGTGTGGGAGGGTTTGGAGATGGACTGCTGGTGTGGGAGGGTTTGGAGACTGACTGCTGGTGTGGAATGGTTTGCAGACTGACTGCTGGTGTGGGAGGGTTTGGAGACGGACTGCTGGTGTGGGAGGGTTTGGAGACTGACTGCTGGTGTGGAAAGGTTTGGAGACTGACTGATGGTGTGGGAGGGTTTGGAGACGGACTGTTGGTGTGGGAGGGTTTGGAGACTGACTGCTGGTGTGGGAGGGTTTGGAGACTGACTGCTGGTGTGGGAGGGTTTGGAGACTGACTGCTGGTGTGGAAGGGTTTGGAGACTGACTGCTGGTGTGGGAGGTTTTGGAGACTGACTGCTGGTGTGGGAGGGTTTGGAGACAGACTGCTGGTGTGGGAGGGTTTGGAGAGGGACTGTTTGTGTGGGAGGGTTTGGAGACTGACTGCTGGTGTGGTAGGGTTTGGAGACTGACTGCTGGTGTGGGAGGGTTTGGAGACGGACTGCTGGTGTGGGAGGGTTTGGAGACCGACTGCTGGTGTGGGAGGGTTTGGAGACTGACTGCTGGTGTGGGAGGGTTTGGAGACAGACTGCTGGTGTGGGAGGGTTTGGAGACGGACTGCTGGTGTGGGAGGGTTTGGAGACCGACTAATGGTGTGGGAGGGTTTGGAGACAGAGTTTTGGTGTGGGAGGGTTTGGAGACGGACTGCTGGTGTGGGAGGGTTTGGAGACCGACTGCTGTTGTGGAAAGGTTTGGAGACTGACTGCTGGTGTGGGAGGGTTTGGAGACGGACTGCTGGTGTGGGAGGGTTTGGAGACCGACTGCTGTTGTGGGAGGGTTTGGAGACTGACTGCTGGTGTGGGAGGGTTTGGAGACTGACTGCTGGTGTGGGAGGGTTTGGAGACAGACTGCTGGTGTGGTAGGGTTTGGAGAGGGACTGCTTGTGTGGGAGGGTTTGGAGACTGACTGCTGGTGTGGGAGTGTTTGGAGACAGAGTTTTGGTGTGGGAGGGTTTGGAGACAGACTGCTGGTGTGGGAGGGTTTGGAGATGGACTGCTGGTGTGGGAGGGATTGGAGATGGACTGCTGGTTTGGGAGGGATTGGAGACAGACTGCTGGTGTGGAAGGGTTTGGAGACGGACTGCTGGTGTGGGAGGGTTTGGAGAGGGACTGCTTGTGTGGGAGGGTTTGGAGACTGACTGCTGGTGTGGGAGGGTTTGGAGACTGACTGCTGGTGTGGGAGGGTTTGGAGACAGACTGCTGGTGTGGGAGGGTTTGGAGACGGACTGCTGGTGTGGGAGGGTTTGGAGACTGACTGCTGGTGTGGAAAGGTTTGGAGACTGACTGCTGGTGTGGGAGGGTTTGGAGACGGACTGCTGGTGTGGGAGGGTTTGGAGACCGACTGCTGTTGTGGGAGGGTTTGGAGACTGACTGCTGGTGTGGGAGGGTTTGGAGACTGACTGCTGGTGTGGGAGGGTTTGGAGACTGACTGCTGGTGTGGTAGGGTTTGGAGAGGGACTGCTTGTGTGGGAGGGTTTGGAGACTGACTGCTGGTGTGGGAGTGTTTGGAGACAGAGTTTTGGTGTGGGAGGGTTTGGAGACGGACTGCTGGTGTGGGAGGGTTTGGAGAGGGACTGCTGGTGTGGGAGGGTTTGGAGACTGATTGCTGGTGTGGGAGGGTTTGGAGACTGACTGCTGGTGTGGGAGGGTTTGGAGACAGACTGCTGGTGTGGGAGGGTTTGGAGAGGGACTGCTTGTGTGGGAGGGTTTGGAGACTGACTGCTGGTGTGGGAGGGTTTGGAGACGGACTGCTGGTGTGGGAGGGTTTGGAGACTGACTGCTGGTGTGGAAAGGTTTGGAGACTGACTGATGGTGTGGGAGGGTTTGGAGACGGACTGCTGGTGTGGGAGGGTTTGGAGACCGACTGCTGGTGTGGGAGGGTTTGGAGACTGACTGCTGGTGTGAGAGAGTTTGGAGACTGACTGCTGGTGTGGAAGGGTTTGGAGACTGACTGCTGGTGTGGGAGGGTTTGGAGACGGACTGCTGGTGTGGGAGGGTTTGGAGACGGACTGCTGGTGTGGGAGGGTTTGGAGACGGACTTTTGGTGTGGGAGGGTTTGGAGACGGGCTGCTGGTGTGGGAGGGTTTGGAGACGGACTGTTGGTGTGGGAGGGTTTGGAGACTGACTGCTGGTGTGGGAGGGTTTGGAGACTGACTGCTGGTGTGGGAGGGTTTGGAGACGGACTGCTGGTGTGGGAGGGTTTGGAGACCGACTAATGGTGTGGGAGGGTTTGGAGACAGAGTTTTGGTGTGGGAGGGTTTGGAGACGGACTGCTGGTGTGTGAGGGTTTGGAGACGGACTGCTGGTGTGGGAGGGTTTGGAGACTGACTGCTGGTGTGGGAGGGTTTGGAGACTGACTGCTGGTGTGGGAGGGTTTGAAGACGGACTGCTGGTGTGGGAGGGTTTGGAGACGGACTGCTGGTGTGGGAGGGTTTGGAGACGGACTTTTGGTGTGGGAGGGTTTGGAGACGGGCTGCTGGTGTGGGAGGGTTTGGAGACGGACTGTTGGTGTGGGAGGGTTTGGAGACTGACTGCTGGTGTGGGAGGGTTTGGAGACTGACTGCTGGTGTGGGAGGGTTTGGAGACTGACTGCTGGTGTGGAAGGGTTTGGAGACAGACTGCTGGTGTGGGAGGGTTTGGAGACGGACTTTTGGTGTGGGAGGGTTTGGAGACGGGCTGCTGGTGTGGGAGGGTTTGGAGAGGGACTGCTTGTGTGGGAGGGTTTGGAGACTGACTGCTGGTGTGGTAGGGTTTGGAGACGGACTGCTGGTGTGGGAGGGTTTGGAGACAGACTGCTGGTGTGGGAGGGTTTGGAGAGGGACTGCTTGTGTGGGAGGGTTTGGAGACTGACTGCTGGTGTGGTAGGGTTTGGAGACTGACTGCTGGTGTGGGAGGGTTTGGAGACGGACTGCTGGTGTGGGAGGGTTTGGAGACTGACTGCTGGTGTGGGAGGGTTTGGAGACTGACTGCTGGTGTGGAAAGGTTTGGAGACTGACTGCTGGTGTGGGAGGGTTTGGAGACGGACTGCTGGTGTGGGAGGGTTTGGAGACCGACTGCTGTTGTGGGAGGGTTTGGAGACTGACTGCTGGTGTGGGAGGGTTTGGAGACTGACTGCTGGTGTGGGAGGGTTTGGAGACAGACTGCTGGTGTGGTAGGGTTTGGAGAGGGACTGCTTGTGTGGGAGGGTTTGGAGACTGACTGCTGGTGTGGGAGTGTTTGGAGACAGAGTTTTGGTGTGGGAGGGTTTGGAGACGGACTGCTGGTGTGGGAGGGTTTGGAGATGGACTGCTGGTGTGGGAGGGATTTGAGATGGACTGCTGGTTTGGGAGGGATTGGAGACTGACTGCTGGTGTGGAAGGGTTTGGAGACGGACTGCTGGTGTGGGAGGGTTTGGAGAGGGACTGCTGGTGTGAGAGAGTTTGGAGACTGACTGCTGGTGTGGAAGGGTTTGGAGACTGACTGCTGGTGTGGGAGGGTTTGGAGACTGACTGCTGGTGTGGGAGGGTTTGGAGACGGACTGCTGGTGTGGGAGGGTTTGGAGACCGACTAATGGTGTGGGAGGGTTTGGAGACAGAGTTTTGGTGTGGGAGGGTTTGGAGACGGACTGCTGGTGTGGGAGGGTTTGGAGACGGACTGCTGGTGTGGGAGGGTTTGGAGACTGACTGCTGGTGTGGGAGGGTTTGGAGACAGACTGCTGGTGTGGGAGGGTTTGGAGACTGACTGCTGGTGTGGGAGGGTTTGGAGAATGACTGCTGGTGTGGGAGGGTTTGGAGACGGACTGCTGGTGTGGGAGGGTTTGGAGACGGACTGCTGGTATGGGAGGGTTTGGAGACGGACTTTTGGTGTGGGAGGGTTTGGAGACGGGCTGCTGGTGTGGGAGGGTTTGGAGACGGACTGTTGGTGTGGGAGGGTTTGGAGACTGACTGCTGGTGTGGGAGGGTTTGGAGACTGACTGCTGGTGTGGGAGGGTTTGGAGACTGACTGCTGGTGTGGAAGGGTTTGGAGACTGACTGCTGGTGTGGGAGGGTTTGGAGACTGACTGCTGGTGTGGGAGGGTTTGGAGACTGACTGCTGGTGTGGGAGGGTTTGGAGACTGACTGCTGGTGTGGGAGGGTTTGGAGACGGACTGCTGTTGTGGGAGGGTTTGGAGACTGACTGCTGGTGTGGAAAGGTTTGGAGACTGACTGCTGGTGTGGGAGGGTTTGGAGACGGACTGCTGGTGTGGGAGGGTTTGGAGACTGACTGCTGGTGTGGGAGGGTTTGGAGACGGACTGCTGGTGTGGGAGGGTTTGGAGACGGACTTTTGGTGTGGGAGGGTTTGGAGACGGGCTGCTGGTGTGGGAGGGTTTGGAGACGGACTGTTGGTGTGGGAGGGTTTGGAGACTGACTGCTGGTGTGGAAGGGTTTGGAGACTGACTGCTGGTGTGGGAGGGTTTGGAGACTGACTGCTGGTGTGGGAGGGTTTGGAGACTGACTGCTGGTGTGGGAGGGTTTGGAGACTGACTGCTGGTGTGGGAGGGTTTGGAGACGGACTGCTGGTGTGGGAGGGTTTGGAGACTGACTGCTGGTGTGGAAAGGTTTGGAGACTGACTGCTGGTGTGGGAGGGTTTGGAGACTGACTGCTGGTGTGGGAGGGTTTGGAGACCGACTGCTGGTGTGGGAGGGTTTGGAGACAGAGTTTTGGTGTGGGAGGGTTTGGAGACGGACTGCTGGTGTGGGAGGGTTTGGAGATGGACTGCTGGTGTGGGAGGGTTTGGAGACTGACTGCTGGTGTGGAATGGTTTGGAGACTGACTGCTGGTGTGGGAGGGTTTGGAGACGGACTGCTGGTGTGGGAGGGTTTGGAGACCGACTAATGGTGTGGGAGGGTTTGGAGACAGAGTTTTGGTGTGGGAGGGTTTGGAGACGGACTGCTGGTGTGGGAGGGTTTGGAGACGGACTGCTGGTGTGGTAGGGTTTGGAGAGGGACTGCTTGTGTGGGAGGGTTTGGAGACTGACTGCTGGTGTGGGAGTGTTTGGAGACAGAGTTTTGGTGTGGGAGGGTTTGGAGACGGACTGCTGGTGTGGGAGGGTTTGGAGATGGACTGCTGGTGTGGGAGGGATTGGAGATGGACTGCTGGTTTGGGAGGGATTGGAGACTGACTGCTGGTGTGGAAGGGTTTGGAGACGGACTGCTGGTGTGGGAGGGTTTGGAGAGGGACTGCTGGTGTGGGAGGGTTTGGAGACTGATTGCTGGTGTGGGAGGGTTTGGAGACTGACTGCTGGTGTGGGAGGGTTTGGAGAAAGACTGCTGGTGTGGGAGGGTTTGGAGAGGGACTGCTTGTGTGGGAGGGTTTGGAGACTGACTGCTGGTGTGGTAGGGTTTGGAGACTGACTGCTGGTGTGGGAGGGTTTGGAGACGGACTGCTGGTGTGGGAGGGTTTGGAGACTGACTGCTGGTGTGGAAAGGTTTGGAGACTGACTGATGGTGTGGGAGGGTTTGGAGACGGACTGCTGGTGTGGGAGGGTTTGGAGACCGACTGCTGGTGTGGGAGGGTTTGGAGACTGACTGCTGGTGTGAGAGAGTTTGGAGACTGACTGCTGGTGTGGAAGGGTTTGGAGACGGGCTGCTGGTGTGGGAGGGTTTGGAGACGGACTGTTGGTGTGGGAGGGTTTGGAGACGGACTGCTGGTGTGGGAGGGTTTGGAGACGGACTGTTGGTGTGGGAGGGTTTGGAGACTGACTGCTGGTGTGGGAGGGTTTGGAGACTGACTGCTGGTGTGGGAGGGTTTGGAGACGGACTGCTGGTGTGGGAGGGTTTGGAGACCGACTAATGGTGTGGGAGGGTTTGGAGACAGAGTTTTGGTGTGGGAGGGTTTGGAGACGGACTGCTGGTGTGGGAGGGTTTGGAGACAGACTGCTGGTGTGGGAGGGTTTGGAGACTGACTGCTGGTGTGGGAGGGTTTGGAGACAGACTGCTGGTGTGGGAGGGTTTGGAGACTGACTGCTGGTGTGGGAGGGTTTGGAGACTGACTGCTGGTGTGGGAGGGTTTGGAGACGGACTGCTGGTGTGGGAGGGTTTGGAGACGGACTGCTGGTGTGGGAGGGTTTGGAGACGGACTTTTGGTGTGGGAGGGTTTGGAGACGGGCTGCTGGTGTGGGAGGGTTTGGAGACGGACTGTTGGTGTGGGAGGGTTTGGAGACTGACTGCTGGTGTGGGAGGGTTTGGAGACTGACTGCTGGTGTGGGAGGGTTTGGAGACTGACTGCTGGTGTGGAAGGGTTTGGAGACTGACTGCTGGTGTGGGAGGGTTTGGAGACTGACTGCTGGTGTGGGAGGGTTTGGAGACTGACTGCTGGTGTGGGAGGGTTTGGAGACTGACTGCTGGTGTGGGAGGGTTTGGAGACGGACTGCTGTTGTGGGAGGGTTTGGAGACTGACTGCTGGTGTGGAAAGGTTTGGAGACTGACTGCTGGTGTGGGAGGGTTTGGAGACGGACTGCTGGTGTGGGAGGGTTTGGAGACCGACTGCTGGTGTGGGAGGGTTTGGAGACAGAGTTTTGGTGTGGGAGGGTTTGGAGACGGACTGCTGGTGTGGGAGGGTTTGGAGATGGACTGCTGGTGTGGGAGGGTTTGGAGACTGACTGCTGGTGTGGAATGGTTTGGAGACTGACTGCTGGTGTGGGAGGGTTTGGAGACGGACTGCTGGTGTGGGAGGGTTTGGAGACCGACTAATGGTGTGGGAGGGTTTGGAGACAGAGTTTTGGTGTGGGAGGGTTTGGAGACGGACTGCTGGTGTGGGATGGTTTGGAGACGGACTGCTGGTGTGGGAGGGTTTGGAGACTGACTGCTGGTGTGGGAGGGTTTGGAGACAGACTGCTGGTGTGGGAGGGTTTGGAGACTGACTGCTGGTGTGGGAGGGTTTGGAGACTGACTGCTGGTGTGGGAGGGTTTGGAGACGGACTGCTGGTGTGGGAGGGTTTGGAGACGGACTTTTGGTGTGGGAGGGTTTGGAGACGGGCTGCTGGTGTGGGAGGGTTTGGAGACGGACTGTTGGTGTGGGAGGGTTTGGAGACTGACTGCTGGTGTGGGAGGGTTTGGAGACTGACTGCTGGTGTGGGAGGGTTTGGAGACTGACTGCTGGTGTGGAAGGGTTTGGAGACTGACTGCTGGTGTGGGAGGGTTTGGAGACTGACTGCTGGTGTGGGAGGGTTTGGAGACTGACTGCTGGTGTGGGAGGGTTTGGAGACTGACTGCTGGTGTGGGAGGGTTTGGAGACGGACTGCTGGTGTGGGAGGGTTTGGAGACTGACTGCTGGTGTGGAAAGGTTTGGAGACTGACTGCTGGTGTGGGAGGGTTTGGAGACGGACTGCTGGTGTGGGAGGGTTTGGAGACCGACTGCTGGTGTGGGAGGGTTTGGAGACAGAGTTTTGGTGTGGGAGGGTTTGGAGACGGACTGCTGGTGTGGGAGGGTTTGGAGATGGACTGCTGGTGTGGGAGGGTTTGGAGACTGACTGCTGGTGTGGAATGGTTTGGAGACTGACTGCTGGTGTGGGAGGGTTTGGAGACGGACTGCTGGTGTGGGAGGGTTTGGAGACCGACTAATGGTGTGGGAGGGTTTGGAGACAGAGTTTTGGTGTGGGAGGGTTTGGAGACGGACTGCTGGTGTGGGAGGGTTTGGAGACGGACTGCTGGTGTGGGAGGGTTTGGAGACTGACTGCTGGTGTGGGAGAGTTTGGAGACAGACTGCTGGTGTGGGAGGGTTTGGAGACTGACTGCTGGTGTGGGAGGGTTTGGAGACGGACTGCTGGTGTGGGAGGGTTTGGAGACGGACTGCTGGTGTGGGAGGGTTTGGAGACGGACTTTTGGTGTGGGAGGGTTTGGAGACGGGCTGCTGGTGTGGGAGGGTTTGGAGACGGACTGTTGGTGTGGGAGGGTTTGGAGACTGACTGCTGGTGTGGGAGGGTTTGGAGACTGACTGCTGGTGTGGGAGGGTTTGGAGACTGACTGCTGGTGTGGAAGGGTTTGGAGACTGACTGCTGGTGTGGGAGGGTTTGGAGACTGACTGCTGGTGTGGGAGGGTTTGGAGACTGACTGCTGGTGTGGGAGGGTTTGGAGACTGACTGCTGGTGTGGGAGGGTTTGGAGACGGACTGCTGTTGTGGGAGGGTTTGGAGACTGACTGCTGGTGTGGAAAGGTTTGGAGACTGACTGCTGGTGTGGGAGGGTTTGGAGACGGACTGCTGGTGTGGGAGGGTTTGGAGACCGACTGCTGGTGTGGGAGGGTTTGGAGACAGAGTTTTGGTGTGGGAGGGTTTGGAGACGGACTGCTGGTGTGGGAGGGTTTGGAGATGGACTGCTGGTGTGGGAGGGTTTGGAGACTGACTGCTGGTGTGGAATGGTTTGGAGACTGACTGCTGGTGTGGGAGGGTTTGGAGACGGACTGCTGGTGTGGGAGGGTTTGGAGACCGACTAATGGTGTGGGAGGGTTTGGAGACAGAGTTTTGGTGTGGGAGGGTTTGGAGACGGACTGCTGGTGTGGGAGGGTTTGGAGACGGACTGCTGGTGTGGGAGGGTTTGGAGACTGACTGCTGGTGTGGGAGGGTTTGGAGACAGACTGCTGGTGTGGGAGGGTTTGGAGACTGACTGCTGGTGTGGGAGGGTTTGGAGACTGACTGCTGGTGTGGGAGGGTTTGGAGACGGACTGCTGGTGTGGGAGGGTTTGGAGACGGACTTTTGGTGTGGGAGGGTTTGGAGACGGGCTGCTGGTGTGGGAGGGTTTGGAGACGGACTGTTGGTGTGGGAGGGTTTGGAGACTGACTGCTGGTGTGGGAGGGTTTGGAGACTGACTGCTGGTGTGGGAGGGTTTGGAGACTGACTGCTGGTGTGGGAGGGTTTGGAGACTGACTGCTGGTGTGGGAGGGTTTGGAGACTGACTGCTGGTGTGGGAGGGTTTGGAGACTGACTGCTGGTGTGGGAGGGTTTGGAGACTGACTGCTGGTGTGGGAGGGTTTGGAGACAGAGTTTTGGTGTGGGAGGGTTTGGAGACGGACTGCTGGTGTGGGAGGGTTTGGAGATGGACTGCTGGTGTGGGAGGGTTTGGAGACTGACTGCTGGTGTGGAATGGTTTGGAGACTGACTGCTGGTGTGGGAGGGTTTGGAGACGGACTGCTGGTGTGGGAGGGTTTGGAGACCGACTAATGGTGTGGGAGGGTTTGGAGACAGAGTTTTGGTGTGGGAGGGTTTGGAGACGGACTGCTGGTGTGGGAGGGTTTGGAGACGGACTGCTGGTGTGGGAGGGTTTGGAGACTGACTGCTGGTGTGGGAGAGTTTGGAGACAGACTGCTGGTGTGGGAGGGTTTGGAGACTGACTGCTGGTGTGGGAGGGTTTGGAGACGGACTGCTGGTGTGGGAGGGTTTGGAGACGGACTGCTGGTGTGGGAGGGTTTGGAGACGGACTTTTGGTGTGGGAGGGTTTGGAGACGGGCTGCTGGTGTGGGAGGGTTTGGAGACGGACTGTTGGTGTGGGAGGGTTTGGAGACTGACTGCTGGTGTGGGAGGGTTTGGAGACTGACTGCTGGTGTGGGAGGGTTTGGAGACTGACTGCTGGTGTGGAAGGGTTTGGAGACTGACTGCTGGTGTGGGAGGGTTTGGAGACTGACTGCTGGTGTGGGAGGGTTTGGAGACAGACTGCTGGTGTGGGAGGGTTTGGAGAGGGACTGCTTGTGTGGGAGGGTTTGGAGACTGACTGCTGGTGTGGTAGGGTTTGGAGACTGACTGCTGGTGTGGGAGGGTTTGGAGACAGACTGCTGGTGTGGGAGGGTTTGGAGACTGACTGCTGGTGTGGGAGGGTTTGGAGACGGACTGCTGGTGTGGGAGGGTTTGGAGACGGACTGCTGGTGTGGGAGGGTTTGGAGACGGACTTTTGGTGTGGGAGGGTTTGGAGACGGGCTGCTGGTGTGGGAGGGTTTGGAGACGGACTGTTGGTGTGGGAGGGTTTGGAGACTGACTGCTGGTGTGGGAGGGTTTGGAGACTGACTGCTGGTGTGGGAGGGTTTGGAGACTGACTGCTGGTGTGGAAGGGTTTGGAGACTGACTGCTGGTGTGGGAGGGTTTGGAGACTGACTGCTGGTGTGGGAGGGTTTGGAGACAGACTGCTGGTGTGGGAGGGTTTGGAGAGGGACTGCTTGTGTGGGAGGGTTTGGAGACTGACTGCTGGTGTGGTAGGGTTTGGAGACTGACTGCTGGTGTGGGAGGGTTTGGAGACGGACTGCTGGTGTGGGAGGGTTTGGGGACTGACTGCTGGTGTGGAAAGGTTTGGAGACTGACTGCTGGTGTGGGAGGGTTTGGAGACGGACTGCTGGTGTGGGAGGGTTTGGAGACGGACTGCTGGTGTGGGAGGTTTTGGAGACTGACTGCTGGTGTGGAAAGGTTTGGAGACTGACTGCTGGTGTGGGAGGGTTTGGAGACGGACTGCTGGTGTGGGAGGGTTTAGAGATTGACTGCTGGTGTGGGAGGGTTTGGAGACAGAGTTTTGGTGTGGGAGGGTTTGGAGACGGACTGCTGGTGTGGGAGGGTTTGGAGATGGACTGCTGGTGTGGGAGGGTTTGGAGACTGACTGCTGGTGTAGAATGGTTTGGAGACTGACTGCTGATGTGGGAGGGTTTGGAGACGGACTGCTGGTGTGGGAGGGTTTGGAGACCGACTAATGGTGTGGGAGGGTTTGGAGACAGAGTTTTGGTGTGGGAGGGTTTGGAGATGGACTGCTGGTGTGGGAGGGTTTGGAGACGGACTGCTGGTGTGGGAGGGTTTGGAGACTGACTGCTGGTGTGGGAGGGTTTGGAGACAGACTGCTGGTGTGGGAGGGTTTGGAGACGGACTGCTGGTGTGGGAGGGTTTGGAGACGGACTGCTGGTGTGGGAGGGTTTGGAGACGGACTTTTGGTGTGGGAGGGTTTGGAGACGGGCTGCTGGTGTGGGAGGGTTTGGAGACGGACTGTTGGTGTGGGAGGGTTTGGAGACTGACTGCTGGTGTGGGAGGGTTTGGAGACAGACTGCTGGTGTGGGAGGGTTTGGAGAGGGACTGCTTGTGTGGGAGGGTTTGGAGACTGACTGCTGGTGTGGTAGTGTTTGGAGACTGACTGCTGGTGTGGGAGGGTTTGGAGACGGACTGCTGGTGTGGGAGGGTTTGGAGACTGACTGCTGGTGTGGAAAGGTTTGGAGACTGACTGCTGGTGTGGGAGGGTTTGGAGACGGACTGCTGGTGTGGGAGGGTTTGGAGACCGACTGCTGGTGTGGGAGGGTTTGGAGACAGAGTTTTGGTGTGGGAGGGTTTGGAGACGGACTGCTGGTTTGGGAGGGTTTGGAGACGGACTGCTTGTGTGGGAGGGTTTGGAGACGGATTGCAGGTGTGGGAGGGATTGGAGACGGACTGCTGGTGTGGGAGGGTTTGGAGATGGACTGCTGGTGTGGGAGGGATTGGAGATGGACTGCAGGTTTGGGAGGGATTGGAGACGGACTGCTTGTGTGGGAGGGTTTGGAGACGGATTGCTGGTGTGGGAGGGATTGGAGACGGACTGCTGGTATGGGATGGTTTGGAGACGGACTGCTGGTGTGGGAGGGTTTGTAGACTGGACTACTGGTGTGGGAGGGTTTGGAGACTGACTGCTGGTGTGGATGGGTTTGGAGACGGACTGCTGGTGTGGGAGGGTTTGGAGAGTGACTGCTGGTGTGGGAGGGTTTGGAGACCGACTGCTGGTGTGGGAGGGTTTGGAGACTGACTGCTGGTGTGGGAGGGTTTTTATACGGACTGCTGGTGTGGGAGGGTTTGGAGAGGGACTGCTTGTGTGGGAGGGTTTGGAGACTGACTGCTGGAGTGGGAGGGTTTGGAGACTGACTGCTGGTGTGTGAGGGTTTGGAGACAGACTGCTGGTGTGGTAGGGTTTGGAGAGGGACTGCTTGTGTGGGCGGGTTTGGAGACTGACTGCTGGTGTGGGAGTGTTTGGAGACAGAGTTTTGGTGTGGGAGGGTTTGGAGATGGACTGCTGGTGTGGGAGGGTTTGGAGATGGACTGCTGGTGTGGGAGGGATTGGAGATGGACTGCTGGTTTGGGAGGGATTGGAGACTGACTGCTGGTGTGGAAGGGTTTGGAGACGGACTGCTGGTGTGGGAGGGTTTGGAGAGGGACTGCTTGTGTGGGAGGGTTTGGAGACTGACTGCTGGTGTGGGAGGGTTTGGAGACTGACTGCTGGTGTGGGAGGGTTTGGAGACAGACTGCTGGTGTGAGAGGGTTTGGAGACAGAGTTTTGGTGTGGGAGGTTTTGGAGACGGACTGCTGGTGTGGGAGGGTTTGGAGATGGACTGCTGGTGTGGGAGGGATTGGAGACGGACTGCTGGTTTGGGAGGGATTGGAGACTGACTGCTGGTGTGGAAGGGTTTGGAGACGGACTGCTGGTGTGGGAGGGTTTGGAGAGGGACTGCTTGTGTGGGAGGGTTTGGAGACTGACTGCTGGTGTGGGAGGGTTTGGAGAGGGACTGCTTGTGTGGGAGGGTTTGGAGACTGACTGCTGGTGTGGTAGGGTTTGGAGACGGACTGCTGGTGTGGGAGGGTTTGGAGACTGACTGCTGGTGTGGGAGTGTTTGGAGACTGACTGCTGGTGTGGATGGGTTTGGAGACGGACTGCTGGTGTGGGAGGGTTTGGAGACTGACTGCTGGTGTGGATGGGTTTGGAGATGGACTGCTGTTTTGGGAGGGTTTGGAGACTGACTGCTGGTGTGGGAGGGTTTGGAGACTGACTGCTGGTGTGGGAGGGTTTGGAGACTGACTGCTGGTGTGGGAGGGTTTGAAGACTGAATGCTGGTGTGGGAGGGTTTGGAGACCGACTGCTGGTGTGGGAGGGTTTGGAGTCTGACTGCTGGTGTGGGAGGGTTTGGAGACTGACTGCTGGTGTGGGAGGGTTTGGAGACAGACTGCTGGTGTGGGAGGGTTTGGAGACTGACTGCTGGTGTGGGAGGCTTTGGAGACTGACTGCTGGTGTGGGAGGGTTTGGAGACTGACTGCTGGTGTGGAAGGGTTTGGAGACTGACTGCTGGTGTGGGAGGGTTTGGAGACGGACTGCTGGTGTGGGAGGGTTTGGAGACAGACTGCTGGTGTGGGAGGGTTTGGAGAGGGACTGCTTGTGTGGGAGCGTTTGGAGACTGACTGCTGGTGTGGGAGGGTTTGGAGACTGACTGCTGGTGTGGAAGGGTTTGGAGACGGACTGCTGGTGTGGGAGGGTTTGGAGACTGACTGCTGGTGTGGGAGGGTTTGGAGACGGACTGCGGGTGTGGGAGGGTTTGGAGACTGACTACTGGTGTGGGAGGGTTTGGAGACGGACTGCTGGTGTGGGAGGGTTTGGAGACTGACTACTGGTGTGGGAGGGTTTGGAGACGGACTGCTGGTGTGGGAGGGTTTGGAGACAGACTGCTGTTGTGGGAGGGTTTGCAGAGGGACTGCTTGTGTGGGAGGGTTTGGAGACCGATTGCTGGTGTGGGAGGGTTTGGAGACGGACTACTTTTTGCACCTTTTTTTTCTTTTCTCTCCAACCAACAAAAAAACCACCAAGAGCAAGCTAATGTTGACAGACACTGCTTCAACCTGCAAGCATGTCACGTCTCTGTGTCCATAATCTTTCTAGCCTTTAGTTGATCAAGAAAAATAGAAAGTATATATAAAATCTTGAATATTTTGATTTACGTGAACAAATGTAATCCATGGTGTCAGATGTGGCCTACTGTGTGTAAATATGAGGAAGTTGCTGGTCTGCTGTCCTTGTTTCACTCCTAGAGGTCTTGGTTGACACATTGGGAGATGTCTGATATGATATCAACACCAGTGTAGAAGCCCAAGGTTTTTTGGCTAAAGGGATTCTATCTGCCCACCATTGCTTCACTACTAATTTCTACTTGCATCTTTCTCCTTATTAATTTATCTTCTTTTCTGTCTTTCCTCACCCTCTCCTTAAAACACAGAAAGACTTGCAACACCTGGCCTTCTATTTCATTTCTCTCAGACGATATTGTAGTGTTTTTTTTTTTCATTTAGCAAATTTACATTTCTAGGCAATGAGTTCACCTTTTTGTATTTTCATTACCAAATGCTGTGCAATAGTGTAATATGGTTGTTACCTTCTATTCTCAAAATGTTTACATAAATTGGTTGTATAAAACAAAATGTGTTAAAAGGAGAAGTCTAAGGATGATTTAGCGTGTCAGTGAGATTAGAGGGGTGAGGTGGATCCCTGCCAGGGCTTCTGACTTAATGATCTAGAACAAAAGCCTTGGCTGCCATACGACTATTAGGTACGTGAATGTTGTGTGTGTGGGGGGGGGGGGGTATGGGTATGGGTATGTTTAAGCTATAGCAGGCACTGGGTTAAGGGGGTGAGGGGCTGCTTTGAATGTAATTCAACTTCACACTACACTGCTGAGCAGAGTAGGGGCTACAGACTCCTTCCTCCCCCTGGTAATTTGATGACAAAACTTGCCTTGGCATTCAGTTTTCATTGTGTTTTATTGGAATATGTATAGATTGTCCCACATGGGATTCTATTAACAAGATGTTTATTCTCCCTCAATATCCTCCCTAACTGTAGCAATTTGTTGGTCTTCCCGCGATCACTAACTATAACGATTGAAAAATGAGAATGATTCTGATGTTTTGGGTGCTGGATTTGATTTTAGTAATTTAGTGCCAATGTCATTCATTCTGATTTTCCTTTTATGTTTTTTATATATCTACACGTATTGATCTAAAGAATGATCTAGTTTACACATTTTATTTATTCCAGATTTTAGCCTTTTAAATGAGAAGTGCTGTATTTGAGAATGGTATGAGATTATGATGATTTGTGTAGGTGTGGCAGGGCTTGTCCCGCTCCCTCTTCAGGGTCAGCTGAGTGACGAGGGTCGCGACGGGTTCAGGGGTCGATCCTGAGTTTTCACCATACCTCCTTGTACTGACAGTTCCCAGTATTACATTATGATGTTTCGGACCATATCGTGAGCATAATCTTCAATAAAGGAATGATATATTTAGATGTCATTATTATACTCTCTGTGTAAACTTTCAGTCCTGCTGGGTGTGCGTGCATACAGTCGTGGCCAAAAGTTTTGAGAATGACACAAATATTAATTTTCCAAGTCTGCTGCCTCAGTTTGTATCTAGGGTTGTCTCTGGGGTAGGGGGCAGCATTTGGAATTTTGGATGAAAAGCATGCCCAAATTAAATTGCCTTCTACTCAGGCCCAGAATATATGATATGCATATCATTAGTAGATTTGGATAGAAAACACTTCAAAAATAATGTCCGAGTATAACAGAACTGATTTTATCAGGCGAAAACCTGAGAAAAATCCATTCAGGAAGTAGGATTTTTTTACTTTTTTGTAGTTTTCTATTTAATGCTATTACAGTATACATTGATTTAGGACTCAAATTTCAGTTCCTATGCCTTCCACTAGATGTCAACAGTCTTTAGAAATTGTTTCAGGCTTGTATTCTGAAAAATTAGGGAGTAAGAGCAGTCTGAATGAGTGGACCATGCAGTGTCACAGAGCTTTTTCATGCCCACGACCGAGAGAGTGCCTTTCTTGTTTACCTTTTATATTGACGAGGTTATTGTCCGGTTGAAATATGATCTACTTTTTAGGCTAAAAACAACCTGAGGATTGAATATAAACATCGTTTGACATGTTTCTATGAACTTTACAGATACAATTTGGATTTTTTTTGTCTGCCTGTTGTGACTGCCTTTGAGCCTGTGGATTGCTGAAGAAAACCCGCAAACAAAACAGAGGTTTTCAGATATAAAGAGACGCTTTATCAAAAAAGGAACATTTATTTACTGAGTGCAAACATATGAAGATCATCAAATGTAAGTGATGAATTTGCTATCTATTTCTGACTTGTGTAACTCTCCTACTTGGCTGGTTACTGGGCTAGGTATGTTCTGGGCTAGGTATGCTTTCGCCGAAAAGCATTTTATAAATCTGACACCGTGGTTGGATTAACAAAAAGTTAATCTGCTGGGCTATGTTCTCAAATAATAGTATGGTATGCTTTCACCGTAAAGCATTTTTGAAATCTGACACTGTGGTTGGATTCACAAGAAGTTAATCTTTAAACCTATGTAAAATAGTTGTATCTTTTCTGAATGATTATAATGAGTATTTCTGTATTTGAATTTGGCGCTCTGCACACTCACTGGATGTTGGCCAGGTGGGATGCTATAGTGTCCCACATACCCCAGAGAGGTTAAACACCAGAATGTTATGAAGAGTAATCAGATGAATTGCAATTAATTGCAAAGTCCCTCTTTGCCATGCAAATGAACTGAATCCCCCAAAAACAGAGATTGAACTGCTGAGGACTGGGGTAAAGTCATTTTCTCTGATGAATCCCCTTTCTGATTGTTTGGGGCATCTGGAAAAAAGCTTGTCATGAGAAGACAAGGTGATCGCTACCATCAGTCCTGTGTCATGCCAACAGTAAAGCATACTGAGACCATTCAGGTGTGGGGTTGTTTCTCAGCCAAGGGAGTGGGCTCACTCACAATTTTGCCTAAGAACACAGCCTACGAGATAACTTCTACCAACCATTCAGGAACAGTTTGGTGATGAACAATGCCTTTTCCAGCAGGATGGAGTACCTTGCCATAAGCCAAAAGTGATAACTAAGTGGCCCGGGGAACAAAACATTGATATTTTGGGTCCATGGCCAGGAAACTCCCCAGACCTTAATCCCATTGAGAACTTGTGGTCAATCCTCAAGCGGCAGGTGGCCAAACAAAAACCCACAATCTCTGGCAAACTTTGATTATTGATTATGCAAGAATGGGCTGCCAACGGTTAGGATGTGGCCCAGAAGTTAATTGACAGCATCCCTGGGTGGATTGCAGAGGTCTTGAAAAAGAAGGGTCAACACTGCAAATATTAATTATTTGCATCAACTTCATGTAATTGTCAATAAAAGCCTTTGACACTTTTGAAATGCTTGTAATTATACTTCAGTGAAAATTCATATTTGTGTCATTCTCTCAACTTTTGGCCATGACTGTACAAAATGTAAAGTTGGGATATTGGGTTTTCCTGTTCTTAAAACCTCTTATGGATAGGGGAGACGCGAGCGTCTCAACTGTCCAATTGCCAGGGGAAATGCAGAGCGCCAGATTCAAATAAAATGCTATAAAATTCAAACTTTCATTAAATCACACATGTAAGATACTCAATTAAAGCTACACTCGTTGTGAATCCAGACAACATGTCATATTTAAAAAATGCTTTTCGGCGAAAGCATAAGAAGCTATTATCTGTTAGCCTGCATCCATCTGTACCAGCAGTAAACAATGGAGCTAGCGTAGCAGGCGCTACACAAAACGCTGAAATAAAATATAAAATATGTATTACCTTTGACGAGCTTCTTTTGTTGGCACTCCAATATGTCCCATAAACATCACAATTGGTTCTTTTGTTCGATTAATTCCGTCCATATACGTATATCGAACATGTCCATTTATAAAGCGCATTTGATCCAGAAAAAAGCAGCTTACCAAAACACAACGTCACTACAAAATACTTCAAAGTTGCCTATAAACTTTGCCAAAATATTTCAATCTACTTTTGTAAAACAACGTTAGGTATTTTTAAACGTTAATAATCGATCAAATTGTAGATGGGGCAATCTGTATTCAATACAGGAACAAAACCAATGCAGCACTGCTGTTCACGACTTGCACAACTCACAAATGTGGTCCCAGTTCCGAGTTGGCCTACTTCCTCAATGCACAAAGGAATAACTTCAACCATATTCCAAAGACTGGCGACATCGTGTGGAAGCGGTAGGAACTGAAAATGGATTCCTATTAAATATCCAATGGCAAAGACAATATATTCAACAGAGAGCGGGAAAAAAAAATCTGAACAGTTAATCCTGGG